>NW_026068012.1:4736754-4767563 GCF_014885135.2 Alexandromys fortis | reverse complement strand
CAGACAGTTTTCTGCACGTAAATAACCTTCACTAAGCTACTAGATTTAATACACACATAACACACACACGAGACTGAATATTCTATCAATTACTGAGGCTGACTAATGCTAAGAGAAAGCCTAGCAGCACCCATCAAGACCACCTTCTAAGTGTTCAGCTGTGAGTTAGTGGAATGCTTAATTTAATCCTTAGTAAATAGAGATCAAGAAAAATGTAAAAAGAACGGTGGCACTTACACATGACTCTTACTTTTTTCATGCTTAATGTGATGAAGCATATTTCTCACCTTTTTATCTCTATAATAGAAATCAAGTAATGTAGAAAGCATCAATGCTTTGCATTTTATATTATCTTTGCAATACTATCTTATGTGCTTTTCTAACAGTATATTTAATTAGAGTGAATTAAAAAAATCGCCTTTTCTATATTTAGGTAAAAATGTGATAGGCTTTGAGATTGAATAAACACTAGTCATGGTATATTGAAGTGCTGTGCTAAACTCCATACAATATTGCAAACAAATATAAATGTACTTTTTTACACTGCTACACAGTAACAAATGATTCAAGAAAGGCATTATGGACTCAGTAAGGTCACAAAATGAATACCACAATTTAAGTAAACTTAATTTCTCCCAAGCACTAGGTTTCTACCTCAGAAAAAAAAATCTTAGATGAAGTTCAGAACTGCTGTAGTGTTTTTAGTCCTGGCCTGAAACCTTAAGTATCCAAATTACCAAGTCATTCAAAGAAAGGTTTCAGAATCAGTTCTGAAGGAACTGATAAGAAGCAGTGGAATGTCTGTTCTCCTACCTTTCAGAAATAGCGAGACAATGAATGTTTGGACATGTAGGGGACTCTGCAGAGCAGTCATGAAGAGAGAAAAGAGAGAAAATTCATTGTTACCCAAAGAGAAAGTATTTCTTAGAGAGCTGCTGAAAGGAGTTTCCATAGCTATACTTATAACCAAGCAATATTTTATTGGTACTTAACAGTATGAAATAAAAATATGAGTGCCTTCATGAGTGAAATTTATTATAAAGATAATTTCATGTAAGATTTTTATTTGCTACCATTGGTGATAACATTATTTTGTAATATAGTCAAATCAGCTTCCTAGAATGATATTTCCGCTAGTCCCTACGGCTGATTTGAATGTCATTCACACTTTGTATTAACAAAGAAATCTTGTTATCTTTATACAAATTGGATATGCTCCAGTAGTTCAGTTGTTTGGTGCATGGTGCTTAAATACACAGATTGGTATGATAATTAATTTTAATGCTATCAAGCATGGGAAGGGAATAGTGGGGGAATGTGCACAGTTGAATACAAGGAAGACGTCCCAATGTCACTCCACAAGGAGATGGCACAGAGACCACAGCTCCTTTTGTGGTAGACATGTAAAGATCAGGAACAGCCTTTGAATATTCAACTATGTGACTTTTAGGGGTAAGAAGGGCATGAGATATTTCAGGAAAAATACTAGTAGAGTCAGTTGGTCCTTGTATGAATATATGGATTTGAAAATCAAGATTGTATAGGGGTGGGATAGGGTTTTCTCTTCGTTATGGTCAATTAAGGCAAAATTATAATTGTTCAAAACATTAATATGAGATGTTATACTGTCAGCATATGAGTTCACTACTATGGTGAATGGCCTGCAAACTTTACAACCTTTTCAAAACTTCAAAAACATTAATTTTTGTGGGTTGTAATTTTGATGATTAATTTGAAATATTCCATAATAGTAGCAACTTATATATTATAAGATATATAATTTTATCATTCACTTTTATATTGTAAAGTATAGTAACACTATCACTAAATGGCCATGTAATTTTTCTTGAATTTCTGACGTAACTAACTATAAAAATGCTTTGTGTTTGAGGTCTTCATGTGATGTAATACTGAGTTGTAGTTTTGTTATCTACAATTATCCCTGTTAGGAGCATTTTAGATAATTCTATGTTTTGACTTGACACTGGATCATTACTGATTTTACTTTTAGGATATAATTTGAAGACTGAGTTTACTAATACAAAGATAAACAGACTTGTGGTTTTCAAACACCTCTGATGCCGACGTATTTTCTAAAAGTATTGCTGGAATAACTTGATTTCATTATAATTAATATAACTTTTAAATTTTGAGAAGACATTTGTCTTTTGAGTGATTCAGTTTTCACTTCACCATGTCTTTAAAATAATCTTGAAATAAATACTCATATGTAGTCTGAAGAATATCTTGATACAAAATTGTGAATTGTCTGGGTATATTTACAGAATGTTTTAATTACAGCTTTTGATTATAGAGGAGAAAGCGTCAGGAGTTTAAGGTCATCCTAAGCTAAATGGTGAGTTTGAACCCAGCTTTGACTACTTAGATCTTGTCAATTTTCCCACCAATGTAAACAACTATCAAATCATTTTTTCATGAACAGAGATCATGCAGTCTGTTACTTTTTCTGTGATAAATAACATATTATAATAAGTTGGATTTTGTTGTGGTGGTTGCTTTTTAGGAGTGATCAATTTTCCTTATACTTACCATAAAATTACCATAGGCTAATTTTAATATACTTTTAGTCTTTATATATATATTTCTATATATTTAAACATTGATACTTGTATCCAATTGAATATATCTGCCATTAATCCACTCTCCAAATCTTCCCAAGTCAAATGAAACATACCTCTTACAACATTATGACTCTCTCTCTCTCTCTCTCTCTCTCTCTCTCTCTCGATAACTCACTGAATTCAGGTACTGTTGTCCATATGCACATGGGTGTGGTCCTAGACAGTGGATCATGGGAACCATACCAGTATCCATAACCTCAGTAAAGAATGGTTATACACTGAGGCAGCAAACTCCACAGGAGTAGGTGCAAGGGAGCAACTGCTGAGGGAATAGGCTGGAATCCATTATGTGTACTGGTCCAGACATGAGTCTGGAACCTCCGAGGGAGTAGGTCTGAGCCAGAGACCTCTGCAGGACTGCCCAAAACCAGGAACCTCAGCAGCAGCAGGCCCAGGCAAGTGACATCTACAGAAACAGGCCAGAGTCAACAACCTCCACAGGAGAAGGTGCAAGGGACACACCGCTGAGGAAGACTTGAACCAGAGACCTCTGCAGTACCAGACCTCCTTAGCCTTATTCCCCAAGGAAAGGTGAGTGTACTATCTGAATAGTGAATATTTTTACCATTTTACCTTGTTGATTCTCAGTAGAGATCATGGATGGTTTTTCTTAAAATCCAAATTTAACATCTTATTTCTTTGAACTTAAAATTTTTTAAAAATTTTTGTATATGTCGCATATTTTGACTAGGAGACTGAGTTTTGCCCTGTCTCATTTTTTGATTCCTTTCAGTTACTAAGACAACAGCATCATTTTTATAAGCTCTGAACACACAGAAAATTGATGACTTTAAAAAATTAATATTAGAATCATGTTAATGGCAGCTATCCTTGTATAAAACTTTCTGAGTTATGAAGAGCAGATTGCTTGATGTGAACTCTAATACACTTCATGCTGTAAAACAAAACATTTAAATATTTAAAATGTTGTTTAAAAGTACATTTATCTCCTCTTTTGGCAGATGGAGCTTCAAATCACCACTGCAGATGACTCAGCATAGCCTTGTGCATTGCAGATGACAAACACAATTAATAGTATTTAGTCATCAGTATATTATTAATGTATGGCTTCCAATTGAATTTAAGTATTTTATTACAAGAAACATTTAGAAATTGGCAAAAGTTGAAAATTCAAAATGAAATTATCTATCACAATGGTTTTATTCAAAATTATTAAAACCTGTGACTATTTTAAATTATTCAATGGTTTCTACCATAATTTTATGCTATAACTAACAAAACTTTTTTTAAAAATAAAAAAACCTGTCCCCGTCATTGTTTTGAGTAGTAATAAAATCAATCAAGATAATTTTACATAAAGATGCAACATATTGTTGAAGCTTTAGTCTAAATTTTTAAGATTTATTTTTCTTGTAATTGCAGATTTCATATATTTTTCTTTAAAAGTCCTCTATAAAATCATGCAAAACCAGAGCTTTGTCACTGAGTTTATATTCCTGGGACTTTCACAGAATCCCCATATGGAGAAATTATTATTTCTTATATTTTTATTGGTCTATCCTGCAACTGTTGTGGGTAACATGATGATTGTGGTGACCATTATCTACAGTCCTGCACTGCAGGGCTCCCCTATGTACTTCTTCTTGGCATTCCTATCTTTTTTGGATATATGTGTCTCTTCTGTTGTCACACCAAAGATGATTGCAGACTTGGTTCATGAGAGAAAAACCATCTCCTTTGAATGTTGCATGGCACAGGTCTTTGCTTCGCACTTTTTTGCTGCAGTGGAAGTCATCATCCTGGCAGCCATGGCCTATGACCGCTATGTGGCCATTTGCAAGCCACTTCACTACTGTTCCATTATGAACAGGAGACTCTGTGGCATTCTGATAGAGGTGGCCTGGGCGGGAGGACTCTTACATTCTACCATACAAATTGTCTTCACTTTGCAATTGCCCTTCTGTGGACCCAATGTCATTGATCATTTCATATGTGATTTGTTCCCATTGCTGAAACTTGCCTGCACTGACACACACATTTTTGTAATTTTGGTGTTTGCCAACAGTGGCTCTATCTGCATCATTATATTCTTGCTTTTGCTTATTTCTTATGGTGTCATTTTGTTCTCTTTGAGAGGTCACAGTTCTGAAGGACGACGTAAGGCTCTGTCCACCTGTGGATCCCATGTTGCTGTTGTAGTTTTTTTCTTTGTTCCTTGTATATTAATATATGCCCGACCTACATCTCCATTCCCCTTTGAGAAAAATGTGTTTGTATTTACGGATGTCCTTACACCATTGTTCAATCCTATGGTGTACACTTTCAGAAATAAGGAAATGATAGATGCCATAAAGAAAATGTGGAGGAGGCTGGTAGTGGTTTCTGATAAACAATAAATTTTTGTATTTACAAGACTAAGGAGATGGCTCCATGCACAAAAGGACATGCTGTGTAATAATAAGGTCCTTTGTTTGGTTCCTTATTACTCATGCTCAAATCCAGGTATGGTAGATAATCTTTTACCTACTGTTGCTGAATCAGAACCAGACAGATGCTGGGGATGAACTGGGCAAAGAATCTTTGATTAACACAACTAGCTAAAGACCCAGTCCCAGACCTTTCCTTAAGAAAACACGGTAAAGAACTATAAAAAAAATCTTTTAACACCTCCTGAAGGCCTCTCAGGCATGTGAATTTGTACCTGCATTTTATACATGTTCTCACATACATTCACCCAAAAAACATACAGAAACAAATCAAATAATTGCATTTATCCAGCTTCATGTAAAGAAAAGACAAAATGCACATTCACTTTTGAAAGCTCTTCATAATTACACTTATATAAATATATAGAAACTATTCTATAGAGAATGCATTAATACTGTATATGAGAAATACTTTCAGAAGATCTTAATTTTTCTATGCATTGAACACTCATATTGTCATATATAATTTAAAGTCAGTTTAAATGAACATATACATTTTAAATAGAGCATTCAGAAATGATGCTGTAAAGTTTTAAAAAATTTTATAGTTTCCATATTGAATTCATGTTATGCACCCACCTATCAAAAAAAAACCAAAAAAGTCCATGACAGAATAAGAACTAATAAAAAGAAAATTAAACTAAATTGAACTCTGTATTCTTAAAAATCTACGGAACCATGGAAAGAGATATTAAAATACCTATGAAAAATTGGTCTTGAAATTAGGACAAGCAAGCTGAACATATTACAGAATATAGGTTTTTGTGACATTAATATTATATTAACTAGAATTACACAGAGAGGAACATAATTAGAAACCTTATATTATTTTTTTCAAATTTAATATGTGAAGATAGGATTTATTTTTCAGATGGAATCTCACTATATATTACTGGCTGGCTATGGAGACCCAGCTGGTGTCAAAATCTCAGGGATCTGCCCAGCTATGCTTTTGAAGTGAAGGGATTAAACTCATGCACAAACAAATCCATGGGAGATAGAATTTTAAATCATAAGGGATTTGTGGGATGTTGAAACTGTTCTAGGAAGGATAACTGACATGACACACTGTTGTATATATTCCCTTGTTTGTAAATAGCTCTCTTTTCTTAATTCTATCTTTTGATAATTAGATTTTTGAATAATTTTATAATTTTTTCTTGTATTCACCTTCCTAAGGCATTTTCACAAATTGTTGTTAGCTTGTTATTATATACTGATTCTAATAGAAATAATTTTCAATTAAACAAAGCTGGTATAAAATGCCAACAATGGTTTCAAAAGGTAGTCACTGATACAGAAATGTTAGTCTCTGATAGCTGACCTTTACTGAATAAGTGTTACCTGATATGAGATATAACTCATGTCGTGCACTGCCCACTGAAACCATCATGAACATATTTGCCTCCATCTTCCTATTGAGAATCTCATGAAACCAAACTTGTCGTGGTAAGTTCAAAATCTTATACCGAATTGCATTACCTTCAAAACTATTATTGAAATCTCTCAGCCTTATACACTTTATACCTCTTTAGTTTCTTTTATGTGTCTGGTAAACAAGAAAAACTCTGCCTATCAAACCTTCATTTCCCTCAAAGATCCAAAATGGAAATAATATTATCTAAGTAAGCAGGAAGTATGAGCAAGCAACTTCCAAAATATGTGAGAAATGACAGAAAGAGGTGACTCACTGGTAGGTCGCCCAGGTTTCCTATGCAACACTAGGACATTCATCTTTGGCTTAATGGGCAAGAATGTTGTACAGACATTTTTATGTAGGAGGATTTTTGAAGTACTGCCCTGCCTTTTCTTGACAAGATTTGCCAATCACTTTGTTTTGTATTCTGCTTGTAAAATTAGCATATTGTCAGCAGTTAAGGCAAGAGCCACATAGAAAGTACTCTCTATATGGAGTTTCCTTGATGCCCATCATCTTCTCTAATATAGATTGATGCTGCCAAAAGCAGAAATGCCTCATTGTCCTTAAAGAAAAAGAAGTTATGTTATTAAAACATATTAAATGCCATATTCTGCACTTGCATGAAGGGTTTGAAGACAACCTGTGTACCTAAAATATATCTGCTTGAACTAGAAAACATAACTAAAATGACTGCAAGTTTGATTATAATGGGTGACTAACTACTAATCTGCATTTCCTTATTATTCTAAATACTTGATAATAATAACTTTCAGGGGCTAAAATTTGAGGTACATTGTTAAATGAACTGTATGGGTACAATACCTTGAGCAAGATTGGAAACACACATAGAATGCTTTAACAAAATTAATCTCATTTTTTATCAGTATACAAAATTTCCATACAATCTTTAAAAGTTCAATCCAGTGTAAAATATTTAAAACTAGTCATTGCTTTTTAAGTAGATCCAATAATCTCTTTTATTTATAGCCTCCCCTTTTCCTTTTCACAGTAAATTCAATAATCTACCTATTTATTTACCTGTATCCCCTTTTTTCTTTTCAAAATATGAACCCTGAATCTAATCTCCTTTGTTTGGCTTTTTCCTGACCTTTACCAATAACAACTTCTAACCAGTTTCCCTAAACAATGACAAATATCCACAACCCAATGAAAGACCAAAAAACAACCCACCCCACATCTTAGGAATGTGGGCATTGTTTCCTTAAATTTACTTCCTATTGTATAGGGGTCCTAAAAAAAGAAGAATTTGGGTAAATTGTCAATTCATGGGAGAGGTAGTTGTATCATTATTTGTCCAGTCTCTGTGTAATGGTAAAGTGCAGGGCTTGTCTCAAGTCCTAGCCATTTAAAATTGTTCTGTGCAGTTTATAGTTCAAAGCCAATTTTTGGGTTGTATTTGTCAGTTTTGTGGTATTATCATAGCCCTTGTGGAATCACCATTATGGGGCCCCATCTTCTTTGGAAAACTTCAAAGATCACTATTTGACATGATCATGGTTCATTGTAGAAAACTAATAGAGACTCAAAACAAGAATCTTGTAGGAGATCACCAAGGCCAGCTGGACTGGGACTGAAAAAGCATGGGATAAAACCAGACTCTCTGAACTTGGCAGACAATGAGGGCTGCTGAGAAGCCAAGGACAATGGCACTGAGTTTTGACCCTACTGCATGTACTGGCTTTAAGGGAGCCTAGCCGGTTTGGATGCTCACCTTCCTAGACCTGGATGGAGGGGGGAGGACCTTGGACTTCCCACAGGGCAGGAAACCCTGACTGCTCTTTGGACTGGAGAGGGAGGGGAGTGGGGAGTGGGGAGTGGGGGGAGGGGGAGGGAAAAGGGAGGTGGGGAGGAGGCAGAAATTTTTAACTAAAAAAATTAATTAAAAAAAAAGGATTAACTTTGCCAGAAATCAGCGCTGACTATGGCTAGGTTCGAGAAAGAAGGCAAGAAGATGCGAGGGAGAATTGAAGCATGATGTGGGAAGTCCTTATGTCTATTTGTTGCTTTTGTTGGTCATTGAATAAATCTGTTTCAGTCAGAAAAAAAAACCCATAAACACGATGAAGATTAATCCCTTTGCACTAGAAAATGACATTTAAATTTTTTTTTGTTTGAGTGCTAGGTTGTTTTTTTTTTTTTCTACATCTTTGCTAGTTCTCTGTTTTACACAGAGAAATCAGGTTCACCCTGGAAACAACCTAGATGCCCTTCAATGGAAGAATGGATGAAGAAGTGTGGAATATATAAATATTATAGAGTACTACTCAGCGGTAAAAAAAACAATGACATCTTGAATTTTGCATGCAAATGGATGGAAATAGGAAACACTATCATGAGTGACAACCTTCATCTGGCAATGGATGGAGATAGAGACAGAGACCCACCAAGGTCCAAATGAGGAGCAGAAGGAGGGAGAACATGAGCAAGGAAGTCAGGATCACGAGGGGTGCACCCACCCACTGAGACAGTGGGGCTGATCTATTGGGAGCTCACCAAGGCCAGCTGGACTGTGACTGAAAACGCATGGGATAAAACTGGTCTCTCTGAACATGGTGTACAATGAGGGCTGTTGAGAAGCCAAGGACTATGGCACTGGGTTTTGATCTTTCTTCATGTTCTGGCTTTTTGGGAGCCTAGCCTGTTTGGATGCTCACCTTCCTAGACCTGGATGGAGGGGGAGGACCTTGGACTTCCCACAGGGCAGGGAACCTTGACTGCTCTTAGGACTAGAGAAGGAGGGGGAGAGGAGTGGAGTGGGGAGGAGGGGAGGAGGAGGGAAAAGGGAGGTGGGGAGGAGGCAGAAATTTTTAATAAAAAAAAAAAAGAAAAAAAAGAATCTTGTATAGGGAGGTAGATGAAACAGTTTTTTAAATTAGTATTCTATATGACCATTACTATCATGACAAGAATTTTAATATATATTATAAATTTTGAGATATTTATACCTTAAAATAAGATGTTAAAGAGTCATTTTAAACCAATGGATTATGAGGTTATTGACAATGCAATAGTCCCTTAATTTTGGTTTTTCTTCTGTCCCATGTCAAATTGTTCTTCTGAAATGAGACACATTTTGTATTTTATTTAACAAGCATTCTTATATTTAGAAAGGGAGAGAGTCATACTCAAACGTCAAAGTCAGCTTTAATCTTTAGTTGGACTTGGACTACGAAAAGGCCATTTTTATTGCATATCTGTAGAGAAAAGCAAAATTAAAATTTTGGGAATATTTATGAAACTTTATCTTGTTTGAATGTGATATACCAACAGATAAATTTACTCTTCTTTTCTAGGGGCATTTTTTTATTGAAAAAACTTCCGCCTCCCTGCCTCCTGTCTCCCTCCCCCTCCCCCCACCTCTCTCCCTCCCTCTCCAGTCAGAAGAGCAGTCAGGGTTCCCTGTCCTGTGGGAAGTCCAAGGTTCTCCCCCCTCCATCCAGGTCTAGGAAGGTGAGCATCCAAACAGGCTAGGCTCCCACAAAGCCAGTACATGCAGCCTGATCAAAACCCAGTGCCATTTTCCTTGGCCTCTCATCAGCCCTCATTGTCCACCATGCTCAGAGAGTCCGGTTTTATCCCATGCTTTTTCAGTCCCAGTCCAGGGGCCTTGGTGAGCTCCCAATAGATCAGCCCCACTGTCTCAGTGGGATCACAGATTATAGGCTCAATGTCCTTTATTTATGGTTAGAAACCAATTATGAGTGAGTACATCGATGTTCATCTTTTTGGGTCTGGGTTACTTCACTCAGGATAGTGTTTTCTATTTCCATCCATTTGCATGCAAAATTCAAGAAATCCTTGTTTTTTACTGCTGAGTAGTACTCTAATCTGTATATATTCCATACTTTCTTCATCCATTCTTCCATTGAAGGGCATCTAGGTTGTTTCCAGGTTCTGGCTATTACAAACAATGCTGCTATGAACATAGTTGAGCATATACTTTTGTTGTATGATAAGGCCTCTCTTGGGTATATTCCCAAGAGTGGTATTACTGGGTCCAGGGGTAGGTTGATCCCGACTTTCCTGAGAAACCGCCACACTGATTTCCAAAGTGGTTGCACAAGTTTGCATCCCTACCAGCAATGGATGAATGTACCCTTACTCCGCAACCTCTCCAACATAGGCTATCATTGGTGTTTTTGATTTTAGCCATTCTGACAGGTGTAAGATGGTATCTCAAAATTGTTTTGAATTGCATTTCCCTGATCGCTAATGAGGTTGAGCATGACCTTAAGTGTCTTTTGGCCATTTGAACTTCTTCTGTTGAGAATTCTCTGTTCAGTTCAGTGCCCCAGTTTTAATTGGGTTAATTAGCATTTTAAAGTCTAGTTTCTTGAACAAAGGTACTCTATAGATTCAATGCAATCCCCATCAAGGTCCCATCACAATTCTTCACAGACCTTGAGAGGACAATAATGAACGTTATATGGAAAAACAAAACAAAAGATAGCCAAAACAATCTTATACAATAAAAGAACTTCTGGAGGCATTACTATCCCTGATTTCAAACTCTATTACAGAGCTACAGTATTGAAAACAGCTTGGTATTGGCATAAAAACAGAGAAGTCAACCAATGGAATTGAATAGAAGACCCGGATTTTAACCCACAAACCTATGAACGCCTCATTTTCAAAAAAGCGAAAAGTATACAATGGAAGAAAGAAAGCATCTTCAACAAATGGTGCTGGCACAACTGGATGTCAACCTGTAGAAGAATGAAAATAGATCCATATCTATCACCATGCACAAAACTCAAGTCCAAATGGATCAAAGACCTCAATATCAGTCTGAACACACTGAACCTGATAGAAGAGAAAGTGGGAAATACTCTACAACACATGGGCACAGGAGACCACTTCCTACGTATAACACCAGCAGCACAGACATTAAGGGTAACATTGAATAAATGGGACCTCCTGAAACTGAGAAACTTCTGTAAAGCAAAGGACACTGTCACTAAGACAAAAAGGCAACCTACTGACTGGGAGAAGATCTTCACCAACCCTGCCACAGACATAGAGCTAATCTCCAAAATATATAAAGAATTCTTGGGACTTTTTTTCTGAATGATTTGTCCTTGTTCTCTACATGTCATTTTTGTCTAATGATCTTAAGATTCCTTAGTTGAATGCTGTTATTCTCCTGGAAAAACAGAAACTAAAACCCTTCACCAACTCTAATTTTAGGGAGGTTCTTTTTTGGAAAGTATTATCCGATCAAATGGAAAACATTTGTTAGTTTTATTGGCTAGTTTAGATTAAATGGCTATGCTGCTTGACAAACAATCATCTCTTCTAATTAAGAGGTCTGTCTTCTTCAATTCAAATCTTTATTAATTTTTATGGTACCCATAGCTTTTATTGTCCTGTGAAAACAAGCAAAACCCCTTGCCCAAAATAATACATGTGCTAGTTTCCATTCTGAGGCCATCATATTTTTAAAGTATACTGGCTGCTTTAATTCTGCATTTTTTCCATTATCCAAGATCTTTGCAGTTGTCATTCATTTCTCATTAGCTTTTAGAAAATTTAAAGTAAATAAAGTATTATGTGATCTATTTCTGGGGGGTCTTTATTACCACTTTCTGTTATTTTAACATAACCTTTAGAGTTCCATTTGATCTCTCTACAACTGTTTTCCCTGTAGGATTGTGTGATATACATATAATCTGCTTTATAGTATCATCAGCAAAATTCTGTTTCATTTTCTTAGAAATATATACTGAAGCATTGTCATTCTTAATAATAATCTCAGGCTCTCTGTCCTCCAGTCAAAGTAGAACATGCTCACATCTCTGTGAGTTTACACAATTCCTCCCTTTTAATTTTATTTAATAAATTCTTTGCTCCTGCTATAGGACAAATGACTATGCCTGTCTTGGGAGTCATTTTCCAGACTTACCCATAATTGGTACAGGCATTCCCTCAAGTTCTGTCTTAGGTTGCCTTGGGGTAAAAGATCTTAACTGTCTCTAATATCCATTCTCTGTGAATAAATGGTTAAGGGAGAATTTATCTCTAGGTGCTGTGCACCTTTCAGCCAATTTTCTGTCAAGAGATTGAATCATATGCAAGCAGATAATGCTTTGTGATTCATATGATCCTGTGGCTACACTATTTCCTAATAATGACCTGAAGTGGGAAGCCTTATGTGGATTTATCATGTAAAAATTTTCTTAGACAAGCTCTAATCTTCTTCTAATAATGAACTATTAGAATAATGAACCTGTTAATGAAACATTAACAGGTCAATACCAGGAATCTAACACAAACACACAATTCTCAAAACACAATTCTCTTATATCTGTTCTAATAAAAAGACAAAAAAAGGGTTGGTATTGAGCTATGAGTCTTTTTTCTTTCCTATAGTCCAACCGCATTGCTGCTTCTAAGTTTCAAAGATAAGTCTGACCTGTCTCACTCTCTGAGCATTGGCAGAAACCTTCAACATGTCTCTTTACCCCAAAGGGTAGATTTTCTGGAGTTCTCAGTTCTAAGGTCTTTTCTTTCAACAGCAGATTGATCACTGTACTGACAAAAATATGTTCTGTGCCTCAAGATACAGTATGGATAAACTGTCAAACATTCAGCCAGTGTTTTTGAACCAGTTCCAATGTAACAATCCACTGTAAAAAAATATTGTTCTGGAGGATGAGTCAAAAAATCCAGTAGGAAATAGGAAACCTGCATTTTGGCAGCCTTCTATTGTTGAAAAGGTTAGATTATTGAATCTACTTTTTAAAAACAGCATATATACAGAAGGATATACCACATCAAATATTTTGTTATCATTTTGTTTCATATATATATAATAAAAACATGTATGTACATATATGATTCTTTGATTAAAAGAAAACTTAGTTTTCTTTAAAGCAATAAATGTTTTCCAGATAGAATGAATAAAAAATTCTTGTGAAGGAAGAATTTTGGTGAAATAGTACACAAAGACACTGTATTCCATCAATTATAAAATTGATACTTTATTTGAAACCAGTGGAGTACAAAAACATTAGCAAGCAGAACCTTAATGTAATTTATAAAAATATACAGCATAGAATTGAATGGACATAAAAAGATTGGGAACTATGTCCTGGAATCTCATGAGGATAAGCATTTTCTAATCCCTGAAGGGACTAAAAATCACACTCGCAAATTTATGTCTCAGAGAAACATTGATAAATTCTGGATACAGTGAAGGAGGAATTTTTGTTTCTGAATTCATGTTTTGCTCATCAACCATGATGAACACAGCACTTGAGAAATAGAGGTAATTTTCTCTATCCCTATTGACAGAGCTATTCTCTTGCTCTCCTTTAGATGTAGCAGAAATTCATGGAAGCAAGCAGAAAGTCTTTGTCAAGATTGATGGACCCTATACTATAAAAAAATAGAACACATATATCTTTAGAGTATTTCCAGAACTGAAACAAGGTGAGACTCAGAGGGCCCACTTTTGTATTTTCAGAAGTAAGTCCAACTTGTGATATTATTTTAAAAATGGATATTGTTGACAGGTTACATTTTAATACAACTGTGGGGTTTTCACATCTTTCCTATCTGTTCTAGAAAGTGTGGCCTAAATTCTGATTCTTAGACTCCTTAAATTCATCACAATGTGTCCAAAGTCAATGGTTCCAGCAGCACATAAAACAATACAGGAGGAGCCAAGAGAACAACACTTCACCTTCAAAGATTGCACAAATTCCTGCAGTGCTTCAACAGTGCTTTCTAGAGGACAAAATACTTTCTTTTTTCTTTGCTTCCTTCCTTTCTTGTTCCCTTTTTAAATTCCTTTTCTTCAATCTTCCCTCTAATACTTGTTTATTTTTTTAAAAAACATGATACTTACATGCTAGCACATAAAACATGTGATGTGAAGTTTGAAATATAGTATCTCTGTGGTTTTTTTATATTTTAAAACTAAGAACATGGTGAATAGAAGTCTGCACAATCTCATATTTTATTGATATCAAATATAAAATGCTCTTGCTTCCAAAAATGCACACTAACAATGCTATAAGAAAGCACAATTAATATCATAAATTGAGGTTATGTCCACCTAAGTTTCAATAAGCAAAAGGTTTCTACCTAAGAATATTCCAGAAAATATAAGTGCTTGAAGCTCTCATATTCATCAGTGTATGTAATCTTGGCTTGGCCTGTCTTTTAAGATTAGCTGAATCACCAAGACATCCAAGAACTTTCAGAAACCCATCAGGAAGGGCATGAAGGGAACACAGAAAATTCCCTTACCCTACAACCAGAAAAAAAGAAAAAAAGTGAAGACACTTAGTGAATTCAGCATAGCAACAGTGAGGATAAAGATAAATGATTAAAATTCTGAAAATCTTGTATTTCACAGAGTTATGAAGAGGAATTTGCTTAGCTACAAACATAAGAGATAAATCTTTCATTGGCACACAATAATCTTAGACAAATAATATGATATAGTTGTATAACTTAAATTGAAGCAATTTCAAATTGGGATTTTATTAAATTAATCTATTAAATGTCAGTATTTGTTCATTTGAAACATATTTTGAAGTAAGTACTTATAATGATAACCATTCTGCTCATACATTTTATAGTTTTGAGTGTTCTTATACTTTATACTTAACAAATAATGTTTGTTATTTGTAGATACAGTGCTATAATTTTCTGACAAATTGAATAGATAGCAAGCAGTAGGTTCTGTGGATGGTAGAGCTGGGAAAGACCCTTTCCAACATCAATGTTAAGGACATGACTCAGTGACAGTTATTGCCCCAAGGGTCCCTGAGCAAAGTCAGAAATAGGTATAGTATTTTCACATACATGATAGTTAGGAAAAAGAATGTCATAGAATATTTCAGGAGAGAGTCAGTGAACCTGTGTTAGTTCACACATGACAATATGAACATGAAATATAAAACATTAGAATTGAAAATAGGTTGAACAAATGGAATAGCCCTTCTAGAAAGCTCATATTGAAAAACTCCATGTTGCCACTGTGTTAGCCCATACTTCCACTTTTCTCAATGTGGTGGACAGTTTGTAAAAGTTCACATATCCTCTGTCACAATTAAAGGAAACTGGTTTTTGTACTCTAGCTTTTGGTTTATTTAAATAATTTTTAATAGTAAAGTGTTTGTTACAAATGAAGTATATCATAGCTCCTGTTCCATTCTAGATTCTATGTTATATTTTAACTCTTAGAAAAGGACATTAAATTTTGCCTGCTTTTATCACTTACCAAATTATTAAAATGCTTTATCATTCATATTTTAGTCTTTAATTTATACTAGCATGAGGTAGTGATTCATTAGGTTTTTATTTTTATATTATATCCTTATGAATGTTTTCCATATTTCTTACTTTTCAGTATTTTAGATAGCATTGCATTTTTTGAAAGTATAGTGTTTTATTGTAAAATTTCCTCATCTCATTTTATTTTCAAAGTAAAATTTGTGAACTGGAATACAGTTTCTGAATTAGAAGTAGGAATGTTGAATAATTTCTAATATGTTTTCTAAATATTTTGAATGTGTGAATCCATTTTATTTTAATTGGGATGCTTTAAACATATCATTATAAAATAACATTTTTCTTTTGACTGGTTCAATATTTCATTCAGTTGTGGCTATGTAAGCATTGCTTATAATAATGTTGACATCAATATTCACAAGTTATTTTTTAATTATGATTTATAGAATGTGATTAAAATGATGAGGTTGGCTGGGTAAGGTGGCACAAGAGTGTAACACTATAACCCTGAAGTGGAGATGGTTGATCATGTATACAACCTGACTTTAACCAACCTCATTAAACCCAGATATTTCCATGAAGATAAAATATCTGGTAGTTTGTTCAACCACATAACTATTTACATATAAGCTGGTTTTCTTTGCTTTTTAATAAGTTTATTTTTATTATTTGAGAATTTCATGTATTTAATTTTTTTAACCCATAAGCTTCCAATTCCTCCTATGTTCCCATAGCTGAGTAAAAGCCACGTTTAGATCCACCTTAACATTGTATTTACTTTCATTTTAGATGAACACAAGTGTTTGAACAGAAGGTTTCAGGTGACGACTTGTTGAGTTTCAGTCGACATTGCCGTAGCACTTTAATAAGACTTTATTTGCAAGATTATAAAATATACAATGATATATAAGGCTTAACTAAAAGATTTTTGTGTATTTAGCTAAATTATCCTTTATTAATCATTAATTTTATAGAAATAGATGTGCTATAGTTTCTGCTTAGGCTTATTTCTATATGACATAAAACATAATGAGTGACAATAAGCCATAGTGACTACACTGTACTATCTACTGTTGACTTTGTAACAAAAAATTAGAAAATTGCTTTCTGGAGATTATAGAGTCAGCTCAATTAGAACTGGGCATCTTCTGTTAGCATAAAGATTTAGCTAACCTTTCCTTGATTTTTTTTAGTTAACACTGGCCTTTTTTTCTCTTGGAAAGCTTCTATTCAGGTTTGCAGGCATTTTTATTTTATTGTTTTGTTTGTTGTTTGTTTACCTTTTGTAGAAAAAGTCTGTTGAAATGAGTGTCTATGAGTGAGGACATGAACTTAACATTAAGAACTAATGACCATGCTATGCCTTCACACATGTATATTCTACCAAAACTTATGAAATCCAGTATTTTCCTTTGCAAATAAATATGAAGAATAACACTAAACACCTTTATATAAGCATATTTGTAAACAAAGATTTTTATATCTATGTATGTATATTAATACAGATAGTCACACAGAAAAAATGTATTAAGTAAAATGTTTCTGTTATATGCAGGAGAAGATAAAATGCATTCTGAGATGTAAATTCTTGGGGAAATTGCATTCAAGAAATAGCATATTTGTCTAGATGATCCAATTAAGGAGAGTTTACAAGTGAGTGGTTTATTCTTAGCATTAAAGGCCAATTTCATAAGTAATATTTATCATTGTCAAGTTAGATAGTCCTTATAGTCATTAGGGATAATTAATTTGTTTATAAACATATTTTATACTAAATTTATATGAAAATAAAACCATGTTTCTGTTTAATTGCATTTTTATAATATAAATATAATTTAATTATAATATTCTTAACAAGTTAAATTAAATTAATTAAATATCAGGGCTCTAAATAATTCCATGATTAATTTCTTTACAGGTATGCACTTTTCTCTTTTTTATTATTTTATTGCTTAAAAAAATACCAATCCAAATTCCCACTTTTTCCTCTCTCTCCACTCCCTCCACACCCTCTCCACACACCCCCTCCAATCTTAAGAGTGGGCAAGAAACCCTGCCCCTATGGAAAGTCCAAGGTCCTCCCCACTACATCCAGGTTGAGCACAATATACAACCAAAGAGAATAGGACCTCAAAAAGCCAGTACATGCAGTAGAGTATGAGCAAGGAAGTCAAGGCCATGAGGGATTCACCCACTGAGACAATTTTCCTGAGCTAATGGGAGCTCACCAACTCCAACTGGACTGGGAGTAAAAAAGCAAGGGATCAAACTAGTCCTGAATGTGGTTGACAGTTGGGGCAGACTGAGGGGCCAATGACAATGGCACTGGGATTTGTCTCTACAGCTATGTACTTTTCATATAGGTGATTGGTTCAGCATTTTTTAATTCTCAATCCTCTACCTTGTTACTTTTATTAGAATGCCTAATTCATACTTGGACAATGAAAAGAGGTGCAGTACCTTTATAGATAGAGGGAGACTTCACAAAGATGACCATATCTAACTAAAATTCTTATCTTAAAAAATCTCACTTTTTATGTTGTCAATTATCAGGAGTGGTCATGGAGGGTTAGACCTAGAAATTCAGAAAATCCTAATTTAAGTGACTTGATTTTTTTAAACTTAAATTTGAGTTAAAAGTTTTAAATTTGTTACATATTTAACTAAAATATTGAGTCCTTCCCAGTCTCTTTTTCAACTCCATTTAGTCATTATACCAATAGAATGATTTTTACAAGCTGAGAACACACTGTAAATTGATGAATTAAAATGAAATTTCAACAAGTTCTGCATGAACATTATGTTAATGTGAGTTAATTTTGTACAAAACTTTTTGTGTTATGAAGAACTGATTACTTGATTTGAATCCTACTACTTGACATGCATTAAAACAACACTTAAGATGTTGTCATGACTTTAAAAGAACATTTTATTTTTCTTCTATTGGTAGATGGAGCTTCAGTTGATAACTTCAGATGACTCAGCACTACCTTGTTCAATGCAGATGGCAAACATGATCAATAAAATTTAGTCTTTGGTTCATTTTTAAGGTATGGCTTCCAGGGATTGTTAATGTTTTACTACAAAAATATTTAGAGATTTACTCAAGCTGGATATTAAAATATGGATTATCTAACACAGATGTTTTTATCTAAAGAATATTAAAACTTGTGACTAATTTAAATTAATTTTTCACACAAATTCAATGCAATATCTACCAATATTTTCAAAAACATCTTTCCACTATTAAGTTCTAAAGAGTAATAAAATCAATTAAGATAATTATACAGAAAGATACACCATATTGTTGACACTTTAAATTTGTAAGATAACTTTTATTTTTGCAGATTACATATACTTTTCTTTACTAGTTCTCTAGAGAATTATGCATAACCAGAGCTTTGTCAATGAGTTTGTACTCTTGGGGCTTTCACAGAACCCTCTAATTGAGAGAATATCATTTGTTATAATTTTATTGGTCTATATTGCAACTGTTGTGGGTAACATGATAATTGTGGTGACCATTGTCTACAGTCCTGCTCTGTTGGCATCCCCTATGTACTTCTTCTTGGCATTCCTATCATTCCTGGATGCATGTGTCTCTTCTGTTGTCACACCAAAGATGATTGCAGACTTCGTTCATGAGAGAAAAACCATCTCTTTTGAATGTTGCATGACACAGGTCTTTGCTGTGCACTTTTTTGCTGCGGTGGAAGTCACCATTCTGGCAGCCATGGCTTATGATCGCTATGTGGCCATTTGCAAGCCACTGCACTATTCTTCCATCATGAACAGGAGACTCTGTTTTACTCTAGTGGGGGTGGCCTGGGTGGGAGGACTCTTACATTCTACCATACAAATTGTCTTCACTTTGCAATTGCCATTCTGTGGACCCAATGTCATTGATCATTTCATATGTGACTTGTTCCCATTGCTGAAGCTTGCTTGCACTGACACACACATTTTTGTCATTTTGGTGTTTGCCAACAGTGGGTCTTTTTGCATCATTATATTCTGTTTTTTGATTCTTTCTTATGGTGTCATTTTATTCTCTCTGAGAGCACACAGCTCTGAAGGACGACGTAAGGCTCTGTCCACTTGTGGATCCCATGTTACTGTTGTAGCTTTTTACTTTATTCCTTGTATATTAATATATGCCAGACCTACATCTCCATTCTCTTTTGAGAAAAATGTGTTTGTGTTTACGGATGTCCTTACACCGTTGCTCAATCCTATGGTGTACACTTTCAGAAATAAGGAAATGATAAATGCCATTAGGAAAATGTGGAAGATGCTTACAGTGGTTTCGGATAAATAATAAAACACTGTACTTAAATAACTAAGGACATCCACTCAGTGGATGAATATACTTGCTGTGTCATAATAAGGACCCTTGTTTTGTTCCTTATCACTCATGTCCAAAAAGGTATAGTAGATCATCTTATAACAATTGTTGGGGAAACCAGAACCAGAAAGTCCCCAAGGATGATCTAGACACCAACTTCTAAATAACACAGCTAGCTTAAGACTCAGTCACAGTGATAGAAATGGACCTTCAACACCTCCTGAAAGGCTTTGAAGGCTTGTACCTTGATACCTGCATTTCCTACATTTTCTCACATATATGCATACAGTAAACATACACAATCAAATCAAGTAATTATACTTAACAAGCTTAATGTAAAGAATAGAGAAAATCCACACCCACTTATGCAAGATGTTTATGATTACACTCATATTAAAATATGCGGCACTATTCTATAGAGAATGAATTAACACTGTATATGAGAATTTTTTTTGGGAGATCACACTTCTGCTGTGCATTGAATACTCAGATTGGCGTATACAATTTAAAGTCAGTTTCAATGAACATAGACATTTTGAATTAGTATTCAGAAATGATTCTGTGAACCTCCACCATAAATTGCATAGTTTTCATATTGAATATATTTAATGCACTTACCAATCAATAAAAACAAAAAAGTTCATGAGGAAATTAGAATTAAAAAATTCAACAAAAAACAGTTATATACTTTTTCATAACTCATGAGTTATATTGATTTGGAGTATGGTTAATTATGGAGTGGGATATTTTTACAAAAAATAAAATGTTAAGAAATAATTAAAAAATATTTGTATTCTATGGTCTTAAAAATCTAAGGAACCATGAAATGAAATTTACATGTTAGAATACATATTGAAAATTGGTCTTGAAATTGGGAGGGCAACATGTGAAATATTCCAGGAGAATATAGGTTGCTGAGTAACGCTGATATAATAAAAGTTAGAAATAAAAAGTGAAGAACATAATTAGAAACCTTATATTTTTTAATTTAGTATATGAAGATGGGATTTTTATTCTTAATATGAGTGTAATCATGAACATCTTGCATAAGAGGGTGTGGATTTTCTCTATTCTTTACATGACATCTCACTACAGATTCCTCACTGACTACGGAGAACCAACTGGCTTCAAATCTTTGGGGATCTACCTAGTAATGCTAGGAGATAGCGTTTTAAATTATTATGAATTCATGGGGTGTTGGATATAATCTAGAAGGGATAACTGGCATCAAAACTATATATGTGTGTGTGTATGCATGTATGTATGTATGTATATACACACGCACACACACACACACTAATTCCTTATTTGTAAGTAGCTGTCTCTCTTCTTGATTCCGTTGTGATATTTACATTTTTCAGTAATTTTGATGTTCTTTCTTACATCCTCTTTCTTAAGACATTTTCACACAATGCTTTCAATTTGCTATTCTATACACTTTCTAACAGAAAAAAAAACAGATAACTAAGCACAGTAGGTTGAAAATGCCAAGAATGATAATCATGGATGGCTTAAAATGATAGTCATGGATGTGGACAGAGGAATAAAACTAAAATAGAAGGGAAATAATTATTGTGTTTTGAATTCATTTATTATAGAAGTGGTGTTTTGGGGAACTAGTATTCAAATGATTTTTATTGCTGTTGCTATTGCTGTTGTTGCATTTATGAGTCATTTAAGTTATGTATCTACTGTAGTGTGTTAATAGAATAGGAGTACATGAAACACTGCATTAAAACTGTTTAATGTACCAAACAGTTTAGCACATTCCCTCTCTGAGCAGGGTCTAATGTGCAAGTACAAATTTTCCCTTAAATGTGCACAAAATACTCTCACCCTTCTTATTAAACATGCTTTAATATCATCTGCCATATATGTTAAAAGAGAAATTATTTTTAACTCTCTAGAATCTTTATTTTCTGTTATAAAATTTAAACTTAATCCTGTTGTGCTAGCTATCAGTTCGAACAACCAGAATGCGGAGTGTTGAAATTAATGTGAGTACCAGGCTAACATGGTATGTAGAATGAGAAAGTTCTTACAAATCAAGAAAGCTATGGAATCTTGAGAACAATGTACTAAAAGGGCAGCAGATTGAGACATTCCCAGTAAATTCAAGAATAAGACAAAAGTGTCTACTTTCTATTCCTATTCAATACAGTAATGTAACTAGTAATTACTTGATGGTTAATGTGAACGGTTAACTGGACAGGATTTAGGACCATACATTGCTAAGCCTCCATATACACATGTGCAAATTTTTTTAATAGGATAGCTTCTGGGCAAGCCTGTAAGGATTTATATATCTTAGGTTTATCTCAACTTGCTTGCATGGAACAGTCACCTGAACAATAGATGGCACTGTTGACATTTTATTTTATTCATTTTTATATTATTACACATTTATACACAATGTATTTTAATCATATCTGATTCATATCTTAGAAGCTCACACAGAGAAAATAAAAACTTCACTTTAAAATTTTATGCAGTCTAAATTTGAATATCACCAGAAAAACATTACAAAAGATTCTAGAATATCACTTTCTGACTTTCATTTGGTACTTTCACACATTTTAACTATCTATGTATTTGTCAATACAGTGAAATATAGAATTATGCAATTGCCTCTTATAAATAGAAATTTTTATGGAAGGTTGAGTTTCATCTATTGTCTTTATATGTTGCATGATTGAATTCAAGCTATAGCTTGTGTTTAAGCCAATTATTTTCTAAATGGTAGTATCGTGAACACTATGACTATTAATCATGATTACACTATATATTCTATTACGGATGTTTTAAGTTATGTTTTAGAAAATGCTGTAATGCAGTAATGATGATGTTATTAATTAAGACCTACTGTGCATCTAAAATAAAACATAAAAGAGAAACATAAGATTTAGTAAATATCTATGATTGGTGGTTTTGTTCCCCTGTAACCTTCTACCTAATTTGGTTTCTTTTTGCTAAGAAAGCTACCTGGAATATAAACATGTGTGACTATGTATGGGGTCAGGGCTAAATCACTGCACCATTGATTATTAAGAATGTAAGAATGCATTGCCCACTCAAACTGTCATATCTTACTGCAACCAATGAGATAAAACAGTTTTCTTTGCAAATAACAATTAATCATATCATTCATAAGCTTTAGATATGCAAATGTATGTCTCAAAACTAAAATTAACTTCTCAGCTCTATGTTATGTTATTTTAATATTTAATTTCTCCTAATATGTTTATTATTTCATCATTACTTTTATGCATTTTTTCACAAAAGATGTTCTAATCAAAACCTAAGGATTATAGGATTTTAGGACCATCAAGTCACCTGATCTATACCACAGGTAATGGTAAGGATCTGGATCTAAAGACAAATCTCAAAAGTCTGGAATATTTCCCTTTTTATTTCCCAGTATCATCATTGTAAGAAATGCTGAGTTTCATTGTGATATTTTTATTCATGTGTGGCACTCTGTGCTTAGCTTATTCTTTGTACTTCTCCAAACTTTCTGCTTTTTCACTGAGTGATAATGGGTAAATTAACTTATGTGACTGTCATTTTTTATCACTGTCTGATCCAATCACTCATAGAACTTCATTTTATTCTCCCATTTCCTTGGTTTTAGTTTGTGAGTAGATTCAGAGTTCATATTTCAAATGTTAGAGCTAAACAATTTAAGTAGTGTTTGTAAAAGGGCTGTCTGTGGGTAAAGCATCTGGATCTTCACATTAAAAACTTTCCTTTGTTATTGTAAGAAAATATGACCACGAGTGACATTTATGATTTTCAGTTTGACGCTAACACTTGGATTTGAGCATGTAAGCTATGTATGAATATTTTATAGTAAATTGAAATAAATTTTAAAGCATGTATTACAGAATATTATTTTCTTAAATAAGTTAACAATGTATAAGTAAGTGCCAATTAATTAATCCTCAAGAGACTAAATTATATTCAACATGTTGATTCTCTTGAGTTATGTGTCAGCACCGACTTTTATATGTATGTGAGTGGTCCATCATAATCTGAATCAGCATTTGCTCTTTTTGATTTATGAATATGCTTCGTCTACACACAGACAACATAAAAAAGATGCTTTATTGCTTATAGCAAAGAGACTAAATAAAACAACAGTGCAATAAAATTCTCACTAAGAAAAAACATATAATTTACTGATTCCATGAAATTCAATTTTGGATGACAACTTTGCTGATTGAAGATGATAAATGTGTACAATATATTTTTATTATTACTCAGATTTACAGGAACATATTTTGCCTCCATCTTCCTCTTGAGAATCTCATAAAACCAGATCTTTGTTAATTAGTTTGAATTTCTAAGACTTTCTACAATCCAAAGATTCAGATAGTTTTGTTTGCTGTGTTTTTGTTGGTTTATGTTGACAGGGGATGTCCTTTTGTATGTTTCAAATATGTGCTTCCTTCAGTGATTGATGAATAAAGATGTCTTGGCCATTGGCCAGGCATAATATAGGTAGGCAGTAAATACAAACAGGGGTACAGAGAGAAAAAAAGATGAAAAAAGGTGGATTCAGGGAGATGCCATATAGCCTTTGAAGAAGGCTTTTTAGACAGAGAAGGAGAGATTATATGGGATGTACTTCTGTTTGCTGCGAGTATGTGTTGCTTTAATGTTGATAAATAAAGTTGTTGGGGGTTTTTTTGACAGTGGCAAGACAGAATATTGCTAGATGGGAAATCCAAACAGAGATATAGAAAGAAAGAAGACAGAGTCAGGGAGACACCATGTAGCCGCTGAAGGGTAGCATGCCAGGGCATGACTGGCAAGCTATGACCATGTAGAATAAACAGAGTAGTTGAAATGGGTTAATTTAACTATGAGAGCTCATCAATAATATACCTAAACAATTGCCAAGCCATTATAATTCATATTAAGTCTCATAATGATTATCTGTGGGACCAGGTGGAATGCATAAAAGCCTCCAACTACACTATCTAACAATAATAGGTGGCAACATGATAAGTGTGGCAAGCATTATTTATAGCTCTGCTTTGCTAGGGTCCCCCACATACTACTTATTGTTATCCCTGTCCAAACTGGACGCTTGCATTTATACTACTGTCATGCCAAATAGACTATAGATTTCTTCTATGAGAGGAAGACCATCTCCTTTGAATGTTGCATAAAGAAGTGGGTAGCTTTTTACTGTCCACTTCTTCACTGGTATGGAGTTATTTTTCACTGCAGTTTTGGCCTATGACTACTTCATAGCCATTTAAAAGCCCCTTCTCACTGCTATTCCTCATGATTAGGAGACTCTCTGGCGTTTTGGTGGGGGTAGCCTGGGCAGGGGGAATCTTATATTCTATTATAAAAATTATTTGTACATAGCAGTTACCCTTCTGCAGACCCAATATTTTGATCATATTTTTTATTTTGTCCCATTGCTGAATCTTGTCTGCTTTGACACACATTTTGTTCTTTTGGTGTTTACAAATGGTTCTACCTACATCATTATCCTCCCCTTACTGCTTGTCTTCTCTGATGATGTCTTTTTCTCTCTGAGAGCACACAGCTCTTAAGGGTGGCATAAAACTCTATACCAGTGGATCCCATATTATGGTTGTGGTTTTGTTGCTCAGGCTTATTGTATAGACTTCAAAAAATAAAGAAATGAAGAACTCCATTAGGAAAATGTGGTGAAAATTGATAGTGATTTCTGATAATTATTAAAATATTGCATATACACTTCTGAGAAGATTGATCAATGGGTAAGAGTAATTGCTAAATCATTATTAGGACTTGAGTGGGAATTTTCAGCACCCATGTCAGAAGACAGTCATGTAGTAGATATTTATCCAATGCCCATAAAATTGAAACCTAGATTAAAATTAGAATAAATGGGCTCACCAGACTGCTAATCTATTCTAAGAACAGTTGGTTCAAGATTTAGTAGAGATCTTGTCACAAGGGAATGATGCTTAGTGCCATACATAGTCATAGTCAGTACCATTTTGATCCTATGTTCATGTACATAACAACAAATACCATCTACTCCTCATGTATACACAGATATGTACCTCACACCATGCAACACATATTGTATACAAATAAAAAAATGTACACTTTGAAAACTAAAAGCAAAAATAAAGATGTCAATATTGATTTGTACAGATATGTCATTTATTATGAAGACATGACATCAATTTATAAAGTGTAAAATAATATTGGAGTGATAATTTTTCTAAGCTTAAATATTCACTCTGAATTGACTACCCAGTATTATTATGTGATAAATAAAGTCAGTTAAATTTTATACGCTCCTGAATCCAGTGAAATATTAAAAGTGACTATAATTATTAGAACTATTAGAATTCTTGGTATTTACAGCATTTTTCATTTAAAAAGTTGAATAAAAATAAAATTAAATTAAAATTAACTGAAATTAGGAAAATAATATTTGAAATATTTTCAAGGGAAAATGGTTTTTAAAGAACTTTCTGAAAACTCAGAACCTCAAAATGCAGAGAGAGGAGGAGGCCAATTGAGCCTCGTCTCAAGGTGCCTCTGCAGAATCTACTTTATTGGGCCCTTTACCTGGTTCTATAAACAAAATATCCAGACTCACCTCCTGTCTAAATATAAAGGAATTTGGTCATTATTCTCCTGTAAATACCAGGTGTAATATGTTGATATAGTGACCATATGCCTCCTACTGTATTAGAGGGAAAATAATTCAATGTCAACAGATTTTATCCTTGGAACCTAGGATAAAACCAAATTCCATTGCTCTCAAAATATAAATTTAAAAAAGCCATTTCAATTAAAGAACTCCTAAACATAAACTACTATACTCATTTATCAGTACATTATTCATCCATTATCAGAGAAGTTTCTTTTATTTATATATATGAGAGTGGTGGAACTCAGAGGCCAATCATTCTAGCCTCATGGATGAGCTCCAGGTTCAGTAACAGAATCTGGCTCAAAAATTCTATAGAGGAAGAAGATGAAGACATCAATATATTGACCTATGTTACTTAGCTTCTCTGTGTCTGTGGGTTGTAGCTTGTTTCTCTTTTGTTGAATGGCTAATATTCACTATGAGTGAGTATATAACATATTTTTGTTTCTGAGTCTAAATTACCTCACTTGTGATGATTTTTGTCTATTTCCATCCATTTTCTGGCAAATTTCCTAACATAATTTCTTTTAACACCTGAGTAATACACCATTGTGGAAATGTACTACATTTTCTTTATCCATTTTTTTGGGTGAGAGACATTTACATTGTTTCCAGATTCTGGTTATTAGAAATGAAGCTACTTTACAAATCATTATGCAAGTGTCCTTATGGTGTGTTTGAGCATCCATTGGGTTTATGCTCAAGAGTAGTATAGTTGAGTCTTGACGTAGATCAATTTACAATTTTCTGAAAAACCATCATATTGATTTCCAAAGTGACTATACAAGTTTGCACTCTCCCTAGCAGTGGAGGAGTGTCCCCTTTGATCCACTTCCTTTCCAGCATTAGCTGCCACTTGTGTGTGTGCAGTGGTGGGGGCTGTAAAAGGAAATGAGGATGGGAACATCAAGGATCAGGTGGGGGATGATGGAGGAAAAAAGTACTAGAAGGGGCAACTGAAAACTGCAGTATCTCTGGGAGGAACTAGAAACCTAGTGTAATGAAAACTACCAGGAATCTATGAGGGTGACCCTACCTAAGACTTCTAGTAATGGTGGATGAGAGACCTGAACTGGACATTTCTTGTAATTAAGCAAGACTTTCAGTGGAAGGAACTCATATCCTTCCACTGATATCCCAACTCACAAACTCTTTTACATATAATTTGTCCTGTGTACGAGATGTGCTGGGGTAAAGATGGGACAGAAACTGTAGGAATGACTAACTAATGATGGGTGCAACAGCAGAACCTTATGCTGAGAGGGAGCTCACCCGTGAGGGCCAAAACCCAGAGACAGGATACCCCTAGAGAGCTAAGATAAAACCAACAATGACTGACAAAACAAAAAAAAGCAAATGAAATGAAATTATTACTAATGATATTTGCTGTTCTCATATATTGGTATCCAACTGTCATCAGAAATTCTTCACCCAGCTAATGCTGCAGAGACCACAGTCAAACACTAGGCAGAGCTCCAACAAATCTATCAAAGAGGGGAAAGAGAGATTTTAAGAGCCAGAAGGGTCTAGGACACCACACACACACACACACAAAAAAAAAGAAACAACTAACCTGGGGTTATGGGGCTGACCTAGGGCCTCTGCATTTATATCACAATTATGTAATGTGATCTTCTTGTGGAACTCCCGGCAGTGAGAGTAGGGCTGTTTCTGACACTGTCACTTGGTCTTAGGTCTTATTTCTCCATCTGCATTGCCTCATCCAGTCTTTTTTTTAAAAAAAATTATTTATTTATTTATCTATTGTGTATACAATATTCTGTCTGTGTGTATGCCATCAGGCCAGAAGAGGGAACCAGACCCCGTTACAGATGGTTGTGATGGATGTGGTTGCTGGGAATTGAACTCAGGACCTCTGGAAGAGCAGGCAATGCTCTTAACCTCTAAGCCATTTCTCCAGCCCCTCATCCAGTCTTAATAGAAGAGAAGCAGCCTAGACGGCTAATTAATACAACTTTGTTGGCTGATATTCAAGGGATAATACTCTATATCTGCAGAGAAACAATGGAGGAGAAGTGAATGACGTGAATGGGTAGAGCTGAAGGAGGGAGGACTTCAGTTGGCATGTAAAAACAGGAAAAAAAAACAGTAACAACAAAACTAACAAGCCAATCATGTTAATATCTGATTTCTTCAGGTTACTCAAATTCACATATACATTACATAGATCTGTTCTTCCACCATAAACACCATTCATATCATCTAACAAATAAAATAAAAGGTAAAAATTTTTTCAGTGTCTAAAGTCAACATTTTTAGTATTTGTCATTATTCAAAATAGGATTAAATCTTTACATATCAATATCAAACCCAACAGGTAAAATTGATGCAAGAAGTGCGGCTATTGTTCTAGTAAAAATAAACAATGTGTGTTTGAACCTTTCAAATGAAACTGTGGTTTCAATGTGTAAAAGCCTGAGTAGGATGGAGTCAAGGTCCAGTGGACATTTCCTGTGGAAACTTAGACAACAGAATGCAGAAAGAAATGTGGGTAGTGGTACATTGGTTCTTGACCTTCCATACTGGTGTCTGTTTGTTCTACATGTTGTTCAAGAATCTGACTTCCTCATGCCTGTGTCATGAGGACATGTAAGATGACGGTGTAGTTTATTCAGCAGAGGAAATTTCAGTACAGGGGGGCATTGTGTCTGCACTATATTTATTTTTCACCACATTTCTCCATGTCCACTGTATTTTTTACAAATGTAACTATGAACAGAAAGGTTATTTTAAAATATGTAGTTTCCAAGGGGAAAAGAATAAGGTGTGTGTCATAAAAATGTCTCTCTTCCAAAGGAAATCTCTGCTCTTAACTAGGATATTAGAAAAATAGTTATTAGGCAGCTCCGGACCTGTGCGGTGTTTGCTCTCTGCTCTCGCGTCCCCTCCGTCCAGCCGCCATGATAAGCGCCAGCAGAGCCGCGGCCGCGCGTCTTGTGGGCGCCGCAGCCGCCCGGAGTCTGGCGGCCGCCCGTCACCAGGATGGCTGGAATGGTGTTAGTCATGAAGCTTTTAGATTTGTTTCAAGAAGAGATTATGCATCAGAGGCAATTAAGGGTGCAGTTGTTGGCATTGATCTGGGTACTACCAACTCCTGTGTGTCGGTTATGGAGGGCAAACAAGCAAAGGTCCTGGAGAATGCTGAAGGTGCCAGAACTACGCCTTCTGTTGTTGCTTTTACAGCAGATGGAGAACGATTTGTTGGCATGCCAGCAAAGCGACAGGCTGTCACCAACCCAAACAACACCTTCTATGCTACTAAGCGTCTGATTGGGCGTCGCTATGATGACCCTGAAGTACAGAAAGACACCAAAAATGTTCCCTTTAAGATTGTCCGTGCCTCTAATGGTGATGCCTGGGTTGAGGCTCATGGGAAACTCTACTCTCCTAGTCAGATAGGAGCATTTGTTTTGATGAAGATGAAAGAGACTGCGGAAAATTACTTGGGTCACACAGCAAAAAATGCTGTGATCACAGTCCCTGCTTATTTCAATGACTCACAGCGACAGGCCACTAAGGATGCTGGCCAGATATCTGGGCTAAATGTACTTAGAGTGATTAATGAACCTACAGCTGCTGCCCTGGCGAATGGTCTGGACAAATCCGAAGATAAAGTCATTGCGGTATATGATTTAGGTGGTGGAACCTTTGATGTTTCTATCCTGGAAATTCAGAAAGGAGTGTTTGAGGTGAAATCCACCAATGGGGATACTTTCTTGGGCGGTGAAGACTTTGACCAGGCTTTGTTACGTCACATTGTCAAGGAGTTCAAGAGGGAGACAGGGGTTGATTTGACCAAAGACAACATGGCACTTCAGAGGGTTCGGGAAGCTGCTGAGAAGGCTAAGTGTGAACTCTCCTCCTCTGTTCAGACTGACATCAACTTGCCATATCTTACAATGGATGCTTCTGGACCCAAGCATTTAAATATGAAGGTAACTCGAGCTCAGTTTGAGGGCATCGTTGCAGATCTAGTCAAGAGGACTATTACTCCATG
>NW_026068012.1:4717721-4736699 GCF_014885135.2 Alexandromys fortis | reverse complement strand
CCTCCATACATAGGTTCAGCAGACTGTACAAGATATTTTTGGCAGAGCCCCAAGTAAAGCTGTGAATCCTGATGAGGCTGTAGCCATCGGAGCTGCCATTCAGGGAGGTGTGCTGGCTGGAGATGTCACAGATGTGCTGCTCCTGGATGTCACTCCCCTCTCTCTGGGTATTGAGACTCTGGGAGGTGTTTTTACTAAACTTATTAATAGGAACACCACAATTCCAACCAAAAAGAGCCAGGTATTTTCTACCACTGCTGATGGACAAACTCAAGTAGAGATTAAAGTGTGTCAGGGAGAGCGAGAGATGGCAAACTTCTAGGACAGTTCACTTTGGTTGGAATTCCCCCAGCCCCTCGTGGAGTCCCTCAGATTGTTACATTTGACATTGATGCCAATGGTATTGTACACGTTTCTGCCAAAGATAAAGGAACAGGACGTGAACAACAGATTGTGATCCAGTCTTCTGGTGGATTAAGCAAAGATGACATTGAAAATATGGTTAAAAATGCAGAGAAGTATGCTGAGGAAGACCGGAGAAAGAAGGAACGCGTTGAAGCAGTTAATATGGCTGAAGGAATTATTCATGACACAGAAACCAAGATGGAAGAATTCAAGGATCAGTTACCTGCTGATGAGTGCAACAAGCTAAAGGAAGAGATTTCCAAAATGAGAGAACTGCTTGCGCGGAAGGACAGTGAAACGGGAGAAAACATTAGACAGGCAGCATCTTCACTTCAGCAGGCATCACTGAAGCTCTTTGAGATGGCATATAAAAAGATGGCATCTGAACGGGAAGGTTCTGGGAGTTCTGGTACTGGGGAACAGAAGGAAGACCAGAAGGAGGAGAAACAGTAACAGTGGCAAGGCATTGAGAGAAGAGGCCAGAAGGACAACATGAAGCTTGGGAGTAAAGGGACGTCCTGAGCAGAAAAGGGTCAAACTTCAGTCTTTACTGTGTTTTTGCAGTAACCCATATAATTTCCTTAATAAATATATGTAGTGAAAAAAAAGAAAGAAAGAAAAATAGTTATTAGAGAAAATTCCCATCCATCAAATGTCTTGTGATATGTGGCCCTATCTGGTAGAAGAACACAAGAACTGAGAAATGTAGCTGAAGGAATTACTTTTCTATGGAATTACGGCCTAGGATTGCCTTTCACTGGAGTAGCGTGCACAAGACATCAAGTTGTAGAACTGGAATATAAGACTATATTTCTGTAAAAAGAGAGAGTGCTTTAATTTCCCAACCACCAAGACCTGAATAATCACCCATAAACAATATTAACTACAACACTGCTTGGCCAATAGCTCAGGTGTATTCCTACCTAACTCTTATATCTTAAATTAACCTATTTTTACTAATCTGTGTATCACCATGAGGCTCTGGCCTACCAGTAATGTTCTGGCATCTTTCTCCTTCAACAGCTGCATGGCCTCTGCCTGATTCCACCTTCTTTCTCCCTGCGTTCAATTTAGTTTTCCTGTCCAGCTCTATTTTGCCCTACCATAATCCAAAGAAGCTTCTTTATTAACAAATGGTGACAAAACATAGTCACAACATACAGAGGGGAATCCCACATCATATTTCAAGCTGGTAAAAAAATGAGACTTAAAGCATTGTCAACAAGGTATTGGTTTGCATAGGCATGAAGACAACTGTGTCTAGGGCATTGAATCTACCATAGAAAAGAAACTGACAGGGTAGGAGATAATATAGATATAAGACTTAGGGGATGGTGAGGATGCTATGATACATTCTCTGCTAGGTGTGATATGGCCATTTTAATCATTAACAAGCATTAGTTCATGGTCCCTGAACAACACTGGCACAAAATTTGTTCTTCAATATTTCAGTAAATTATATAGAGGAAGGACTCAAGAGTTTTCGTTCCTCCTGAATTTAATGGATGCTGATAAAGGCATCTACATGTGTGTAGTCGCCAGTAAGTTTCCAATGGTCCAGTCATAACTTTCCATCCATGTCCATATGAGAGACCACAAATAACTCATTGGTCATTGAATGAATATCAGTATAGAAGGAGGTAATTGCAAGAAGTATATCTGCAAAATGGGAAAAAGAAACAGTTATGTGATCAATATGATCATAATACATGTGTACTCATACAACATTGTCAAAAACTCATAATAGTAAAACAAATATTCTTAGAGAAATTAATATATACATTAGTAATATTTCTTACATACATATCTAATATAAAACCATATATGCATACTATTTTTTCTTCAAAGAAAATCTTTGTTAATGTTTCCGAAAACAGTGAATATTTTCCTGACAGATTGATTTAAATATTGCTTGTGAAAAGAAAAATTTTAGTTAAATATTATACTGAGGCATTGTGTTCCATTCATTATAAAATTGGGTTCTGTGCGTGAAAAAGATTGTATACAAAAACATGACCAATCAAATCTTGTAATTTTTAGAACACAAAATAAGTTTGGATATACATAAAAGCATTATGAATTCTACCGTAATTGAAAACATGCAGGCCAGTATGTCTTAGAATCCCATTAGGACAGGCATTTTATAAAACCCAAGGGCACTAGGAATCACTCTTACAAATTCATGATGTCTCAGGGAAACATGTTTAAATTCTGAATACATTGAAGGAAGAATTTTGGTTCCTTCATGTACATTTTTATCATCAACTATGATGAATACAGCATTTGAGTCACAAAGGTAATTAATGTTTTCTACTCTCACTGACAGCTGTTCTTTTGCTCTTCCTTGGATGTGGAAGGAAGAGATGGAAATAGTAGAGAATCTTAGTCAAGACTGATGGACACTGTGCAATCAAGAATGGGAAGCATATATCTTCAGAATATTTCTAGAACTGACATATGATGAGACTCATAAGGCACACTTTTAAATTATCAGAAATGAGTCCAACTTGTGATATTGATTTAAATCTTGGATATTCTTGACAGGTTCCTGATTAATACAACCATAAGGCTTTCACTTCATAACTATTTGTCCCTGAGAAAGTTGCATAAATTCTGATGCTCAGATTTCTTAAATTCATAAAAATGTGAACAAAGTTGATGATTCCAGGAGCATATGCAGTAATACATGAGGAGCCCAAAGAATAACACTTCACAATTAGAAACTGCTCAAATGTTGACAGTGCTCAAATATCATTTATTAGAGGACAAAATCTTTTCTTCTTTCTTATGCTTCCTTCCTTACTTGGTTACCTTCATCTCTTCTTCTCTCCATATCTATCTCCAATAATAGTTTATATTTCTAAATAAATGATCGCTTATGTACTAGTGCAAACAAAATGTGATAGTCACTTTGGAAGAAAGAATTTGGGGCTTTTCTGGTTTTATATAGACTTTTGACCTAGAAACATGGTGAATGAAAGTGCTGCCATTCCACAGACTGTTATTTAGATCAAATGTAAAATCATCCCATTTCCACAAATGCATCCTAAAACCTGATTTAACAAAGAACGCTGAATGTCAGAAAGTCAAACTGTGTTCCTCTGAGTTCCAATAAGCATAAGGTTTGTACCTCACAGATGCCCAGTATTTTGAGTGGTTGAAGCTCTGAACATTATAAGTGCTCATAATTCTGGTGTGGCCTGTCTTTTATGATGAACTAAACACCAAGATATCCACAAGTTTCATAAACCCATCAGGAAGGGCATAAAGGGAACAGAGCAAAATCTTTTCCATTACATGCCAGAAATAAAAGAAAAGTTGAGCCAGTCAGGGAATGTAGCAGAGTAACACGGATCAGAGTGAGAAATGATTAGAAAACTGAACAGCATGTATTTCACAGAGTCATGGAGAGGAATTAGCTCAGCTACAAATATAAGAAATCGATCTTTGCTTGGTACATAATAGATCAATAATATGATAAATCTGTGGAACTTTACATTGAAGGAATTTCAAATAGAGTCTTAATTTATTAATGTCTCTTTTGAATGATGGTTCTTTTAAAATACATTTAGGAATATTTACTTATGATGATAATTCTCATATATTTCATAGTTTTGAGTATTATACATACTTCACAGTTAACAAAGAAATTTAAATATTTGTAGATACTTTGGTGCAATAATAAGTTTTCCTGTCAAAGTGAATAGAAAGGGAATAGTAGGTTGTGTGGGTGGTAGAGCTGGGGAGAACTCTCCCCAACATCCCTGCTCAGAACATGGCTCAGTATTCACAGCTCTTGGTCTGAGGGTCCCAAGAAAGTTCAGATGGTTACAGAATTTTTGAATGCATGACTGTTAGAGAAGAGAGGGTCATGGAATATTTCAGGAGAAAGAAAGGCAGAGAAAATGAGTTAGTTCACACATGAGAATATTGATCTAAAACCAAAGAGTATTGGAAATTGAAATGGATGAGTCAATGGTGTGGCCTTACATAGACGTATCATAGTGAAAAACAGTATGGAATTGAAATGGATGGGTCAATGGTGTGGCCTTACATAGACGTATCATTGTGAAAAACAGTATGGAATTGTGTTGTATTAGCCCATTACTTCTACTTTTGTTAATGTGGTGGATGTTTTGTAACGCATATCCTTTATCATAAATTTAAAGACTTCTACTTTTGTTAATGTGGTGGATGTTTTGTAAAGTTCACATCCTTTATCATAAATTTAAAGGAAAACTGCGTTGTAGGCTTTGGTTGATGTTTAATTTAAATAATTTGATAATAGAAAAATATTTGTTACAAATAAAGAATAACATATTTACCATTCCGTTCTAGACAATATATTATGATTTAACTTCTAAAAATGATAATCAATTTTTGCCAGCTTTAACACCAAACAATTAAAAAATTTTATTTTTTATTTTTAATGTTTTATTTATACTAGTACAAGGTAGTGAGTTGTTAGATTCTGATTGTCATGTTACTCCATGAATATTTTCCTTATTTCTAACTTTTTAATATTTTTCATAGTATTGCACTTTTTGACAGTGTGTTACTTTATTGTAAAATTCCCTCCTCTCATTTTGTTTCCAGAGTACAATTTGAGAACTGTATTAGTATTTCAGAATTGCCAACAGGATTCTGGAATAATTTCTAAAATGTTTCCTAAATGTATCGCATGAGTGAATTCATTTCATTTTAACTGGATTGCTCTATAATGTGATTGTATGAAAAACACTGAAGCAGAGTTTCATTCCAGTTTGGCTGTGTAGGAATCTCTTAAAATAATGTTGACATCAATAGTCACAAGTTATTTTTGAATTATGGTTTTTAGAATATGATTAAAAATAAATTTGGTTGTGTGTAGTGTCATAAGATTTGAGATCTGATCTCCAAAACTGAAACTGCCACTGCCACAGGGCTTTAATAAGAGTTTCTTTGGCAAGACTATGAAATAAACAGGGATATATTAGCCTTAACCAAATAAGAGATTTTTATGTGTATTTAGCTCAGTTTTTTAGTATAAGTCTTTTATTTTATAGGAATAAATTATGTTGTAGCTTCTGTTTAGGCTTATGATCTTTTCAATAATATGAAATCATAACTCGTGGCTATAAACTCTAGTGACTACACTGAATTATCCATCGCTGACTGTGTAACAGCAAATTTAGAAAATTACTATCTGAAGAATGACCACATCGTTTCTATCAGAATTAATGGGCATCTTAAGTAAACATAAAAGATTATGCTAGCATTTACTTAATTTTAAAGTTAATATTGGCCTTTGTTTCTTCCACGCGGTTTTGTTGTAAAATATGAGTGTGTGTGAGTGAGGACAGAACTTGAGCCTTTCACTACCAGTTAAGAGCATTAGACCATGCTTTGCACTGGAACCATCGAAACTATCATATTGCACCACGGCAAAAATATATATATTTTTTTCACTGTGAAAAAAATAGGAAGAAAAACTGTAGCTATGGTTTCGGGGGAAAAATAGGATTCCATATATAATAATCTTACTTGCTCTCTATCATTATCTGAATTCCCCTTTTCTTAACACTCAATAACTCCTCCTACATGTTTGCTTACATTATTAGTTTGATGGGATTTTCACAAGGACCTTTGAATGTCCCTATGTTTATTACATTTTTGAATCATCAAGTAACCTGACCTGTCCTGAGATAGAGGTCTAAATCTGAAAAGAAAAAAAATAAGAATCTGGAGCAGTTTTTTTATTTCCATGTATTGTCATTCTAAGAAATAATGAATTTTGTCCTGATATTTTTAAATTTATTTATTATGTATACAATGTTCCTTGTGCAGGTACATTTCTCTGCCAGAAGAGGGCACCAGATTTCATTACAGATGGTTGTGAGCCACTATGTGGCTGCTGGAAATTGAACCCAGGACCTCTGGAAGAGCAGCCAGTGCTCTTAACCTCTGAGCCATCTCTCCAGCCCCTTGTCCTGATATTTCATACTTAGACACCATCTACCATGATCTCCTTACTCATTTCAGTTTTTGTAATTTTGATTTAGCACACAATTAAAACTGATGAATTATGTGGTGACCATTTTAGTCTGTCTTGAATGATTACTGCCTGATCCAGTGACCCAGAGATCCCGTAGTTTTTTTTTTTTAATTTTTTTCTTTGGTTGTAACTTATGATTGGAAACAGAGTTCCCATTATAGATTCTAGCGAGTACCCTAAGAACGTCATAAAAGTGGTTGTGGGAGTGGTTCTTTCAAAGAAATTGTATTTATTTTCTTCTATTGCTACTACAACTGCAATGTATCTGTACTCTGTAAATTTGAGTTATTAAAATCACCACTTTTTCTGTATAGATACATTTTACTTAAAATATGCATTAACACATATACACATATGTATTTATATCTATGCATTGTGTTCATACAGATATTCACACAGAAAAATATATCTAGTGAAACATTTTTGTTATACTGAAGAGAAGATAAGAATACCTTTTAAAACTCTGACTTCCTGAGAAAATGAGTTCAAGAGCTGCAAAACTTGCCAGATGATCTACTTGAAGCAGCTGAGTTTACAAGTAAGTAAATTAGTCCTAGGATTCTAAGGGCAATATCATGAGAAATGTTTTTAGAATGTCTAATTTGATTCTCCTTAAAGTTATTGGAGTTGAACAAGTAATCTAATAATGAATATGATTTTTACTAAATTTATCTGAATGTCAAACCATATTTTTATAGAAGTATATTTTTCTAAACTAGGTCAAATTGTTAAATATCTGGTGAGTAACTGAATCTCAGGACTCTAAATATTTAACAATTAATCTCTCCTCATGCTATATCATATTTGCCAATTTTCATACAGGTTGTTGGCTCATCATCTTTTAATCATCTATCTTTTACCTTGTTGCTTTTATTAAACTGCCTAATTCACACTTGGACAATGGATGCAGTACCAATAAAGATAGAGGGAGTCTATACAAAGACCACATCTATTCTGAAATTATGTTGTTTTTTTAAAAAAAAAAAAACACTCACTCTTTACCTTGTTAATCCTCAGGATAGTGAGCCTGAGTCCTACCCAGTTTAATTTTTCAACTCCAATTAGTCATTATGACAAAAACATCATTTTTATATCTTCTGGTCACCGTGTACATTAATTAAAATAAATTTTCAACATTTCTTTCTTGAACATCATATTAATGGTAGTTACTCTTGTGCAGAACTTTCAGTGTTTTATAGAACAAATTACTTGATTTGGATTCTAATATACTTCATGTTTTGAGACAAAACTTAAAATATTCTCAGGTTTTTCAAAGTACATTTTATCTCTTCTTCTATTGGTAGATCGAACTTCAATTCTTCACTGTAGATGACCAGATACCTTCTCAATGCAGATGGCAGACATGATTAGTAAAGTGTAGATGTTGGTTTATTATTAAGGTATAGTTTCCAACTGATTTTCAATATTTTACTACCAGAAAGCTTTAGAGATAGAAAAAAGGTAAAAATTCATGGTCTCTCTAACACATATGGTTTTATCAAAAATATTAAAAATTATTACTATATTAAGTTATTCAATAATTTTGTCTCAATTAAATGTATTTCTGTTTCTTTTTGAGCATGGGGTTCAAGACAATATTTCTCTGGGTAACCCTGTTGTCTTAGAACCCTGTATACTCAGAGATCTGCCTGCCCCTACCTTCCAATTAAAGGCTGGGACTAAAGGTGTGTGCCACCAAAACCACTTGGCAATTTTATGTGAGATACTTTTTAAAAGATGTACTACTTTGTTCTGAATGTAATAAAATCATTAAATATAATTTTACATAAAGATACACTATATTGATGATGTTGATACTGTAACCTTGTAATATACAGAGAAAGGTTTATGAATGCAGATTCATGAATACATTCTCCTTTCAAAGCCGCTGTAGAATAATGCATAATCGGAGTTTTGTCCATGAGTTTATACTCTTAGGGCTTTCACAGAACCCCCAAATTGAGAAAATATCATTTGTTATATTTTCACTGGTCTATTTTGCAACCCTTGTGGGCAACATGATAATTGTGGTGACCATTGTCTACAGTCCTGCTCTGTTGGCATCCCCTATGTACTTCTTTTTGGCATTCCTATCATTCCTGGATGCATGTGTCTCTTCCGTTGTCACACCAAAGATGATTGCAGACATGGTTTATGAGAGGAAGACGATCTCCTTTGAATGTTGCATGACACAGGTCTTTGCTGGGCACTTTCTTACTGCAGTGGAGGTGATCATTCTGGCAGCCATGGCCTATGACCGCTATGTGGCCATTTGCAAGCCGTTACACTACTCTTTAATCATGAGCAGGAGACTCTGTGGTATTCTAGTGGGGGTGGCCTGGGCTGGAGGATTTTTACATTCTATCATACAAATTATCCTCACTTTGCAATTGCCCTTCTGTGGACCCAATGTCATTGATCATTTCATATGTGACTTGTTCCCATTGCTGAAGCTTGCTTGCACCGACACACACATTTTTGTCATTTTGGTGTTTGCCAACAGTGGCTCTATCTGCATCATTATATTCTTATTTCTTCTTGTTTCTTATGGTGTCATTTTGTTCTCTTTGAGAGGTCACAGTTTTGAAGGACGACGTAAGGCTCTGTCCACCTGTGGATCCCATATTACTGTTGTAGTTTTTTTCTTTGTTCCTTGTATATTAATATATGCCCGACCTACATCTCCATTCTCTTTTGAGAAAAATGTGTTTGTATTTACGGATGTCCTTACACCACTGCTCAATCCTATGGTGTACACTTTCAGGAATAAAGAAATGATAAGTGCTATCAGAAAAATGTGGACGAGACTGATGGTGATTTCTGATAAATATTAAAACAGCGTACTTAAGGACTGAGGAGATGTCTCAGTGAATAAAAAGTACTTGCTGAGTATGAATGAAGACTTTTGTTTGTATTCTTAGCTCTCATGTCCAAAGCAAGGCATGGTGGATCAACCTTAAACCACTGTTGCTGAATCGGATCCATGCAGTTCCCATGGACAATCTGAAAACTCTTCTCTAAATAACACAGCTATCTCAAGACTCAATCACAATCCTTTTCTCAAGGAATGGCGGTAGAAAGGAATACACAACATATAGCTCAACACATCATTTAGTCTCTGCTGGAATATGTATGGGTATCAGAGCTTTTTTATGTTTACAAATATTACACACATGCACATATAAGCCCCTTGACACACACACAAGCACTCAAGTAAACATTCACAAACAAATCATTCTTAGCAATCTTAATTTAAAGAACAGAAAAAATCTATAATTTCTTATATAAGTCTTTCATGATTACCTTTATATGTAAGTGCATGACACAATTCTATAGAGAGTACATTAACACTGTATGTGAGGAAATCCATTTGCAATATCATACTTTTTTGCAATATACTTTTACTATGATTACTTATAATAATAAGATTGTTATAATGAAAGTTAGAATCAGTTTTAATGAAAAAATGCACAGTTAAAATGACATTTAGAAAGGACGCTGTGAAGCTTTTCATTAAATTTCAGAGTTTCTTTATTGAATATAATTTATGCACTTATCCACCAATAAAAAAGTCAATGGCAGAATTATAACTAAGAATTAAAAACAAATAGGACTCTATACTCTTTCAAAACACCTGAGTTATATGCATTTGGGGTCTGGTTAATTTTGGAGTGCAATGTTTTAGGTTTTTGTGCAAATATTTTTAAATAGTAAGGTTTAAAAATAATAAAAAATTTAAAGTTAGTTGATGTCTATACTCTAAGAAATCTTAAGGAAATATTGGAAAGATTTAGCAATTAGAATGTCTAAGAAAAATTGATTTATGGAATAAATGTGTCTTGAAATTGGAAGAAAAACCCATGTTGAGAATTTTCCAGGAGAATATAGGTTTCTTTGTGACATTGAGATTACATAAACTATAAATAAATATTTAGGAACCTTACATTATTTTTCAAATTTAATATGTAAAGATGCCATTTTTCAAACATGGACTCACTATATATCCTTGTCTGACTGTGCACATCCAAATGACTTCAAACTCTCACAGATAGGCCACACTCTGCTTTTGCAGTGCAGAAATTAAACAGGAGAGGGGATTTTACATCAATAGGAATTTGTGGAATACTAGATCAATTCTTGGAACGATTATGCACACACCAAACACTATTGTATATATTTCCTCACTTGTAGACAGCTCTGTCTCTTTTTAATTGCATGTTTCAATTTTTAAAGTTTTTAGTAATTTTTAAACTGTTTAAAACATGTATTACACTCTCAGCCACAATACACTTTCACAAATTGTTATTAGTGTGTTTTCTAACAAAAACAGATAACGGATAACTAAGAAAAGCAGACAGAAAATTTCCAAGAATGGTTTAAAATGAGAATCATGGATACAGAAATGTGAGTCTTTGATTGCTGACCATTACCTAGGAAATATTACCTGTTATAAGATATAATTTAAGGAACTCAGGACCGCGAGGGGTGCACCCACACACTGAGACAATGGGGATGTTCTATCGGGAACTCACCAAGGCCAGCTGGCCTGGATCTGAAAAAGCCTGGGATAAAACCAGACTCGCTGAACATAGCAGACAATGAGGACTACTGAGACCTCAAGAACAATGGCAATGGGTTTTTTCATCCTACTGCAGGTATTGGCTTTGTGGGAGCCTAGGCAGTTTGAATGCTCACCTTACTAGACCTGGATGGAGGTGGGTGGTCCTTGGACTTCCCACAGGGCAGAGAACCCTGATTGCTCTTTGGGCTGATGAGGGAGGGAGACTTGATTGGGGGAGGGGGCGGGAAAGGGGAGGCGGCGGTGAGGAAGAGACAGAAATCTTTAATAAATAAAAAAGATATAATTTATGCCATGTGATTATTTCATGTAGGGTCACATGTATAAAATTATATTTAAAGGAAATAAACCTTGTTTCTTGAATTCATTTATTCTGGAAGCTATGTTTCTGAGAATACAGTTCTCAGAATTCATAGAGTATTCATAGGTTTTGTTATTGTTATACATCGTTTAAGTTCTGCATTTCCTGTAGTGTGTTAAAGTGACAAGAGTACATAAAACAGTACATTAAAACTGTTTGATGGTTTTCCAGACATGGTGGTAAGAAAGCTGCTTGTATCTTCTTTTTGCCTTCCTCTTTCCTTCCTTTTCCCATCCCTCGTTCTCTTTATGTGTCTTTCTTTGATGAGCTGTAGCTCCTGGGGATCCAGACCATTTTCTGGGCCAGGTTTGGGAAAGCATGCAAGGGGTGGGAGTTGGTGGTGGGGAACGGAAAGAGGAGGAGTCCGGCCTATGACCTGTAGCCCTGCTACACCTTGCTTCCTCAGCTCCAAGGGTCTGCCTGAATACGTAGGAGTTGTCTACTGTGGCCAGAAAACTGTTAGCAGGAAGCAGAAATCACTTGCCTGGCCTGGAGCTGGAGTGATGTTCAGGGTCTGCTATTTGGCTGGGAGCACTCACTGAGCAAAACAAAAGATTTCACCCAGTGAAGACCTCCTTAAGGTACTAAATGAAGAACTAGGAAATCAGGATGCAGAATGAGATTAACTCCTCTTGGGTTAATGATTATGCACACAACTTTCTGAAGGAGAATTTCACCTTAGGACCCTTAATAAAGTGCTTGCTTCTCAGTGGTTGAATCATAGGCAAGCGTGTATGGCAAAAACAAATTTCTGAAAGACCTGATCCTGGAGATATGACTCAGCAGGGCTGTAGTATTCATGCCGTTGAGCTAAATCCTTTTAAACACTCCTAGACACAGGAGGAGGAAACTTAGTCTTACATTCTGTTGAATGTCTACATTAGATCCTGCATGTGTGGTGGGGGTGATGATGTACATAAAAGTTGGATCTTTTCTATTGCATGTGTCAATGATACTCTTGCAGTTTGGCTCACAGGATGGTTCTATGATACTCTTGGAGGTGACAAATGATGGATTGACCAAAAGCAATGCAAGATAAAATGTGTCACTAGTCCCTGTGTATCCTCACATCAAAGAAAATACACTGTGTAAGCTCCTTTCCAACAAATTGCCATATCATGAAGAAAATATGCATCTTTCTATCATAGTGAATGGTCAGTGTATGCAGTGAGCTCTTTCTTGGATCCATGGAAGCCTCTGCTTTAGTTCCTGCCTTTAGGATCCTTCCCTGTTTGAGTTCTTTTCCTGACTTCCTTCAGTGATAAACAACAATGCTGAAATGTAAGTCAAGTAAACCCTTTTCTCCCAAAGTAGTATCTGGTCATGCTGTTTCACTTCAGTAACAGAAACCCTAAGTAGACACTGGTGTACTGACCTGAGTCATCAATTCCACCACCACTAAAATGTTAGATACTTGAAACTTAGCCAAATACCAGGCTAACAAGGTTCATAGAGTCAGGAATTTCTCATAAATCAAGAGACATACGAGTTCTGAGAACAAGGTATTGAAAGAAGAAAACGTTTTAGGCATTCCCACTAATTCAAGTATACGACAAGTGTACCTTCTCTCTATTACTATTCAATATAGTAGGGTAGCATGAGTAAATACTGTGATGGTCAGTGCGAACAGTTAGCTAGACAGGATTTAGAACAATCAAATTGCTTAGTCTCCAGAAACACCTGTGAGGAAATTTTTGATTAGATTAGCATCTGGGCATGCCTGTGAGGATTTATCTCTATTTGATTTATCTTGACTTATTGACAGGGAAGAGTCACCTGAAAAGTGGGCAGTCTTGTTCTCTGAGCTTGGCAATCAAACATGTATGTTTATCACTATGACTCTTTATTGTGAATGCAACGTTACCAGCTCCCTTCAGCTCCTGTTGTCATGACCGCCAGATATTATGGACTTCAGCATTGCCCTTGAGACACATGGATGTGTTCTTATTTAGATTAGAGTACTCTGGATAAGAAATAAATTAACAGATATATAAAATTGGTACAAGGAGTCTGATTCTTTCTTTCTTAAACATAATGATGTGTTTTTAATTTTTTTTTCTTTTTCTTTTTTTTTTTATTGAGAATAAGAAAAAAAAGTTTCCGCCTCCTCCCAGCTTCCCATTTCCCTCCCCCTCCCCCCAATCTTCTCCCCCTCCCCCCTCTCTTCTCCCCCTCCCCCCACTCCTCTCACCCCCCCTCTCCTATCCAAAGAGCAGTCATGGTTCCCTGCCCTGTGGAAAGTCCAAGGTCCTCCCCCCTACGTCCATGTCTAGGAAGGTGAACGTCCAAACTGGCTAGGCTCCCACCAAGCCAGAACATGAAGTAGGATCAAAACCCCTTGTCATTGACCTTGGCTTCTCATCAGTCCTCATTGTTCGCCGTGATCAGAGAGTCCGGTTTTATCCCATGCTGTTTCAGTCACAGTCCAGCTGGCTTTGGTGAGTTCCCAATAGATCAGCCCCACTGTCTCAGTGGGTGGGTGCACCCCCTGTGGTCCTGACATCCTTGCTCGTGTTCTCCCTCCATCTGCTTCTCATTGGGACCTTGGGAGCTCAGTCCAGTGCTCCAGTGTGGGTCTCTGTCTCTATCTCCATCCATCACCAGATGAAGGTTCTATGGTGATATGAAAGATATTCGTCAGTAATGCTATAGGATAGGGTCAGTTCAGGTTCCCTATCCTCAGTTTCCCAAGGGACTAACTGGGGACATCGCCTTGGGCTCCTGGGAGCCACTCTAGGTTCAAGTCTCTTGCCAACACTAAGGTGGCTCTTTTAACTAAGATATGTGCTTCCCTGCTCCCCTATCCGACCTTCCTTTATCCCAATCTTCCTGTTTCCCCAAGTTCCCCCAATAAAGGTCTGATCTCCAAAATATATAGAGAACTCAAGAAACTAGACTTTAAAATGCTAATTAACCCAATTAAAAAATGGGGCACTGAACTGAACAGAGAATTCTCAAAAGAAGAAGTTCAAATGGCCAAAAGACACCTAAGGTCATGCTCAACCTCATTAGCAATCAGGGAAATGCAAATCAAAACAACTTTGAGATATCATCTCACACCTGTCAGAATGGCTAAAATCAAAAGCACTGATGATAGCCTTTGCTGGAGAGGCTGTGGAGGAAGGGGTACCCTCATCCATTGCTGGTGGGAATGCAATCTTGTGCAACCACTTTGGAAATCAGTGTTTCGGTTTCTCAGGAAATTCGGGATCAACCTACCCCTGGACCCAGCAATACCACTCTTGGGAATATACCCAAGAGATGCCCTATCATATGACAAAAGCATTTGTTCAACTATGTTCATAGCAGCATTATTTGTAATATCCAGAACCTGGAAACAACCTAGATGCCCTTCAATGGAAGAATGGATGAAGAAAGTGTGGAATATATACACATTAGAGTATTATGCTGCAGTAAAAAAACAATGACTTCTCGAATTTTGCATGCAAATGGATGGAAATAGAAAACACTATCCTGAGCGAGGTAACCCAGACCCAAAAAGATGAACATGGGATGTATTCACTCATAATTGGCTTCTAGCCATAAATAAAGGTCACGGAGTGTATACCTGGTGAACCTAACGAAGCTAAAGAAGAAGGTGAACCCAAGAAAAAACATATAGTTATCCTCTTGGCTAAGGGAAGTAGATAAAATTGCCGGGGACAAAATTGGGATCTTGGGGGTGGGGTGGGTTGGGGATAAGGGGGGACAGGGAGAGAAAAGTGTTTTTAATTTTTTAAAAGTGATTTGGGGATGGATGTGGAAGACTGAAACATTAGTCAAAAAATTCCTAGTATGTATGAGCCATTCATATGATGTATTTTTCCAGAATCTGGCTTCATATTTACCATTGCAGTAGTGATTAGGTGTGGCCCAGAATTAAGGTAGATCACCTCAAATGATTTAATCAAAGAAAATTCTACACAGATATACTTAGCTTCTAAAATTTAGGTTAACTCCAGATGTAGTCAAGTTGACAGCCAAGAATATTCATCATAACCATGTTCTGAGAATAATAATGAAATAACATTTCATTATGATAAACTAATTCATTAGGTGAAGAAACTTTCAAGACAGGAGAACATTCAGACAGTGACATGAATACATTAAAATGTTTCTTTATTTTTATATTATTATATGTACAAATGTTTTTCCTGCTTGTATGCATGTATTCTATGTGTGTGCAGTTATAGCCAATGCTAAAGACAGAGTTAAATACCAAGAGTTACAAATGGTTGTGTAATGGTTATTCTTGGTTGGAATTAAGTAAATCTCCAGTGACTGAGTACATGTGTGAGTAATTTTTTCTTATTAAATCATTCTAAGTGTGAATACCCACCATTTATCCAGGTCATTGGAGGTGGGGCAGTCCAACTTTAATCTGGGCCACATTTTCTGCTGGTAGCCTAGATAAAGGACATGAAAGAAGGAAGTGGTTGTTCTGTGCCTCTCTGGCAAGTTCACTTCTTCACCAGCATTAGATCTTACCTTTTAGTATATATTATTCTTTGAAATTTTCGTATATGTATATAGTATATTTTGGTCATATCTATCTCTTATCCTCAACACTGCAACTTGACCCAGACCCACTCAAAAGAAGAAAATTAATATTTTTTCTTAAAACTTATGTTTTACAATTTGTTTGCTCTAATCTTAGATTAACATACTTAGGGAATTATTGAAACTTTTAGGATATCATGTATATACATTGCTAGTACTGCCATACTGCTTTACTATGCATGCATAAACAAGAATATGAAATAGTTGTAGACATGATAAACTTAGCCATATAAAAATTATTTAAGTTATCTTTCTACTATATAGAAGATAACTTTCTCCTAGTAGATGTCCTGACTCTCTGCCTCTTATAATTATTCCCCTGCTTTCTGCAGTGCTCGAGTCTTAGTTCTGTTAATTATGTTGCAGATACATCAGGTTGCATTGGTCACCACACAGTCAGGTGTTTTCTATACTCTGAGTAGTTGTGGATTTCTTTAGTTGGCTCCATTTGCATTATAGAGAATTGTGATTCAATTTAGACTACACTTTGTATTACGCTGATTATCTTCTAATCTAAAATCACAGCCCCTGTGATCATAACCTTGAATTACACTGTACTCTCTCTTCTGTGGGTTTTCACTGAAAATTTGGCAATTGCTTTACTGGGAGAAAAATTTGCTTAGCGCCAATGGCTATGTTAAGTAAAACATGAAAATGAAGTTAAGATTTTCTTAATTTTTAAATTACCAGGTGGCCCATTTTCCTTGGAACATTCTGCTCTTTTTGGTGTTCTTTGTACAGAAAAATTATCTGATGCATGAGTCCCTGTGAGTATATATGTGGGATTTTACATTACACTATTGATTATAAAGAACAGCAGAAGGCCAGACTTGTGGGACATGCCTTCCATTCCAGCATGCAGGAGCCATAGGCAGACAGATTTCTGTGAGTTTGATGCCAGCCTGATCTACAAAGGGTGTTCTGATCATCTAGGGCTATTACCGGGAAAAACCCTGCCTTACTAAGCACCTGCAACAACAAAAGAGAAGCTACCATATCTTTTTAAAATTTATTTTTCTCTCATTACAATACATCCTTACAGTACTTCCCCTCCTTCACTCCCTCCCCCAAAACACATACACCATATCTTACAGAATCCTATTCAACTATGATAATTGTAAGAAATTCTGAGTTTTATTATGATATTTTACACATGGACAATGCCCTGTGTTCCCCTTACTTGTGGTAGTTCTTCAGTCATCCTGCTTTAGCTTTGAAGAACAGCAGGCTAATTATATAGTGTTATCCTTAGTCTATTATAACTGATGATTATCCTGTGAACCTGTATGGTTCATTTCACACCACTGTTTTCTTGGATTTAATTTGGAAGTTGATAAAGAGTCCAGATGCTAGTGAAGTAGTGACATAGGAATATAAAGATAAATGCTGTTTTGAAGAAAATGTATGCACCTTCTTGCAATTGATTTTAAGATGTAGAGTTGTGTCTGGTCATGTATGTGGCAATCAATAAAACTGTGCTTAGTTCTTTGTAATACTCTTAAGTCTGTACTCAAATATTTTAACTATGAATATAAATGTTCATGTATATACCAATACATTCATGTATATTCATGTACACATTCACATATAAAATTAGTTTTACTGAAATATTTAGTTTGTATATACAGAAGATACAGCCACATTTTGATTCTGTAACTACCTGTGGCCATGAGTCCATGAATCTTGGAGCTCGAATATTTACGCAGGGGATTCATAGAAGCTCCTTTAGTATGTAGGACAGCTTGTTTACAGAAGAATTAATTATAATCTGCAATTGTAATGATAGGCTACCATGAAACACATACCCTCCCACCCCACCCCATTTAATCCTCAGAGAGGGTAAGGCACATTGCTTTGTGGAAGATCCAAGGCCCTCCCTACTATATCTAGGCTGAGCAAGGTATAGACTTTCAAACAACAAAACTCATGTATTAGTTACTTTCTATTGCTGTAATAAAACATCATGACAAAAACAGCCTCCAGAAGGAAGCAATTATTTGAGACATGTGGTACCAGAGGATCAGCGTCGATGATGAAGGAACAGAGGTAGTAAGTGGCAGGTGGCTGTTGCAACTGAGAGATCATATTTTAAAACACAAATATGAGGAAGAGAGAACTTGCAATTGCAAGACTTTTGAAGCCTAAAAGACTACTCCAGTGGCATACTTTTTCCCTCAAGTCAATTTCTCCTAATTCTCTGCATGTAGCCACCACTGAAGACCAAATTTTCAAATGTTCTATACTTATAGGCCACGTCTCATTCAAGCTATCATAACTGAGATGTCAATTCATAGTGCAAACATTAATTTCAAGATAAATACAGTTTTCAGCCTACAGTATTGATGCCTTCTTTATAGAATTGTGACATCTCTTTCTGTAAAATGAACAAATCCTAAAGAACTTGAAGTAAATATTGACCTCTTTATTCTATACATTAAAGTTTGTAAATTTAAAGTTTTATAATGGTATATTGAAATAGGGTTTGGGGCCTGCCCTGCAACTTGCTCTTGTAGATTAGGCTGGCCTTGAACTCACAGAGATCTGCCTGCCTCTGCCTCTCGAGTGCTGGGATTAAGGGCACGTACCACCATCGCCTGACTGAGTTTAAAGTTTTAAATTTTGTCAGACCACATCTCATATTTTCCACATTTTCTTAATGGCATTTTTCATTTCTTTATTTCTGAAAGTGTAAATCATAGGATTGAGCAATGGAGTCATGATTGCATCAAATACAGCCACCTTTTTCTCGAAAGAAGATGCAGATGTGCATCGTGCATATATAAATATGCATGGAACAAAGAATGAAATAACAACAGCAATATGGCATCCACAAGTGGAGAGAGCTTTCCATCGGCCTTCAGAATTGTGATTTCTTAGAGAGAACAAAATGACACCATAGGAGATGAGCAACATAGAAAAGATTATGATGCAGATAGAGCCACTGTTGGCAAACACTAACAGGGCATAAACGTAAGTGTCAGTGCAGGACAACTTGAGTAATGGGAACAAGTCACACATGAAGTGATCAATGACATTAGG
>NW_026068012.1:4709820-4717347 GCF_014885135.2 Alexandromys fortis | reverse complement strand
GCATCAAATACAGCCACCTTTTTCTCGAAAGAAGATGCAGATGTGCACCGTGCATATATAAATATGCATGGAACAAAGAATGAAATAACAACAGCAATATGGCATCCACAAGTGGAGAGAGCTTTCCATCGGCCTTCAGAATTGTGATTTCTTAGAGAGAACAAAATGACACCATAGGAGATGAGCAACATAGAAAAGATTATGATGCAGATAGAGCCACTGTTGGCAAACACTAACAGGGCATAAACGTAAGTGTCAGTGCAGGACAACTTGAGTAATGGGAACAAGTCACACATGAAGTGATCAATGACATTAGGACCACAAAATGGTAACTGCAACATGAAGATTATTTGTATGATAGAATGCAAGAATCCCCCTGCCCATGCCACCCCCACCAGAGTGCCACAGTGCCTCCAGTTCATTATGGAAGAGTAATGTAAGGGCTTACAAATGGCTACATAGCGGTCATAGGCCATCACTATGAGGACAATCACTTCTACTGCAGCAAAGAAGTGTTCAGCAAAGATCTGTGTCATACAGCCTTCAAAGGAGATGGTTTTGCTGTCATCGAGGGAGTCAGCAATCATCTTTGGTGCAATGACTGAAGTAATGCATGCATCCAAGAAGGACAGAAATGCCAAGAAGAAGTACATAGGTGATCCGAGCAGTGCAGGACTGCAGAGGATGGTTACTGCAATCATTATGTTGCCTCCCATGGTTGCAATATAGGCAAACAAACATACAACAAATATTATTTTCTGAACTTTTGGGTTCTGTGAAAGTCCCAGAAGGATGAACTCAGTTACAATAGTCTGATTTGGCATGATTCTCAAGAAAGTTTAAAATAAAATTCCTCTTATTTATGCATGTATTTAGCCATTTATTTTTGTGTGTGCACTTATGTACTTTGATGTGTATGTGTGCGCGCACAGGCAAAAATGCTTTAGTCTTTGTGTAGACCTCAGAGAACAGTTAGCAGAAATAACACCTCTCTACTGTGCAGGTTCTGGGGTGTGAACTCAGATATTCAGTCTTGATTACAAGTATCTTTACCACTGACCTTCTCTGTTGCCATTTGAATCTGTAATTAATGAGAAAAATTGTTTCAAATAACTTTACAATACTATGAGCAAGCATGTGCATTGATATGCACCCTTCTATTGCTTAATTCCTTTGATATTTAAAACAAAATTGAGAATTTATCAGTTGATGATCAGGAAGAATTGTGACGGATATAAATTACTGAATATTCAAAATAGTCTCATTTGTAATATAAGAAATAAAAACCACCTGCTTGGTGTAAAGAAAGAAACAGTGCATCTTTCAAGTTTCAATTTTTCTCATTCTCCAGCAGCTCCCTGATGTGTAGTCTTAAAAGACATCCCCAAACCACATTCTACTTATGGACAGAAAGACCACAATTGATTAACCATATCTGCTAGAGCCTACTCAAACACTCTGTTATGCCAATTGATGAAGGAGCAGGAAATGAACTTGTAAATTCTAGATATATTTCAAATTCTCTTTGATGTCTAGAATGCATTAACACTTAAGTTAGATTAACTCATTCTTTTTAATTCAGAAATGTCTATGGTGAGGTGTCTAGCTCTATGAAAGACTGATATTTTTAAAGAGTTATGATATAAATTTTAACTCAGTATTGTAAGATGTGACCCTTTCTTAAATAAAATAATGTCTTTTGTTATGATACCTGAACTAATCCAAAGGAAACTATTACTAAATAAATAATCAATTAAAAAATATAAAAAGGAGTCATGAAATTGAGAGGCTATGCAATGGAGTCCTCTGTGAGGGTCTGAAGGACTGTGAGGTGTGCATATGACGAAGATACATTTTGTACATGAGTGAAATTAAAAGTAAGACTTAGAAAACAATGGCTAAGCACTTTTGCAAGCAAATTGACTACATCCACTTGAACATATTATAGAGAAAAACAGAAGCTGTACTGTAATATAGTCTTTACACTTCTTAATCAACTATTGCATACCATGACACATGGTTTTAGGAAGTATAATTCTGTGACATGGTTTGAAATGTGTGTGAATTTAGTCTATGGAAGATATTTGTAAACAACTTACCTGTTTAGTGTAAGCTCATGAAGAGGGTAAAATTTGAAAATATTAAAAATGCTGCTTTTGATATGTTTTTACAATTATAATTCAATTCATTCTTCTGAAATTCCAACTTCCATATCCACAGAAATTTTCCTGTAAATCATTCAGATAAATAATCCAGCCCCAAGCTTATTTTTCTCAAGAAGGCACAGCTTGCAAAATGTCCCTATTCTGTCCTGTGTATACAATGCAAGTTTCTGTAAAATACAAATTTTATATGAATAGTATTCATCTATAGATTTTTATTCTTAAAATTTGTGCGTAAAATAATAATGTATTTGTACTAAGAGGAAGAATAAGTTTACTTAAATAATTTTCAATTAGAGTAAAGAGAAATAGTTTCACATTTTTATGAAAATAGAAAACAAAGCCAAAACAGTGTTGTCTAATACATTCAAACACTATTTCTATGTCGTCTGATGCCTCTGTAAAATAAACTCAGTATCTACTCATATACTGTAGATCAGAAAACAACAGAATTAGATCTCTGCAATGCATTGTCATCGTTCTAAAACAAACATAAACACACTCTTCTTTTCTAAACGTAGCATGACATGTCTGTGAAACCGAATGAATAACATACACATACTGGAAATTCTTTCCTCATACTTTTGTTAATCTTAAATTGGATAAATAAAACATTAAGTAGAAAGAACAAAATTGTTGAGTCTGATATAAAAAAGCCAGAGAAAATATTCATATGTGATACCCATTTGCCATTGAACAAACAATTTCATATCAATGATTTTGCACATGGGTTTATAAACAATAATAGTTCATTTTTATTTTTAATGGTCTTTTAATGAATTATGTCTCTTGTAGCCCAGGATGGGCATGAGTTTGAACTCACCATGCTTTTTAGGATGACCATGGGCTCTTGCTCTTGCTGTTCTTGCCTCTAAAGTGCTGGGACTACAAGCTTGTGACATCATACTCAGGCAAAAAAAAACTCACAATTTTATTGACATATTATATAAACTAAGATAAAAGGAAACATGAATATTAATTTTAGAGACTAAGATAAAAGTTGAAATGGTCATAATAATAAATATGTTTTTAAAACCCCACTTTAAAAGTCATACCAATTATAATGAAATTTGTTCACTCAAGAAACACTTTGGAAAGAAATATAGTAAATTATTCTAGAGTCATAACAGGCAAAATTGTAGCTTGTAAGTCTCACCATGTGTCAGACTATGAAAATCTCATAGATTATCCCTGTCTGCTATGACAGAAAGTATGATCAAAGCAGAAAGTTTGTATCTGACTCTTCCTTGTATACCTAAGTGTAGACCATCTCTGGCAGTTGATGTAGAGAATGTTGCTACTGCTACTCAAGTCCTGCCCTCACTGTGGCCTCAGGTTAAAATGAAAATATGGGAGACAGTTTTCTGCTTGACTGAAAGTGTAATTTAAAGAGGTATTCTTAAGTTCTCATAAGCCTGTGAGATTGATTCTTAGTCTCCCAGGATTTAGGTCACAGGGGTTTTTCAGAGGTGATTTTGTGCGACTTTTAAATTACTGGAATGATAAAATAATTTGATGGACTCAAGCATATGAACAACATTAGTAAGTCAAATATATGAAAAGTATCCAAGAAGTGTGTATGTGTGTGTGTGTGTGTGTGTGTGCCTTTACATAAGCACAGGCATCTACATTAGAGTAAATTCACTTGTGTGCTCGTGTGCATGAAGACAAGAGGTCAGCATTCAATATTGTATCTCAGGAGGCATCCTTCTAGTTTTCTTGAGCCAGTCAATGTCTCTCACTGACAAAGAACACTCAAATTAGTTAATGTGGCTGGCCAGTGAGCTCGAGGGATTTGCCTGTCTCTGTTTCTACAGTTTTCGTGTTTATAAATTTGCCATTATTCCTAGATTCTTTATATAGTTTTTGCATAACATAAAATGGTGGGGTTTTTTTTTTGAGAAAAGAGCAAACCCAACTTGTTTGGATAATTTTAAGTTAACTTGACACTAGAAAAACCATCCAAGAGGAGGGAAACTCAATTAAGAAAATGTTTCCATAATATCAAGTTGAAGGAATGTCTGTAAAACATTATCTTAATAATTTATGGAGGACATACATCAATGTTCTTGGTGCCATCCCTAGGCTGGTAGTCCTGGGTTCTATAAAAAAGCAGGATGAACAAGTCAAGAGGAACAAGTCAGTAAGCAACACCTGTCCATGGCTTCTACATCAGTTGCTGACTCGAGGTTCTTGCTCTGTTTGAATTCTTGTCATGACTTCCATTATGATGAACAATGCTACAAAATTGTAAGCTTTATATAAACTCTTTCCTCCAAACATGTTTTTGGTCATGGTGTTTCATCACAGCAATAGAAGCCCTAAGTAATAACACTGACTGTGGTGGTTTGTAAGAAAATGTCCCCAAAGTGTGTAGCATTACTGGAATGTGAGGTCTTGTTGGAGTAGGTGTGGTCTTGCTGTGTTACTGTTGCTGGCAAGTCAAGATATAGGACACTGGGCAACTTCTCTAGCTCTGTATCTATCTCCACACCACCATGTTGCACTATGATGATAGTTGACTAATCCTTTGAAAATGTAAGGCACTCTAAATAAATATTTTTCCTTATAAGGGATTCTATTGTCTTGGTGTCTTTTTACAGCAATAGAAAGTATAAGTAAAGCAGAAATTGGTACGTAGAATGAAGTATTGTTCTAATAGGCCTGATAATGTTTTTGTTTGAAGGTATATGGACCTAGGGACTACGGATTAGGGAAGAAAAAAAAGCTGGATGCTTTAAGTGTTGTTTAGTGGGTCATAATAATAGGGACATGGACAAAGGAAATAGGGATCTTAGGGCAAGATCCCATCCAGCTAAATTTCCAAATTTTGAAAAAGAATTAAATAAAAGTTTAAGGTCAGTTGGGCGTTGACCAAGGTTTATGTCCTACCTAGTCCCTCTCTGTTAGCCATACCACCTTCAGCCATTTAGTCACAAATGAACACATAGAGGTCTACATCAATTATAAAACTGGTTGGCCTAGTAGCCCAAGCTTCTTATTAACGCTTATCACTTATATTAGCCCATTATTCTTGTCTGTGTTAGCCATGTGGCTTGGTACCTTTTTCGGTGAAGCAGTCACATCTTGCTTGCTCAGTATCTGGGTCATGACTAAAGACTGAAACTTCCCTCTTGCCAGAATTCCCATTGCCCTTCCTCTACTTCATGCCTGGCTACTGGACAATCAGCATTATATTAAAACTAATACAAGTGACAGGATAAAAACATTGTCCCACAGCAGGTATGGTTGTGCAGGCCTTTAATCCCTGCACTCAGAAAGGAGAGACTGGTAGATCTCTGAGTTTAAGGCCAGACTGGTAAACAAAGGAAGCTCCAGAACAGCCAAGTTTAGGCAGTGAAGGAAACCATTAAAAACAGAGCTGGTGGAGATGTAGTTAAATAAGGGTGACATGTTCCAGCCTCAACTTGGAAACTTCTGTCATGTGTTTTCGGTTTTAGAATCAAGGGGTGATGAAGGAAAGCTGCAGAAGTCAGGCAAATATCAGGGGTGTCCCTGAATGATAGCCTAAAGATGCCATTGCAAGAAACTAAGAAGGTGTATTTTGGATTGTCTTGAAGACTCCAAGATTTTGGAGATGACATAGTTGTAGAATACCTGTCAAGGAAAGCTGCTAACACATATGGAATCGGCCCAAGAAGGATAAATGTGTCTACAAAAGTGAAAAGAGTTGGAGATATGGAGAACATTTGACATCTGACATGAAGATGTATAGTTTGGTTTTCATTCTTGCTTTGTTCAATATTTCCTTGCTTTGCTCCCTTTCTTACATTTTGGGATGGTAATGTATATCCTGTGTCATTATATGGAATTACTTGATCTGCTATTTGATTTTGATTTCGCATGGTATTAAAATTAAGAGCTTGCATGGATATCAGAAGAGACTGAACTTTAGTCATTTAAATAAGTTCAAGACTGTAAAGACAATGGGGACTTTTGAATTTTGACTAAATGCATTTTTACATGATTTTATAGCTACAAGGTTTTGGGTATCAAGGTTGTAAATGTGGAAGTTTGGAAAGCAATGACCTCTAAAGGGAGTAGCACTAATAGGAGGTGTGACCTTTTAGGAATAGGTTTGGTCTTGTTTGAGGAAGTGTGTCACTGTGAAGGTGAAAATTTTGGTTTCATATATGCTCAAACCATGCCCAGTGAGACAGACCACTTCCCATTGTTTGCAAGGCAAGATGGCAGACACCTGGCTACTTCTCTAGCAGCATGTCTGCCTATACACCACCGTGTTGCAACCTGAAAATAGGGGACAAAGTTCTATAAATATAAGCCACCATAATTATTTTTTCCTGTATTGTGAGGATCTAACTTTGCAAACTCCATTTTAAAGAAGGGGTTTCATCTTAAGGAATGTAATGAGTTTGGGGGGGAGCAGATATCAGCTGCAGAAATGTGCTGTGAGAGAAAATATTTAAACAGATACCATAAAAATGGCTAATTAAGAAGCTAGGGAGCACATCCCATGTTCCTCTTTTTGGGTCTGGCTTACCTCACTCAGGATAGTGTTTTCTATTTCCATCCATTTGCCTGCAAACTTCAAGAAGTCCTTGTTTTTTACTGCTGAGTAGTACTCTAATATTTATATATTCCATACTTTATTCATCCATTCTTCAAATGAAGGGCATCTAGGTTGTTTCCAGGTTCTGGCTATTACAAACAATGCTGCTATGAACATAGTAGAGCATATACTTTTGTTGTATGATAAGGCTTCTCTGGGGTTATTCCCAAGAGTGGTATTGCTGGGTCCATGGGTAGGATGATCCCGAATTTCCTGAGAAATCTCCATACTGCTTTCCAGAGTGGTTGCACAAGTTTGCATTCCCACCAGCAATGGATGAGTGTTCCCCTTACTCCACAACCTCTCCAGCAAAGGCTATCATTGGTGTTTTTGATTTTAGTCATTCTGACAGGTGTAAGATGGTATCTTAAAGTTGTCTTGATTTGCATTTCCCTGATCGCTAAGGAAGTTGAGCATGACCTTAAGTGTCTTTTGGCCATTTGAACTTCTTCTGTTGAGAGATCTCTGTTCAGCTCAGTGCCCCATTTTATAATTGGATTGATTAGCCTTTTACGGTCTAGTTTCTTGAGTTCTTTATATATTTTGGAGATCAGACCTTTGTCAGTTGCGGGGTTGGTGAAGATTTTCTCCCAGTCAGTGGGTTGCCTTTCTGTCTTAGCGACCATGTCCTTTGATTTACAGAAGCTTCTCAGTCTCAGGAGTTCCTATTTATTCAATGAGGCCCTTACTGTCTGTGCTGCTGGGGTTATACATAGGAAGTGGTCTCCTGTGCCCACGTGTTGTAGAGTACTTCCCACTTTCTCTTCTATCAGG
>NW_026068012.1:4695934-4707594 GCF_014885135.2 Alexandromys fortis | reverse complement strand
TGGGATGTACTCACTCATATTTGGTTTCTAGCCATAAACAAAGGACATTGAGCCTATAATTAGTGATCCTAGAGAAGCTAAATAAGGAGAACCCAAAGAAAAACATATAGGCATCCTCCAGAATATTAACCTTCATCAGGCAATGAAAGGAGACAGAGACAGAGACAGAGACAGAGACAGAGACAGAGACAGAGACCCACATTGGAGCACCGGACTGAAATCTCAAGGTCCAAATCAGGAGCAGAAGGAGAGAGAGCACGAGCAAGGAACGCAGGACCGCGAGGGGTGCACCCACACACTGAGACAATGGAGATGCTCTATCGGGAACTCACCAAGGCCAGCTGGCCTGGGTCTGAAAAGGCCTGGGTTAAAACCGGTCTCGCTGAACATAGCAGACAATGAGGACTACTGAGAACTCAAGAACAATGGCAATGGTTTTTTATCCTACTGCACGTATTGGCTTTGTGGGAGCCTAGGCAGTTTGGATGCTCACCTTACTAGACCTGGATGGAGGTGGGTGGTCCTTGGACTTCCCACAGGGCAGAGAACCCTGATTGCTCTTTGGGCTGATGAGGGAGGGAGACTTGATTGGGGGAGGGGGAGGAAAGGGGAGGCAGCGGTGGGGAAGAGACAGAAATCTTTAATAAATAAATAAATTTAAAAAAAAGAAGCTAGGGAGCAGCGCCATAAAATTGAATGAGGTCCAGTTGTTCTTGGGAAGCATCCTGTCCTTGAAGATACTTTGTCAATAATTTATAGCTCTTTGTTAGGGTTTTGCCCCCCAAAACTGACCAATGGTTTCAGGAACTACCTTATCTTAGGTACTCCTCACCTAATCCCAAAATGACAGGACATGGCCTCCCACAAACATGGCATTTCCCCTTTAAATGTTTGCCCGTTATATGGGTTCAGATCAGTACTTCCATCACCCACTGCAATCATATTGTGGAGGTGTAGTTCACACTCAAAACTCTTATATAATTTGTATCAGAAATCTGGCTCTGTGAGTTGATTTGGGGACCAGAAAATTGTGCATAACATTTCAGGGCTCATACAGGATCCCCAAGATTCCACAGACCCCCAGAATCTGGTGAGTTTTACTGGCTTTATGTGTTTCTGGTTCTGTCTGTCTTCTGTTTTCTATTCTGTGGCACACTAAATCTGAATCTGAAAAGGTCAATTTGCAACGATGGACAAGCTAGAGGTCCTACCTGGGGGAATTGAGAGACATCTCTTTTCCTTTATGGACAGGGGTCTCTCTCCTCTGAGATCATCCTGTCAGGGACCCAATAGGGCCCCACTTGTAAGAATCTGGGGATCAGTTAGCCTTAATGACTCCTGTTCCATCTGTATGACTTTTGGTCTTGTTGAGGCTGAATTTCTGGTCTTTAAGCAAATCAGACCACCTGGTACCCATGTGAATCTGTTTTCTGCCCTTTGTTTAACTGTTGTGTTTGTCAGTCATGTGCTTTCTGTCTTTGTATGCTTTGGGACAATAGTATTTTATCCTGTCACTTGTATTATTTTTAATAAAATGCTGATTGGCCAGAAGCCAGGAAGGAAGTATAGGAGGGGTGACCAGGCAGGAAGTAGAGATGGGACAATGAGAACAGGATAATTTTGGGAAGAGGATTCTGCAGTCTGTAGTCATGATCTAGACACAGAGCAAGCAAGATTTGACTGCCTTGCCAAAAAAGTACCAATGACCCCAAGGTAATTATCTTAAACAAAAGAAAAGTTTACATTGATTCATAGACTTACAGGTTTCACTTCATGTTTTCTTGGATCTGTTGTTTTGGGCATGTATCAGAACAGCAAATTATATTAAGAGCATTAATAGAGAGGGTTTATTAAATTCTTGAAATGTGAAGAGAATGGAGAAACTCAATATTTACTTCAATGGTACAAATGTATGAACCACATTTCTTCTAGAACATAAAACTTACCATCTGAAAGTTCTGTTATTCCCTTTAGTCTCATGGGCTGATGACCAAACTTTAGCACAGGCATTCCAGAGGACACTCCTGATTCAAACTTTAACACTGACGAGTATCACAATACTGTCGTTTTCTCACCAGGACATTTTGTTAATTAGCTTGTTACAGTAGCATATAATAGTAATCCATTGCTTTTCAACATGGTATTGCTTTAAACCTGAAGCAAGGGTAGGTTATACAATTTCAGTTTTCTTGTGACCATGTTCTAGTACCAACCTGATGTGTTTGATTTCAGGTACAGTTATGTTGTCCTTTATTATGATTAAATGTAGGAAAACAGGTTGATTGTTTTCATTATTATTTTCATAATGCCAATCTGGTTAATGTTTAATATAAGAAGCCACACTGGGAAAATATATTTTTAAAAGACCTATATTCATGTTACATACAGGGTGTTCATAAATAAAAGAGAAAATATATCTGAAGATTGAACAAAAATCAAATCTCCATGCCTAGTGGTAATAGTACCATTGTGAATCTTGGAAATGGTAGTAGACTGTGCAGTTATATTGTTGAAATATAGAGGTATAAGAGATGACAGTCATGTAGGCATGTCAATTTCAACCTGTCAAATATTGAAATCAAGATTGATAGTTGCCTGTGACTAAGCTTCAGGACATCCCTATTGTGAGGACTTCAATAAGACAAGTTTAAGAAAAAAATGTAAAAATAAGAAAATGTTATTAGGTGCCTTGAATATAAATATATAAACTTGCTAGAAACACATAGGTTTTGAATAAAGGTGGAAATGTGGCGTGTTCTGAATGACGGGAGGGGAAAAGAGTCATTTTAAGAAGCAGTTGTTGTGAAAACAGGGTTGGCACGGATTCACAGAGAAAAAGGAAAGAGTTAAACTGCATTAACAGTACATCTTGACCAGGCAGGACACTGGAGACCAAAACATAATACAAGGCTGCCAACATAGTGAGCTCAGACAACCTTTTGTTATGCTTGGGGAATTGGGTATTCTTTCAGGAGTCATTTTCAGTAGCCCACATCTAAAGCTTCTTGCCAGAAACTGTTGGCTGCTAGAATCCATCATTGGGGAGTTGATAAACAACAGGACTGTTAGTGTAGAAGTGGTTTTGGCAACAAGTATTGCAAACAATTAAAATATTGCATCACCCTTGGAGACCAAGAGACCGTATGGGAAGAAAACACTGACCACAGTGTGCCAAGCATCTCTGGGGACGCTCTGTCCCTTCCCTGCTACATATGCCTGAAGCAAAAACTCACATTATAAGCTTTCTCTGTGTAGAGCTGATTAGAAAAAAATGCATTTTTGTGAGTGTGACCAGCATATAGTTTACAGGCTACATAAATATGACCACTGAGAAGTGGCAGGCATATGCTTACTCATCCCTGATTATCTCAAAGTAGTGATTTTTAAATCATGATATACACTGAAAATGATAATTTTTTAGGGAGGTTCTAATTTCACATTCTAAAAATTCTGTTACATTTAAACAACATTGCATACAGAATCTGACTTTAGAAGGTATCAGATTTATTATAGATATCATTAGAAAGGACCATCTATTCGTCTATTTATGTTCCCAGGTGGCATTTTAGAAAGGAAAGAACTATAATATTTCACACAGTACTTTAAAAGTTTTAAATTTATACTCCTGGTAGACCTGGCAATTCATCTGTAATTAATGTATGTTTTTCAGAGTAAAGGAAATTGCCAAATAAATGTTTTGATTGAATATTATAATATACTTATAATCAAATTTGTCTCTCCGGATCAGATATTGTAATATTTTTATGAATAATAGTAAGGCTTTGCATCTCAAATAAACTGTTTTATTCAGGGACATTAGTCTCTTTTAGAGCTTAAGGAATGTTTCAAATGTGATGAACTGGACCAATTGACATTTAAAAATATCTGAAAATATATATTCATGGTTTTTATGGATTTTCATTTCACCTTGGTTTTAATTAACACAGGATCATAACCTAGGACATTAACTGTTTATGCCTTTACTCTTAGAGATACAGAAAAAAAGTTTGGTCACTAAAGCAGTCCAAAAAAAGAAATTTCTACTTACCTATGATCTCGTGTTAAGTATAACCAAGATAAAGGGCAAATACAGATTTTTTTTTCTTTTTTTTTATTGAGAATAAGAAAAAAAAGTTTCCGCCTCCTCCCAGCCTCCCATTTCCCTCCCCCTCCCCCCACTCTTCTCCCCCTCCCTTCTCACTTCTCCCCCTCCCCCCACTCCTCTCCCCCTCCCTCTTATCCAATCCAAAGCATAATTCTTGAAGTCTTTGGAAGGACATGTCTGTAATTTAGGAAACAGATTATTCTTTCATTGTATCAGTTTGCTATTCCTGATTTAGATTTGAAAGAAAGAAATTCCACTCCAATGGGGGTACACATGTTATAGAATAACAAATCACCTTCCAATTTTAAAAAAAAAGAAAGAAAGAAATTTAAGGCATAATCCATGAAATTAAATCCATATCTGACAGTGGTAAAGTGACTAAGAAGCTGAGGCTATATGGGCCATGGGACAAGGGGAAAGACTACTGCAGTTTTTTGCATAAGGAACTTAGCAATAAAATCACTCCTGATAATTTACCAACTATAATACTCATGGTTCCTTGCTCAACCCTCCTCAGAGAAGGTACATTTTGCAGTGGATGGAAATTATCACAGAGACCTACAAATAAAAAAAAATCATTGAGTAATAATTTTGTACACTTACTTATAAATGGAACACCTTCATCATATGTCTCTTCTGAAAGGTTAGAAATTTTTACAGAAAATGAGGTGGAAAAAATTAAGTTGCCAAAGGTGGTCAGAGAATCCAAAGAAAGATTGTCTTTCTGAAACCACAGGAATGATCCACATATGAACTCACAGATACTGTATGAGAGTACATAGGACCTGCATAGTTTCAAGTCAGATGAGGTCTCAGCATTGAGAAAAAGTAATGGATATTGTTTCACATTTCTAATCAAGGAGCTATATGAAATTGATACCAACTGGCTAAGTGATAATCAGTTTCCTCCAATAAATTGACACTGTATGTATCAACCACACTCTCCATTCCCAGGAATTGTTGGATAATACACATCACCAAATCTGTAGTTAGAGGGATTTTTTTTACAATTTTAATATCATCATTTTATATCTTTTATTATTTTTTGGTTGACTGGGAGACAGAAGATGAAGTTGGCTATGTATGGAGTTGGCAAGGTCCTGGAATGAGTTTATGGAGCAAAACCCATGGTCAAATATATATTGCATAAATATTAAAGAAAAAAGAAAGTAAATAAAAGGAGAAAATATAACCCATTTTATTTTATAGGAGCTTGAAAGGTTATCTACTGACACCCTGAGGAGCAGTAATACTCTTTTACTATCCCTTTCTTCCTTCACTAATAAAATTATTTTTTCTTATTTTTACTATCCTCTTCATCATTCACTTCTCTTGTTTTTTTTTCTCTTTTTGTTGTTGTTGTGGTTGTGTCTGAAGCTTCTAGTCCCGCACCTTGGTTTCCATCTAGCTCTCATGTGAAATGGGAGTTACCTTGATGTTCTTATGGATTAAGTAGAATTCAAAGTTGATTTTACAGTATCTTTCATGTGTCTCATCTGTAAAATAATGATAACTTTGGGGATTAATTTATTTTAGAATATTGATACATTACAGCATTATGTGATAAAAATTCCCTCTGGGGTGCAAAAATTAATTTGTTGTCCCGTACACTATGGGAAATCTGACTTAAAAGGCAATGGATAAACAATGATGTTAACTTTCTGAGGTCTCCAGCTGGTAAGTGACAGGTTTTGCTTTTTGAGGTCAGACTGTCATTATCACAGGTTAAATAAGTATATTTTAATACCTTTCCATTTATAAATCTGCACTATTCTAGCATTCTATGAGCAAGGTATAAAAAGCGTAAAACTTTTAAATATGTACTGTTATAAAGAAAATAAATCAAATGAAATATGAATATCTGAATAAAGACATTCTTTGATGTCGACAGAAGCTTTATATAAACACCAATCTTGTGAAAAAATATTATAGTGGGAAGACAAGGATGTGTTGCTTAAGTTACACTTGACCATAATTTATTTATATTGAGAGTGAAGAATTCCCAAATATTTTAATTCCTAGGTAATGAAATAAGACATGATATCACTATGATTTGATAGAAATCAGAAAGTGAGGGGATATTATGTGTTTTATCAACAATTAAAGTGAGGTGAACAAAGACTTTGCCAAGTCGGCTGAGAGGATATCAGTTTTTCAATGTCCAATAGTCAAACTTAATATTGTACTTTTCTCATGTTTATTCAATGATGAGTTTGTAATTTGTAATTAATTCAAATCTGAGATTTATTGTGAAAAATAAATCATTATTTCATAGAATTTTCAGATATTGCATAAAAGACTCTAAACATAAAATATGCAATATGTAAAAGATTTAAAATTAAAATAAATCAATGATATATAAATATGAATTTATACTAAAGGTCAGAGAAAATGCTATAAAGGTAGCATGGGAAAGCTTGAAGATATTTGAGGATAAAAAATCTTTTTTTTTCCTCAGTGTTTGGCCCTGGTTATCCCTTTCATCTTACTGGAAATATGATAATAGAATTTACTCTTGGCCAAATACAATGATCCTGTCATCTGCTTAGTAATATTTGAAAAAAAGGATAACTACATATTAATTTAATGCTATTGAAGGAACTTGGTGTTCAATAAATAAGTTAGAACTTTTTATTATAAAATGAATCCTCGGGCAAGTTACTTTGCATGTATCATTCCACCAGGAGGGAAGACAAGAAAAAGCTCATTTTCTTTTCAAAGAAAATAAAGTGTAGGGATTATCTACAAGTGAGACAAGCAGTGTAGCTGAATTAGCAAAAGTAGGGATAAGAGAGAGTCAGTAATGCTTCTCATGGGGGCTCTGTGCTCTGTCCATCTAAGGGAGGAGTCAACACATTTTCATGGGGGCTCCTCAATGCTCTGTCCATCTAAGGGAGGAGTCAACACATTTTCATGGGGACTCCGCAGTGCTCTGTCCTTCTAAGGGAGGAGTCAACACATTCTCATGGGGGCTCCGCAGTGCTCTGTCCATCTACAGGAAGAGTCAACACACAATCTAGTCCAGTTCTGCACTCAAACTATAATGGGTTCCTTTTCTCTCAGCTCTTTTTTTTTTTACCCCTGACAACACCAACTCATTTTCAGTTTATTGTTGTGTTGATCTCTGATAGCCATCTTAGAGTCTTTCCAGCTGTCTCCCCAGCTCTGCTCTGTTTTCAGAGGAGTAGAACAGAGTTTTCACTCTTGATTCCTTTCAGAACCCACTGAAATATATAATAACTTTAGTGGGGAAATGGACATGATAATATATGTGCCGACACCCAAAGTGGAATAAATTTGTAACAGGAAGATGTGAAAATGTCAAGATTATCCATGTAAAAAACCAACAACAGATTCTTAAAATGTTCATTTTGTAGGTGCCAGAGCCCCAGTAATATTAGTCTGGTTTAAAATACAACATCTTCATTCTTTTAAAAAATAAATTAGAAAAATATATTCATTCATTCCACACAAAGTAGATAGAAACTCTATTAAATTCACTATTTGAATATGATTTAAAGTCAGCAAAGCACTCAAATATTCAGATAAGTAATAAATTTGAGGTGTGAGAATGTGAATGTGCACATGTGTCTGAGGGTGTGTTTGCCCATGTGTGGAGGTCAGAAGTGAACATCTGGATACTTCCTTCGGTCATTTCCAATATTATGTAATTCACTTGGTCTAGAGCTGCTGGGCTGTGAGCACTATGCTCTTGCGTTATGAGTACATTCCAACATGCCTAGAATTTTACAGAGTAGAGATTTGAACTCATGCCCTCATACTCAGCAAATACTTCATCCAATGAACCATCTCTCTATCTATTTGATAAGTATTACATATTAGGAAGTAAGAGACAATGTTCAATTTAAAATGTTAGGTATCAATCATACAAGATGTTGAGTTTGTTATAATGGAGCATAATATATTGGCAGCACAGATTTCCTGCATATTTATTCATGTAAGAAAACTAAAGAACCATTCAGATAATTGCAATAAATCCAGTAGCTACATTAATACAAAAAAACACCGTATGAGGAAAAGATTTTAACAAATCAGACATTATTTTCCTTGCTACAGAGGCCCATTAAAAGGTTCTTTGAGTTTTCTTTAAAACTAAGCTTTAAAATGTAGATAGTCATAATAACTATAAACTGAATATGTTCCAGGGAGTAAAATAACTATTTGACTATTGATGGAAATGATGATTAAATGTTCAGTCAAGAACTATAAATTTAGAGGCAGGTGGATCTCTGTGAGTTCGAGTCCAGCATGGTCAACAAGAGCTAGTTCCAAGACAAACACCAAAGCTACAAAGAAACCTTGTCTCAAAAAAAAAAAAAACTATAAATTTTGCTGATTCATTAAATTTACTATTTTTCATCCTTTATAAAAAGACTATGAAGATGTTTGAGTTTAGTAAGTTTGCTCTAGAATTGACAGAATAAACATCCAAAACACTGTATTATCTAAGAAGTTATGAAAATAATTTGAGGTGAAACATTTTTACACATCATCATTTCCACAAAGCTTATATTATTCTCATGTACAAATATTTCATAGCAGATTTAAGTACAAAAATATGGAAAGACTAAGCTTATTTTAATAACAAATAGAGCAACTCAGTTCTCTTAGAACCTACGATCCATGCCAAGATCACAGAACCTATGATGACCAACTTTGTTTGATATTTTACCATGTATTTTTGATTTATAGAAAGGAAAGACATCTCAAGTCTGTAAAAAAGAAGAAAGTTTTCTAAGAGAGAAAAGTAAATTGATATAATGACAATTTTGTGTCTGTCATATCCTTTGCTTGACTTACAACTTTCAGCATCAAGCAGTTAACAATTTGGTGGGGTTGTGTAGCTTTGGAGCCTGTCCTGGCATTCATTTTGTAGACAAGGCTGGCCTTAAACTCACAAAGATTTGCCTACCTCTGACTCATGACCTATGAGATTAAAGGCATGCTCCACCACCGCCTGACTTTGTTAATGTCAATTTCATATAAAAAATAAGGTTAATGACAAATTATTACACAATTTTTATTCTAATATTATATTGAGTTGGAAAATGAACCATAATTTTAAAAACAGCGATGTCTCTTTGGAGATTGCTTTGAGAAATGATCACAGTCTTAATAATGCAAAAGATGGCCACTCAAATTTAGGATAATTGTTGAATCATTTATTAAAGAAACAGAAGGATGTTACTAATGGGGATTGCTTACTTTTGCAAAAAATATCCATAGAATTACATACGACCCTCTAAATAAATGATTTTATTGTTTTTCAGATAAATTATTTCGTATGTACCACTTCTGATCACTAATGAAACAATGTGGCTGAATAACAATGTGACTGAGTTTATTCTACTTGGATTGACACAGGATCCATTTAGAAAGAAAATCCTATTTGTTGTGTTTTTGCTTTTTTATATGGGAACATTAGTGGGTAACTTGCTGATCATTGCTACCATCAAGACAAGTCAGACCCTTGGGAGTCCCATGTACTTCTTCTTGTTCTACTTATCCTTGTCTGACACCTGCTTCTCGACAACCATCGCCCCTAGAACGATTGTGGATTCCTTGCTGAAGGAGGTGTCTATCCCTTTCAGTAAGTGCATAATACAAGTGTTTACTTTCCATTTCTTTGGCTGCCTGGAGATCTTCATCCTCATCCTCATGGCTGTTGACCGCTATGTGGCCATCTGTAAGCCTCTGCATTATATGACAATCATGAGCCACAGGGTCTGTAGGATATTGGTGGTCATAGCCTGGGTGGGATCCTGTGTGCATTCGTTAGTTCAAATATGTCTAGCCTTGAGTTTACCCTTCTGTGGTCCCAATGAGATTGATCACTTTTTCTGTGACTTGCAGCCACTGTTGAAACTTGCATGTACAGACACTTATATGATCAACCTTCTTCTGGTGTCCAACAGTGGGGCCATTTGTACAGTGAGTTTCCTCATGTTGATGGTCTCTTATGTCATCATCTTGCATTCCCTAAAAAACTACAGTGCTGAAGGGAAGAGAAAAGCCCTATCCACCTGCATCTCCCACATCATCGTGGTCATCCTTTTCTTTGGACCTTGCATATTTATATATACACGACCTGCAACCACATTTCCTATGGACAAGATGATAGCTATATTTTATTCAATTGGGACACCTTTGCTTAACCCTCTGATTTACACACTGAGAAATGCAGAGGTGAAAAATGCGATGAAAATGTTATGGAAGAAGAAACTTGTCTCAGATGATAGAAAATAAATGGAGGTCTTTCTTCAATCCTTTTTCATAGTTAGCTTTAAATTAGAAGTCAATAAATTTTACTTCTATTACTAGTTTAATATATCAGTTTCTTACTGCATTATATTATAAACTCATAGTAAAGGGACAATGTGAAACACGCTGAGTCAATTTTACATAGAATAATAAAGCATGAAACATAAATAAGTGTGAAGATCCTTTGTCTTTGTTCATGAGTGATGCTGTGTCTCTGTCTTTCCAGTCTTTCTGTCCCAACAGCTTGCAGGTGTGGTTGTGATCTTCTGTCCTCTTTTTTTTGTTGACTTCTGATGTTTCCTCCTACTATGTATTTGTCTGTATAATCACATTTTATATTCAAAGCCTGGTAAGGTTTACCACTTTCAATTATTTATTATTTTAGTATTTTATTTGTGAGATTTTAATAGTTATAACTATTCTTTCTTCTCTTTCATCCCTCAAAACTCTCTCATATATATTTTCTGTCACTCGTTTGAAATTGTAACCTCTTTTTCTACTCCTTGCTATAGTGTGCATATTTGTATAAATATGCATAGATTCCAATTAGTTATTTTTATAAAGATCCTTTGGTTTTACCATCAACAGAAGTTATTCTATGAACATAGCAAATTTTTCAAGATACAAATAATTGTAGCAAGTGTGAATATATGTGAAAATGCATATACTTAAAAGAATTCCTATTTTATTTGTGGATTGACCCAGAATTCTTACTATGTGTTCATTTTGTTTTAATATGAATAACACCAGTAGTAAGACAGGAAGTGTAGGTGGGCAATCATACGAGGAGGATTCTGGTAAGAAACAAAAAAGCAAAGAAACAGTCACAAGCTAGATGCAGAGGAAGAAATATGAGAATACCTTACTAGAAAATATAACAATGCCACATGGCTAAACATGGATAAGAATTATGGCTTAATTTAAGTTGTAAGAGCTATGTAATAATAAGCATGAATGAAGAGGCCTAATATATAATTAATGTAAGCCTTTGCATGTTTCTTTGCGACTGAATGGCTGTGGGAACAGGCAGAACCAAACTTTTGATCTATACCAAACATTAACAGGATACACCGAAGAAATTTCACTCTTTTTTTTTTATTGTATAGTTTTTTATTTCTTAAAAGAGAAAAGTGAGTAAGTGCCAGGGAATTTCTAGTACAGTCATATCAATTTGTTCAATGTAAAGCAACCTGTAATTAATAGCAAGCAAGATTCTCTGTTCTATTTTTTCTCTTTTAATTTTTTTATTAATTTTAATTTTTTATTGATATAT
>NW_026068012.1:4675079-4692398 GCF_014885135.2 Alexandromys fortis | reverse complement strand
CCTCCTCCCTTCGTCCCATTTTCCTCCCCCTTCCCCCACCCTCCCTCCCCCTCCCTCTCCAGTCCAAAAAGCAGTCAGGGTTCGTAATCCCTATAGCTTTATTATGACTTTCTATTCTACTTTATCTATTAAGATTCGTCTTTAATCTATCAATTATAGTATGTTTTTCATAGCAAAGTGTAAGACTTAGTGCAGCATATCTGGAGTAGTTTAAGGTATAGATGTCTATACAAGTCAGCACCAAGAGAAAAATCACTTCAAGATATGGTATTTGGATATATTAGCAGATTAAACAGAAATAGGATGACCCAAGGGAATATCTCAGGCTTTGAAACAGAAATTTTATATTGCAAATATAAATTATTTTAATGAATTTTGAATCCAATCCAGAAGAAAATATTAGAAAAGGAAAAGCAGACTTTTGGATGAAATTTTTACATTAGAGAAGTGTTGAATTTGACATTTATTAACACTCTACTACTGAAGAATATTAATGCTAATAATATTTCTAATGTCAATGTTTTCTTCTGTGTTTTTCTTCATAGAAAAAATTAAACATGAATTATTTTTTACTTAAGATTTCTATTACTTTCATTAACCAATAAATTGTATAGCAAATTTTTAGTCAATTTTGTTATATCAGAAACCATTAAATTTCTTTCTTTCTTATTTTGCATTCCTTGGATTATTTTTGAGTGCCTGGAATTATATGTAGATCCTTGTACTTTCAGGCCATAGGATCTATGGTAGAGACATAACCATATCTTAAATTTATTTAGCTCAAAGCATGATTACATTTTTGTGTGTTAATAGAAATAAGTATAGTCTATAATAAGCTATACTGCTATGTATATTGTACATCACTTCCTTTTATATTCTTTTATTTTCAGTTTCCCATCGTTCTTGAAAATATTGTTATTGTGTAATGCCTATAGCTTGACTCTGTTAGTATAGAATTTTCAGTTTTAAATTCAAGATGGCAAAATAATATTTGGTACCTTCTCTTTCTTAATAAAATTACAATTTTCTTCTTGTTCTAGCTAGAACTTCAAGTACTATATTGAACAGATATAGTGAGAGTGGACAGCTTGTCTTGTTCCTGATTTTAGTAGAATTGCTTTGAATTTCTCTCCATTTAATTTGATGTTGGCTACTGACTTGTTGTAAATTGCCTTATTATGTTTAGGTTTATTCCTTATAGCTCTGATCTCTCCAAGTCTTTTATCATAAAGGGGTGTTGAATTTTGTCGAATGTTTTCTCAGCATCTGATGAAAAAATCATGTGGATTTTTTCTTTCAGTTTGTTTATATGGTGGATTATATCCACAGATATTTGTATGTTGAACCATTCCTGCATCTCTGGAATGAAGCCTAATTGATCATGTTGAATGAATTTTTAATGTATTCTTGAATTCTGATTGTAAGTATTTTATAAAATATTTTTGCATTAATGTTCCTGAAGGAAACTATTTTGTAATTCTCTTTCTTCATTGAGTCTTCATGTGGTTTGGATATCATGATGACTGCGGTCTCACAAAATGAATCTGACAATGTACCACCCATTTCTATTTTTGTTGAATAATTTGAGGAGTATTGGCATTAGCTCTTCTTTGAACATATGATAGAATTTTGTTCCAAAACTGTATAATACTGGGCTTTTTATTATTTGGTTGTAAGACTTTAATGACTGCTTCTATTTTCTTAGGACTTATAGATCTACTTAAATTGCTAACCTTGTTTCAACTTTGTTGAGTGGTAACTATCAAGAAAATTGTCCATCTTCTTTATATTTTTCAAATTTTTTGGAATCTATGAGGGTGATCCTAACTAAGACTCCTAGTATTGGGGGTGATGAAGTCTTAACTGGCCATCTTCTATAAGCAGGAAAGGCTTCTAGTGGCGGGATTGTTGACATCAATTCAGTCACAAAACCTTTGACCTACAAATCTGTCCTACCTGTAAGATGTGCTTGGGTAAAGATGGAAAATTTGTGGGAATGACTATCCACTGGTTTTTCCTGATAGAGACACATGCCATGAAAGGGAACCCATGCCCGACACTACTTGAGAGCCAGGAATCAGAGCCTGGATAGCCAAGGATAGAACCAAACCTAACTTGATAAAAGCCAATGAAATGATTCCTATTGAAGCTCAGCTCTACTCACAGACAGGAGCCTATCATAATCATTATCACAAAGGCTTTGTTCAGCAAATGAAGAAAACAGATGCAGAGACCTACATCCAAACATTAGAAGGAAATGAAAGAATCATATGTAAGAGGCTGAGGAAGCATTGTGGAAGCCAGAGGGTCAATGACACCATAATAAAACCCACAGAATCGACTAACCTAGACTCACAGGGTCTGATAGAGAATGAACCAACAATCAATGAGCCTGCATAGGTCTGACCTAGGTTCTCTATATATGTTATGGTTTGTAGCTTAGTGTTCTTGTGGGACTCTTAAAAGTGGGAAAAGGTGCTGTCTCTGATTCTTTTGCATGCTTTTGGGACCCTTTTCTTTCTAGTGAGTTTCTTCCATTCTTTTTTAAGATGAGGGAATTTGCCTACTCAATTATTGCAACTCAATATGCCTTGTTTGGTTGATATTTCTTGGAGGCCTGATCTTTTATGAAGGGAAATGGATGAAGGGCAAATCTGCAGAAGAGGCAAGTTTGGGGGACAGACTTGCCTCTTCCGCAGAGCTATGAGGGAAAACTGCTGCAGGGATGTAGTATATGAGAGAAGAATAATGAAGATAAGGAAAACAATGCATATTGGATATAAATGCATGGTTTTCATTTACTTTATAGATATGAATGTTTAGATTTCATGTATGTCCGTGCAGTGTGTATGTGCCTGGTGTCCACAGACATAAGAATAGGAAATTAGATGTCTTAGAACTGGAGTTGCAAATTCTTGTTGGACCAGGGTTTTTCTTTTGGGCTAACACAACAACCAGTTCCAAATCATACAAGGAGACTTATTATTAGTTTTGAATGCTTGATCTAGTTTAGATTAGTTTCAAGATAACTGTTTTAACTTAAATTATCCTGCTTCGCCTTGCCTAACTTTTGCCTTGGGGCTTTTAAATTTTCTTTTCTTCTGTGTATCTTAGTTTCAGTGCTTCTCATGTCTCCTGGCTGGCATCTGCCTGGCTTCCTGCACTGGGTATCTTACTGTTTTCTCCTCCTCCTTCTCCTGTTTCTCCTCCTTATTCTATGAATCTAGCAGTCCCAGCTATCTTTTCTTTCTGCATAATATTTGGCTGTTCAGTTTTTTATTAGACAAATCAGGTACCTTAGGCAGGTAAGCTGAAACAAAGGCTACACAACTTTACATAATTACACAATATTTATAAATATAAATTTATACAATATGTATAAATATAAATAAACAAAAGTAACACACTTTTACACAGTTAAAGAAATATTCTGCAGTATAAAGAAATGTAGCACGTCTTTGCCCACTTAAATATTCCACAATAGGTTATGAACCTCAATACAGTTGATGCCAATTAGACCTGGGTCTTCTTGAAAACAACTCTTAACTGCTGAGTCATCTTTTCACCACTATTGGGACCTTCTTTATAGTCTATCTAACATTACTTCTGAATATGTAGTGAACATAGAGCTCCATTTTTACTGTTACACATCTCCGGCAGACTGTGACCTACATTAAGCCATTTGAAAGAATGTTGAACATTTCCTAAATGTCTTTTAGCCATTTAAATTCCTCTGTTGAGAGATCTCTGTTTAGGTTTGCACTCCATTTTTTATTGGATTATTTGTTCTTTTGATAACCAATTTCTTGAATTCTTTGTTTATTTTGGAGATTAGACTTCTGTCTGATGTGGTGTTAGTGAAGATCTTTTCCCATTCTGTAGGCTGTCATTTTGTCTTATTGACTGTGTCCTTTGTGGATTAATATCCGCATCTTCAAATCTGTTTCATTAGTCCTCCTGTTTGTTTTTATGGCAATACCAGGCTTTTTTAGTACTGTAGCTCTGTAGTAGAGTTTGAAGTCAGGGATTGTGATGCCTCCAGAAGTTCTTTGATTGTACAGGATTGCTTTGGCTATCCTGGGTTTTTTGCTTTTCCATATGAAGTTGAGTACTATTCTTTCAAGGTCTATGAAGAATTTTGCTGGGATTTTGATGGGCATTGCATTGAATCTGTAGATTTCTTTTGGTAAGATTGCAATTTTTACTATGTCAATTCTACCTACGTAAGAGCATGGGAGATTTTTCCACTTTCCAGTGTCTTCTTCAAATTCTTTCTTCAAAGATTTAAAGTTCTTGTCATACAACTCTTCTACTTGTTTGGTCAGATTTACTCTGAAATATTTTATGCTACTTGTGGCTATTGTGAAGGGTTATGTTTCTCTGACATCTTTCTCAGCCCTATATCATCTATGTACAGGAAGGCTACTGATTTTTTTGAATAATCTTGTATTCTGTTCCATTACTGAGTTGTTGGTGTTCCTTGGTAGAAAATTTAGGGTCACATATGTAAACTATCATATCATTAGCAAATAGTAATAGTTTGACTTCTTTTCAGATTTGTATTCCCTTGATCTTTTGGTGTGTTATTGGTCTAGCTAAGACCCCCGAGAACTCTATTGAATAGATATGGAGAGAATAGACAGTCTTCTTTTGTTCCTGATTTCAGTGGGATCGCTGGTAGTTTCTCTCCATTTAGTTTGATGTTGGCTATTTGTTTACAGTATACTGCCGTTATTATGTTTAAGTATGTTATTTGTATTCCTGCTCTCTCCAAGACCTTTATCATGAAGGGATGTTGTATTTTGTTGAAAGCTCTTTTGGCATCTAATGATATGATCATATGGTTTTTATCTTTCAGTTTGTTTATATTGTGGATTATGTTGACAGATTTTCATATGTTGAAGCATCCTTGCATCGCTGGGATGAAGCTGACTTGATCATGGTGGATGATGGTTCTGATGTGTTCTTGGATTTGATTTGCCAGTATTTTATTTAGTATTTTTGCATCAATGTTCATGAGTGAGATTGGTCTTGAATTCTTTTGTTTAGTAATGTCTTTCTGTGGTTTGGGTATCAAGGTAATTGTAACCTCATAAAAAGAGTTTGGCAGGGGCTGGAGAGATGGCTCAGAGGTTAAGAGCAGTGACTGCTCTTCCAGAGGTCATGAGTTCAAGTCCCACATGGTGGCTCACAACCATCCATGAGATCTGGTGCTCTCTTCTGACCTGCAGGTGTACATGCAGATAGAACACTGTATGCATAATAAATAAAATCTTTAAAAAAAAGAGTTTGGGAATGTTCTTTCTGTTTCTATTGTGTGAAATAATTTAAGGTGTATTAGTATTACTTCTTTTTTGAAAATCTTGTAGAATTATGAGCTGAAACCATCTGGTCCTGAGATTTTTATGTTTAGAAGACTTTTGATGACTGTTTCTATTTCTTCAGCAGTTATAGATCTGTTTAATTTGCTTATCTAGTCTTGATTTAATTTTGGTAAGTGATATTTATCCAGAAAGTTGTCCATTTCTTTTAAATTTTCCAATTTTGTGGAATACAGGCTTTTGAAATATAACTTGATGATTCTCTGTATTTCCTCTATGTCTCTTTTATGTCCTTTTCATTTCTGATTTTGTTAGTTTGGATATTCTCTCTGCCTTTTGGTTAGTTTGGATAAAGATTTGTCTATTTTGTTGATTTCCTTAAAGAACCAACTCATTGTCTCATTGATTCTTTGTATTCTTTGTATCCATTTTCTTTATTTCAGCTCTCAATTTTATTATTTCCTGCTATCTAGTTCTTTTGGGTAAGTTTGCTTCTTTTTGTTCTAAAGTTTTCAAATGTTCTGTTAATTCACTAGTGTGGAATTTTTCCAGTTTCTTTATGTAGGCATTTAGAGATATGAACTTTCCTCTTAACACTGCTTTTATTGTGTCCCATAAACTGAGGTATGTTTTGTGGTCATTTTCATTGAATTTTTAGGAAGTCTTTAATTTCTCCCATTATTTCTTCCTTGACCCATTGATGATTCAGGTGAGCATTGTTTAATTTTCATGTGTTTGTGGGCTTTCTGGAGTTTCTATTGATGTTGAGTTCTAGTTTTAAATTATGGTGATCCGATAAGGTACATGGAGTTATTCCATTTTTTTGTATTTGTTGAGGTTTGTTTTGTTACTGAGCATGTGGTCAATTTTTGAGAAGGTTCCATGAGGGGCTGAGAAGAAGGTATATTCTTTTCTGTGTTGATGGAATATCCTATAGATGTCTGTTAAGTCCATTTGAGTCATAACATGTTAGTTATCTTATTTCTCTGTTCATTTTTTGTCTGACTGACTGGTCCAGTGGTGAGAGTGGAGTGTTGAAGTCTCCCACTATTAGTGTGTGGAGTTTAATGTATGATTTAAGCTTGAAAAGTGTCTTTTACATATGGGGGTGCTCTGTTTGGGGGGCATAGATGCTCATTATTGAGATTTCCTCTTGATGGATTTTTCCTGTGACTAATATGAAATATCCTTCTTTGTCTTTTTTGATTGATTTAGTCTGAAGTCTATTTTCTTAGATATTAGAATAGTTATACCCACTTGTTTCTTAGGTCCATTTGATTGGAATATCTTTTCCCAACTCTTTATTTGGAGGTGATGTTTGTCTTTGAGGTTGAGGTGTGTTTCTTGTATGCAGAAGAAGAAAGGATTCTCTTTTTGTATCCAGTCTGTTAGCCTGTGCCTTTTTTTGTTTCAAATGTCATTTTATTGCAAGATGGTATAACTAATAACAAGTTTAAACTATAACTTGGTAATTTTAGTCGGGCAGCAAGTTACTGCAAGTTACTTACTCAAAAGTGATCTTCAGTCAACTCCAGATACACAACAAGGATCAGAAATACCCGAACTGGCCAATAGGGTTAAGTCACTAAATAAATGAATCTCGGTCATTTCTCAGGAAAGGTACACTGTGGTTTCAATAGACAGCAATACAGGAAGAGTTCTTCACACAGACTAGTTCCCATTTCTCTCTGGCCATCTCAACTGAGATAGCTACTTTCACATAACTGGCTGAGCTTGAGCCTTCTTAGCAAGCAGCTTTAGATCTGAATTGCACTTGGCAATGGTCTCCTTTTCCTGCTGTGCAGAAATGCTCTGCACCACATGCTTTTCCACCCAGTCTATCATGTGTTTTTTCTCGCTCCTTGCGACGCATCATGCTCTGTACAGAAATATGGTAGTCCAGGCAATTCTTTACCTCCTTATATGCTCTATGGAGCCGTTCCCGGTAGGTGACTTCCAAGGCCAAGGCAATATTATTCCTCTGAACAGCGAAGAGGTGGTGGCGCTTCTGAGCCAGCGCCTGCTGTGCCTTCTCCATGGCAATCGCATCCTGGATTTGTTTGACGGTTGCTTGCTTTACTTCTAGTTGAGCAATTTTTTCCTCTTTAAGTTTTTCAGGAAATTCTCCAATAGAAGCACCATATTTCTTAATCACATAGACAATCAACCCTACTACTGTTATGGTAGAGAAGTTCTCTGGGGAAATCACATATATTTCTTTGGACAGAAAATACAAGCTAAGCCCAGTTCCAAGCACGTAGGGTCCTGTTACACCAGTTTTAGGGTAAAGGAACTGGAAAAATTCTTCAGGAATCAGCCCAAGACTTACTTTTCCTCCATATTCAGGAAGAGGTGGTACAGGGGCAAGACGTTGCTGTCCTGTATGAAAGACCCTTGTCGCCTGTACTACCCCTGGTCCCGGGACAGCCGCGTTCTTCAGACACAGGGCCGCTGTGGCGGCGGCAGAAAGTACCACCCGGGACAGCATGGTCTGCAAAGGTCCAAGCAGTGGACTTCACGTCCTTGTGGCCCCGACCGGAGACTGTCAGGGGCTGCCTGTGCCTTTTTATAGGTGAGTTGAGTCCATTTATATTAAGGGATATCAATGACCAGTGATTGCTATCTCCTGCTAATTTAGTTTTCAATGTTGGTGATGTTAATTTGTGCATTTTCCCCTTCTTTGAGACCATCAGTTGTCCGTGTTTGTGTTGATGTAGCCAACTTCCTTGCGTTAGAGTTTTCCTTCTAGTAATTTGTTTAGGGCTGGGTTTGTGGTTAGGTATTGGTTAAATCTGGTTTTGTCATGGAATATCTTGTTTTGTCCTTCTACGGTGATTGAAAGTTTTGCTGAGTATAGTAGCCTAGGCTGGCATCTGTGGTCTCTTAATGTCTGCATAATGCTTGACCATGACCTTCTGGTTTTCATTGTCTCCAATGAGAAGTCAGGTGTAATTCTGATATGTCTGCCTTTACATGTTACTTGGCCTTTTTCCTTTGCTCTGTATGTTCCCTTTCTTTACTCTGTATGTTTAGTGATATGATTATTTTGTGGCAAGGGGACTTTTTTTGATTCAGTCTATTTGGTGTTCTGTAAGCTTCTTGTATCTTCATCAGCATATTTTTCTTTAGGTTTGGAAGGTTTTTTCCTATGATTTTGTTAAATGTGCTTTTGAGTTGAATTTCTCCTTCTTCTATGCCTCTTAAGCTTGGCCTTTTCACGGTGTCCTATATTTCCTCCATATTTTGAGTTAAGCTTTTGTTAGATTCAGTGTTTTCTTTAACTGATGAGTCTGTTTTCTCTATTGTATCTTCAGTACTTGAGATACTCTCGTCCATCTCTGCTGAACAGTATTCTGCTGTTCATGCTTGCATTTGTGGTTCCTGATCATTTTCTCATGATTTCTGTTTCTATAATTCCATTGGCTTGTGTTTTCTTTATTATCTCTATTTTAGTTTTCAGTTCTTGAATAGTTTCTTTCATATGTTTGATTGCTTTTTCTTGGTTTTCTTTAAGGGATTTGCTGATGTCTTCCAATTTTTTGTTTGTCTTTTCCTCCATTTCTTTGAGGAAATTTCTCATTTCCTCTTTAAGAGGTTTGTTGTTGTTGTTGTTTGTTTTTGTTTTTGTTTTTCGAGACAGGGTTTCTCTGTGGCTTTGGAGCCTGTCCTGGAACTAGCTCTGTAGACCAGGCTGGTCTCGAACTCACAGAGATCCGCCAGCCTCTGCCTCCCAAGTGCTGGGATTAAAGGCGTGTGCCACCATCGCCCAGCCTCTTTAAGAGTTTTAAACATTCTCCTGAAGTTATTTTTTTAATCTCATTTTCTTCAGCTTCATCTATATTTGGTTGTTCAAGTCTTGCTGTTGTAGGGTCTTTAGGTTTTACTGGTATCATGTTGCTCTTTGCGGTGTTTTGTGTGTTCTTACCCTTTCTATTCATCTTTTCTTCTAATAGGTTTGGTTGGGGCTGTGATTCTATTGATTAATCTTCTAGATGCCAGTGAATCCAAGGGTCAGATGGCTGTTCCTCGTGGTACAGTAAGTTCCATGGTTCTAGTTACAACTTTGGGTCACTCAATGCTCCCAGGCTTTGCTCCTCTCCTTGGAGTTTGCTGTACCAGGCCTGCCTTATCCTACATTGTTGGCTTGAACCTGTTTCTGTAAATGTCCCTGGTCTGGATCTGTTCCTGCAGAGGTTCCTGGCTTGAGGTGGGTCCTGCAAAGGATTTTGGTTTCTGTCTACTCCCTCGGAGTTCCAGGCTCAGGTGCACCCAGACCTACAGATGACCTGGTGCAGGTTTACTCCTTCAGAGGTCCCAGACTCACAATAGGACCCACAGAGAGCTCTAGTTTCTGCCTACTCCCTTGGAGGTCAAAGATTCATGCCCTATGGAGGCCCTGGCTTAGACCTAGTTCCTCGGAGGTCCTTGCCCCATGCTCAGACCCACAGGGGTCCTGGCTTAGGTATACCCCCTTGAAGGTCCCAGATTCACGTCCAGACCCTCAGCAGTCTCTGGCTCTGGCTCACTTGCTCAGTAGTTGCTCCCCTGTACCTGTTCCTATGGAGTTTGCTATCTTAGGTCTGCTCTGGCCCAGGTCGCAGTTAAGAGGGAGAGAGAAACAGAATATGACATTACCAGGGTATAGAATTGACCAAGATCTGAAAGGAGTTTATGGATGGGAAAACATGGTCAAACAAACATTGTATAAAATTTAAAGAAAAAAATAAAATAAAAAAACAGAGAAAATATGACACATTATATTATAGGAACTTGAAGACGTATCTGCTAATACTCTGTTTAGTAGCTTAAGGTACTGGTGGGAGCAGTAATATTCTTCCACTACCCATTTATTCTTTCACTAACAAAATTATTTTTTCCTATTTTCACCTTTCTTCTTCATCATGTATTTGTAGTGTGTGTGTGTCTGCATGAACATGTGTATGCATGTGTGCATGTGTGTGAGAATGGTTGAGATTGTCTGAAGCTTCTAATCCCATGCTTTCATTTCCATCTGGTTCTCAGGTGAGATGAGGATTACGTTGAATGAGCTAAGAACTCATAGTTGAACTCATCATACAAGTCTCATTTGTAAAATAATGATAACTTTAGGGAATAATTTATTTTGGATTATTGATACATTATAGCATTATTGTCAAAAAATTCCCTCTGGAATGCAACAATTAATTTCTTTTACCCAGTATTCTATGGAAAATCTACCTTCAAAAGGCAGTGGACAGACAGACAATGATGTTAACTTCTTGAGCCTACCAACTGGTAAGTGAGAGGTTTTGCTTTCGGGGGTTAGCCTCTCATTATAGTAGGTTAATTAAGTTTTTTTTTTGGTTTTTCAAGACAGGGTTTCTCTGTGGCTTTGGAGCCTGTCCTGGAACTAGCTCTGTAGACCAGGCTGGTCTCGAACTAATTAAGTATATTTTAATACATGTCCATGTTTAATTAAGTATATTTTAATACATGTCCATGTTTAATCTGCATCATTCTGACATCCTATGAGCAAGAAATAAATAAAAATAACCCCAAACTTTAAACACCTACTAAATCAAATGAAATCCAAATATTTGGATGAAGACATTATTTAATGTTGACAAAAACTTTATATAAACACCAAGTATGTGAAAAAACATTATAGTGAGAAGAAAAAAATGTGTTCCATATGTTAAATTTGATGATAATTATTGATACGGGATGGTGAAGAATAATTCACAAATACTTTACTTCTGAGGTGGTGGGATAAAATATGATATTGCTATGAAGCTATAGATCTCAGAAATTGAGAGAAGACTGTGTGCCTTATTAACAACTAGAGTAAGGCAAATAAATCGTAGTGACTTTGCTAAGCCTTCTGGAGGATGCCATTTTTTCCATCTCCAACTGACAAACTAGGGCAGAATACTGTGCTTTTCCCATGTATCTTCAATGATATCATGAGACTGCAATTTGTAATTCACTCACATCTGAGATTTAGTCTGTAAAATAAATGACTGTATTTCAGAGAATTTTAGAGCAAATATATAAATAAGGACCCTAAACATAATATGTACATTATGTAACTCATTTATTAGTAGCATTAATTAAAGAAATATAAAGATGATTATATAATATAGTAGAGAGAAGATTCTATAGAGCACAGAAAACCATCAAAATATTTTGGCAGAAAATTTTCCTTTATCTTCAGTGCTTGTCCTAGTAACTCTTTTTTTTAACTGAAAATATGCTATTATGATTTACTCGTGCCCAAATATGATGATCCTGTCCTCTGCTTAGTAATATTTGAAATAAAGAATAACTACATAATAATTTCATGCTATTTAAGGAATCTGGCAAGTCAAAACTAGGTTAGAGTTTTTTAATGTTTAATAAGTCCTTAGAAAAGCTGCTTTTCAGGTATCATTCTACCCCGAGGGGAGATTATCACTCTTTAATTTGGGCTGTAGGATGTATTGAAACTCCAGAGAAATAATATATCTTTACATATAAGAAAAGATTTTTATCTTTTCCTTGATAATATTAACCTCCTCATGAAAATAGGGGAGTGTAGCATTTTTCTAGAAGAGAGACAAGCAGGATGGCTGAATTAGCAAAGTAGGGACTTGAAGAAGCATGATGCTTATCATATGGACTCTGCATTGCAGCGTCCAGCCATGGGAGGACTCATTACACATTCTAGTCCACTTCTGTTCCTACCTTTTCTGGGTTTCTTTTCATTGAGCTCTTTTTCTCCACTCACAGCAACAACCCATTTTCTAGTTATTGCTGTGCTGATCTTTTATACCCATCCTATAGTCATCCCAGTTTCCCTTCAGCACTGCTCTGTTTTCAGACCAGTGCAACAGAATTTTAAAATCTTATTCTTTAAGAACCTGCTGAAAATGTAACAATTTTTGGTGAGGAAATGGACAATAAGATTTTTATGCACAGACACTGAGGAAAAAGTATATTTGTATTAGGATATGAAATTAGCAAGATTATGTAAAACACAATGGAAAGATTCTGAAAATTTTCATTTTGTGGGTGCCAGAGACCCAGTAATATCACCACAATTTAAAATAAAACATCTTGGCCGGGCGATGGTGGCGCACGCCTTTAATCCCAGCACTCGGGAGGCAGAGGCAGGCGGATCTCTGTGAGTTCGAGACCAGCCTGGTCTACAGAGCTAGTTCCAGGACAGGCTCCAAAGCCGCAGAGAAACCCTGTCTCGAAAAACCAAAAAAAAAGAAAAGAAAAGAAAAGAAAAGAAAAGAAAAGAAAAGATCTTGTGTTACAGTTTATTTTGTTAATTTATCAGTTACTTAGAACTTAGGGCTTTTAAAAAATAAATTAGGATAATATTTTCTTGCCCTCCACACATAATAGGAGGAAACCCCAATAAATTCATGATTTCAATATGATTTAAAGTTAGAAAAGCACTAAAATAATCAGATAAATACTAAACTTGAGGTGTGTGTATGTGCACATATGCATGAGAATGTGTTTTCCTGTGTGTGGAAGTCAGAAGCAGACATCAGGATGCTTTCTTCAGTTGTTTCAAATATTGTGAAGTTCAGTTGGGCTAGAATTGTTGGGTTGTGAGCACTCTGCTCTTGGGTTATAAGTACATTCTACCAAGCCTAGCATTTTATATAGTAGAGATTTAAACTCATAACATCATACTCATTAACCACTTTGTCCACTGAGCCCTGTCTCCATATATAAGACAAGTGTTACATTTTTAAGAAGAAAGAAACAATGCTCAATTTAAACTGTTAGGTATCCATATATGCAAATGTTGAGTTTGTTATAGTGGAATATGATATATTGGAAGCATAGATTTTCTGCATATTTATTCAAGGAAGAAAACAAAAGAACCATTCAGTAATTGCAATTAATCAAGTATCTACATTAGTACAACAAAACCTATGAAGAAAGTTTTTTCACAAATCATAGATTATTTTCCTTGTTACAAAACAATCATTGAAAACTTCATTGATTGTCTTTAAAACTGAGTCTTAAAATGTCAAGATTGTCATAATAACTATAAATTAAATATGTTCCATGAAGAAAGATAAGTATTTGACTACTGATGAAAGTAATGGTTAAATGTTTAATCAAAACTATAAACTTTACCAAGTTCATTAAATCTAGTCCTTTGGATTCCTTAGAAAGAGAAATCAGAGTTTGTGTTTGAGGTTAATGTGCTTATTCTAGAAATGAAAAGGGTAATGGGATTAATACAAAACGCTGTTTTATATAAGAAGCAAATGCATTTTTCCATCACCATGTCCACAAAGCATATGTTATAATAGTGTACAAACATTTCACAGCAAAGTCGAATGTAAAATGGAAGGAAAAATATTTGATGATTAATAGAACAATTCAGTTCTCTTATAGCCTAAGATACTTGTCAAAGATCACAGAACCTGTGGTGAGTAACTTTGTCTGATATTTTGCCATTAATATTTTGATTCATAGAAAGGGAAGACATCTCAAGTCCTTGATAGAGAATAAAATTTGGCAAGAGAGCAAAGTAAATCCATGTAATGACGATTTTGTGTCTGTCATGTCTGATCTGTCCCTTTTTTTGTCTAACTTTCAACACTATACAGGAAATGTGGTGGTGGGATTGGTAGGAGCATGTTGGGATAAATAGTCTTTTTGTATAGCTTATAAATAGATTCTACTTCATTGGTATTACTTCGCTACTTCGCTATACATATCTTACAATTTCATTTTGATCAGAAATAATTGGCAAAATGGCTCTGTTCTTAAAAGCAAAAAACATACTAATATCATATTACATGTTAGTGATTATTGACAGAAGTGGTATTTTAAAATCTGTAATTATTGACTTTAGTGGGCAAAAAAAATGAATGGTCATTTACTGACTATCTATATTTTCTATTCTGCAAAATAACATCTTTCCTTCTCTAATGTATTGCTCCCTCATTCCAAGAATAGAGTGTTTATAGATAAAAAGATAATAAAAACTACAGAGGATTACATGTATTTTCCAGTCCACTGTAAGCTGATTCAAACACATGTAAATAAATAAATCTAAAATAAAACTGTTATGACAAAATTTTGCCAATTGAACAATAATGCCCACCATATTAATTTACTCAAATACAGGGCCTGCATGGTTAAAATTAAAAGAGGTAATGGTAATGATATTTCTTGTTACCAAAAAATATTTATTGTGATCTATTGAATATATCACATAATAAGTATCACAGTGTATTTTAAGATTATTTGGAAGTTATAAATATTTATTTTCCTCATTTTTAGGCTGGAATATCTGAAATATCTCATTTTAGGCTGTTTAATAATGCTGAAATATTATATATTTAATCATATCTGTAATAGAATGCATGATGATATGTCAAAAATATGTCATTCTTTATGGTGTTGTAATGATAGGCATCTTCATATTTCATGAAACCCCAAGAAAATCAAGTATATGTCAAATATTTAATTGGTGATATGATTTAATATTAATTTATAATGAAAAATGAAGTTAGTGAATGACAAAATGCTATAGATAACATATTCTAAATTTATATTCATTGAGTTATTAAATTAACCATAATTGTGATAGCAGGGATTTGTGTTTAGAGACTGCTATGGAAAACCATCACGTTCAATAATCCAAAAGTATAATCACCAAAATTTAGAAAGAAGTGTTGAATCACTTATTAAAGAAATAACAAAATATCATTAATGGGGATTACTTAGTTTTGCAAAAAATTGTATATATAATTACACACCAACTTCAAAATATGTATCTTTTTGTTTTTCAGATAAATTATTTCTTATGTACCACTTCTGATCACTAATGAAACAATGTGGCTGAATAACAATGTGACTGAGTTTATTCTACTTGGATTGACACAGGATCCATTTAGAAAGAAAATCCTATTTGTTGTGTTTTTGCTTTTTTATATGGGGACATTAGTGGGTAACTTGCTGATCATTGCTACCATCAAGACAAGTCAGACCCTTGGGAGTCCCATGTACTTCTTCTTGTTCTACTTATCCTTGTCTGACACCTGCTTCTCGACAACCATCGCCCCTAGAACGATTGTGGATTCCTTGCTGAAGGAGGTGTCTATCCCTTTCAGTAAGTGCATAATACAAGTGTTTACTTTCCATTTCTTTGGCTGCCTGGAGATCTTCATCCTCATCCTCATGGCTGTTGACCGCTATGTGGCCATCTGTAAGCCTCTGCATTATATGACAATCATGAGCCACAGGGTCTGTAGGATATTGGTGGTCATAGCCTGGGTGGGATCCTGTGTGCATTCGTTAGTTCAAATATGTCTAGCCTTGAGTTTACCCTTCTGTGGTCCCAATGAGATTGATCACTTTTTCTGTGACTTGCAGCCACTGTTGAAACTTGCATGTACAGACACATATATGATCAACCTTCTTCTGGTGTCCAACAGTGGGGCCATTTGTACAGTGAGTTTCCTCGTGTTGATGGTCTCATACATAATCATCTTGCATTCCTTAAGAAACCACAGTGCTGAAGGGAGGAGAAAAGCCCTATCCACCTGCATCTCCCACATCATTGTGGTCATCCTTTTCTTTGGACCTTGCATATTTATATATACACGACCTGCAACCACATTTCCTATGGACAAGATGATAACTATATTTTATTCAATTGGGACACCTTTGCTTAACCCTATGATTTACACACTGAGAAATGCAGAGGTGAAAAATGCCATGAAAATGTTATGGAGGAAGAAACTTGTCTCAGATGAGAGAAAATAATAGGAGGTCATCAATCTTTTTTCATAGTTAGCATTACATAATAAGTCAGTAAATACAATTTATATTATTAATTTAGTATATCAGTTTCTTAGGGTGTGGGTTTATAAGCTTATATATTAAAGCGACAAGGTGAAATATGTTTTAGTCAATTTTATATAGAGGGATAAAGAATGAAATATACATAAATATAAAAACGTTTTCTTCATACATGTGTATTACTGTGTCTCTGCCTTTCTAGCCTTTCTGTCCCAACAGCATTTGTGGCCTTTTTTGGAATTTTCTACCCTCTTTCTGTTGATTTCTGGAATTTTCTCCTAATTTTTATGTATCTATGTAATCACATTTTCTATTCAAAGCCTGATAAGGTTTAACCTCTTACAAATACTTATTTCTTACTTTTTGTATTTTGTTTGTGAGATTTAATACAATTACAGTAGTTCTCCCTTATTTTCCCTCTCTCAAAACCCTCTCATATATAAATACCCGCTCTACTTCAAAACTGTAACCTCTTTCTTTCCCCAATATTTGCTATTGCAATCATGTGTGTATATGCATATGCATATATATATATATTCTAGTGACTTACTTTTTATAAAGAACTTTGGTCTTATCAACAACTTAACTCTTTTCTGGACTGAAGAAATTATGCCGTTCAAATAATTATAGCAATTGTGAGTATAGGTGAAATTATGCCAGATTCAAATAATTGTAGCAAGTGTGAGTACAGGTGAAAATGCGTTCACTTGAAGGAATCCCTATTCTATTTGGGAATTGACTCAAAATTTTTATCATGTGTTTATTTAATTGTTCTAGAAGACTAACAGGACACACAGACAAAAAAATCATTTTTCAGAATCTCTGATGCTCTGCTCTCAATGTTGGGGTTGCAGTTACAACAATTCTTTTGTAACCCCTATTGCCTTCTTCTGACTGGATTTATTTTATTTTAACTACTAAGATTTCTCTTGGACATACTATGTATAGTATGTTATTTATTGTAAAGTGTAAGATTTATTGCAGCAGCCTTGGTTTATGCGCTACCCAAGCATCACAGAGATCCGATCTGGGCACCAGGAGAGACATCATTGGGATGAGTGAGTTTCTGACCGCGGCAGCAGCCATTCCTCATCCCTCCTACACTTCCTGGTCACCCTGCAGGGGCTATACTTCCCGATACCTCCTCTCTCTTCCTATTCCACCCAGCTTGCATCCACAACCCTCCCCCCCCCCC
>NW_026068012.1:4661898-4672034 GCF_014885135.2 Alexandromys fortis | reverse complement strand
TCATTAGATGCTGAAAAAGCATTTGACAAAATTCAACATCCCTTTATGATAAAAGTCTTGGAGAGATTAGGGATACAAGGGTCATACCTAAATATAATAAAAGCTATATACAGCAAGCTGACAGCTAACATCAAATTAAATGGAGAGAAACTCACAGCCATCCCACTAAAATCAGGAACACGAAAAGGCTGTCCACTCTCGCCATACCTCTTCAATATAGTGCTTGAAGTTCTAGCAATAGCAATAAGACAACATAAGGGGATCAAGGGGATTCGAATTGGAAAGGAAGAAGTTAAACTTTCGTTATTTGCAGATGATATGATAGTGTACATAAACGAACCCAAAAACTCCACCAAAGAACTTTTACAGCTGATAAACACCTTTAGTAATGTGGCAGGATACAAGATCAACTCCAAAAACTCAGTCGCCTTCTTATACACAAAGGATATGGAAGCAGAGAGGGAAATCAGAGAAGACGTCCTTTTCTTTATCATAGGAGAATGAGATCCTTTTAGTAGTCAAACTATTTTCTATAAAGCTAAAATAGCAGAAGGCTTCAAGTGAATCTCCTCACCCAACCCATTTTCTGTTATTAGTAACAGAAATGATACTCATAGTCTGCAATAGCCTCTACACTGTTCAAATGTTCAAAGTCTCTTCTGAAGCTCAAGACAATCACTTGACAAGGACTTTTTGACAGGGATATCTGTCCCACATGGTCCCACAATCATTCAGTCCCAAAGAAACACACAAAGGTCTACATTAATTATAAACTGGTTGGCCTATTAGCTCAGGCTTCTTATTAGCTAATTCTTACATCTTACGTTAGTACATACTTCTTGTCTGTGTTAGCCACATGGTTTAGTACCTTTTATGAGTGAGGCATTCTCATCTTGTTTCCTCTGCATCAGAGAAGCATCACCTTTCACGATAGCCACAAACAGCATAACATATCTTGGGGTAACTCTAACCAAGGAAGTGAAAGATCTATTTGACAAGAACTTTAAGGCATTGAAGAAAGAAATTGAAGAGGATACCAGAAAATGGAAGGATCTCCCTTGCTCTTGGATTGGGAGGATCAACATAGTAAAAATGGCAATTCTACCAAAGGCAATTGATAGATTCAATGCAATCCCCATCAAAGTCCCATGAAAATTTTTCACAGACCTTAAGAGGACAAAGATCTTAACCTGCGTCTGTCTGGAGTGGGAGAATAATGGTGACTCCTTGACTAAGCTTCTTTCTCCCAGCATTCTGTTCTGTTTGCTCCACCCACCTAAGGGTTGGCCTATCAAGGGGCCTAGGCAGTTTCTTTATTAATAAGAAATCACTCCCACATCAAAGACAGACACTGGTGGGTGTACAGTTAGGGAGGATAACTTGAACTACTACATATATAGTTTCCAATTAGTGAACTTTCCCATGCAGATATGTTCAATCCTGCTTGACACAGTTAAGTCAGCTCAGATGTTTGAGACACAGGCCATTGACTGTAACTCAATGTTTCAGCATATAGCACTCAGCAGCTAACCTTTTACATGGGACAAAGTCATACATTCTCTTATTAATGGCATTCTCCCTACTAGGAAAGTGCCTACTCTGTTTCAAAGTCAGTATAACTAAGTGTTCCATTATATTTTTTATCATTTTAAGAAGTCAATTATTGGTTATCATATTTTAGATTTCATTTTTTTCAAAGACATTACTGCTATAATCTCTTTGTTTCTATTTTCCAATGTTTCCCAGGTTTTGAATTTCATTCCATTATTAAGTGCTGTTTATTTATTCTTTTTTTTAATTTATATCAGTTTAGAGCAGTTATTCTCAACCTGGTGGGTCATGACTCATTTTGGGAAATCAAATGAACCTATCACAGGACTGGCCTAAGACCATCATAAAATACAGATATTTATATTATAATTCATAACTAGCAAAAATCTAGTTATGAAGTAGTAGTGAACATAGTTTTATAGGTGGGGAGATCACTACATCATGAGTAACTGTATTAAAGAGTCACAGCAGTAGGAAGATAGAGAACAACTGGTTTAGATTAATGTCTCCTGTAGCTCAGGCTTGCACCATAGTATGTAACTGAGAATTACTGTGAAAACCTAATCCTGCCTCTGCTACCTATTGCTGGAAAGACAGTCCTGCAACTCCTACCAGGCTGGACCTTGACTGGTCTGTGTGAAGGAGAAATAGATCAGGGAATAAGTATCCTCCAACTTCTCTAGATTTTATTGTGAATTTACAAGTGAAGTGGGACCTGTGTAAGAATTGAGTTCACTGACCAATTGTAAAACCAGTGTAGTCACAACAGACAAAGGATGGGCAAGAAGGAGGGTAAAAGCTTTCCTGCTGTGACAGTAGTTGACCTTAGCAGTGAGTAGTGAGGTAATCAATTTTAAATGTTCCATAAATGTGCTGACTGGCCATTTCATGGGTCCACAGACCATGCATACAAGAATCTATATAAAGAACTTATCATTAAACCAAATTAGTGTAGTTACAGTAGTTCAAGTAAAATAGAAGAGCTGGATAAAATGGTGTGGCCCTGCCTACCATGATTTAATTTCCAGTTTTAAGATGTATACTCTGAGAGAAATGATGTGAATAGTACTTGGTGTGCTCTAATACAAATCCCTGGTCTCTGGAGCACATGACCATAAAATCTGTTTCAACTTTTGAACAGAATTTTTCAGGATTATAAGTACATTATTTCCACTATATCTTTCCTGCCTTTAAGCCCTGCCATAGACCCTTCATTGTGTTCTAATTCATGGCTTTTTGTTTGAGAATTACTGTTTGAATCTGACCTGTGTTTGGTTGTAGGACCTCCCAGTTATGAAGTAAAGGGTTGGGTACATTGGACCTTGAGTGTGTAATGGAATACGTACACATAGGACATATTTTTTTGTAGGAGGAACAGAAAGTGCTCTGGGAGAATAGAAGATTTTACTAAACTACAAATTTTCCAGATTGTGATCTTGTCTGACCATAGTGTGGAAGGACAAACCTGGAGGATTTTTACCTTCTGAGACATTTGATCTCTGCTCACCCAGTAGGGTAACTGCTATTGTCTTGAAGCACAGCTGGGTCATCCTAGCTAATGAGGGCCTCTGGTTGGCAATCAGAAGCACCAGTAGGAGGTAGTTTACAGGTTCTTTCAGGATTCTTTTGTTTTGCTCTAACGAGCTGTAAGGAGGACCACAAGCCAATGCCATGGTGAATGTAGGAGCCACTGTCCTCAGACCAGGAAGAGCAGGTTGGCTGAGCTGTCAGAGCTGCTTGGACAGGGATGAACCATGATCCAGACAGGTTCTGTTGTTCTTTGTGGTACAAGGATAGTGGCCCTTGGCCTCTGATCTTTGTTGAATGTGGGGGATGCTCTGCCATCCTGGCATGCGAGACTATGAGCTTGTAATATTGTTGCCTCATGTTATGTAATTGAGAATTTCTTTAAACACCTATTCCTGCCTCTGCTGCCCAGTGCTGGGTAGATAGTCCTACAACTTCTTCAGAAATGGGCTTTGACTGGTCTGTGAGAAGGAAAAATAAACCAGCTAATGATTGACCTCCAGTCTCTCTGACTTTTAGTGTGTGATTATAGATGAAGAGCGTTCTGTGCAAGAATTGAATGCATAGACAAAGCTTGAAGCTGGTACATTCACAGTACAGAAAGGGAGAGACAGGACAGTGGTTTAGAACTTTCCTACTTCAACAGTAGCTGAGATTAGCAATGTGGAACTTGGTAATCAATTTTAGATGCTCCATAAATGTCCTGATGATCATTTCTTAGTGTCCACAGTCCAAGCAATCAAGAACCTGGACTGACCTTATTATGAAACCAAATTGTTATAGTTACAATAGTTCAACCAAAATAGATCAGAGAGAAATGTTGTGACTCTGCCTAACAGGACTGTTATTTTACTGGTTTTAGATAGATACCCTGAGGTAAAAGTTTGAGATATCTTTGATGTGCTCTAATACAAATTCCTAGTTTATGGAGCACATGGCAATAAATCCTGTTTCAACTTTTCAAAATAATTTCTTGAGATTATAACTATATCATATCCACATTCTTATTTCTGTCCTCAAGCCCTACCATGACCCATCAGTGTCTTCTAATTTATATCCTGCTTTAATTTAACAGTTTTGAATGTGACCTGTGTTTGGCTGCAGGATTTCCCAGGTATGAGCTGATGGGTTGGCTGCACTGCACATTGAATATGTAATGGGATGTGCACACAAACGACCCTGGGCTTTGGATGAGGAACAGATATGCTCTAGGAAAGTGGATGGATCTCTACTAAAATACAAACTTTTTGGACTAAGGCCCTATCTACTGGGCTCAGAGGGCAGGACAGAAAGTTCTGTAATATCTGAGTAATTTGATCTCTGATAACCCAGTATGGGAGCTGATAATATTCTGAGGCCCAGCAGCATGGTATTAGCCAGTGAGGGACTTTGGGAAGGCTTAGCAAGCAGGACTAATAATGCAGGCTAGCTTACACGTGGTTCTTTCCATGATTCTTCTCTGCTTCTCTTGTAATGACTTGTAAGGAAGACCACAAGTGATGCCATGGTGAATGTAGGGTGTTCAGAGAAGGTCTGTTGAGCTGTCATTTTTGCTTGGGTTTGGATGGACCATTAGCCAGGCTGTGTTTCTGTTGGTCTGTGTAGTGANTCATTAGATGCTGAAAAAGCATTTGACAAAATTCAACATCCCTTTATGATAAAAGTCTTGGAGAGATTAGGGATACAAGGGTCATACCTAAATATAATAAAAGCTATATACAGCAAGCTGACAGCTAACATCAAATTAAATGGAGAGAAACTCACAGCCATCCCACTAAAATCAGGAACACGAAAAGGCTGTCCACTCTCGCCATACCTCTTCAATATAGTGCTTGAAGTTCTAGCAATAGCAATAAGACAACATAAGGGGATCAAGGGGATTCGAATTGGAAAGGAAGAAGTTAAACTTTCGTTATTTGCAGATGATATGATAGTGTACATAAACGAACCCAAAAACTCCACCAAAGAACTTTTACAGCTGATAAACACCTTTAGTAATGTGGCAGGATACAAGATCAACTCCAAAAACTCAGTCGCCTTCTTATACACAAAGGATATGGAAGCAGAGAGGGAAATCAGAGAAGACGTCCTTTTCTTTATCATAGGAGAATGAGATCCTTTTAGTAGTCAAACTATTTTCTATAAAGCTAAAATAGCAGAAGGCTTCAAGTGAATCTCCTCACCCAACCCATTTTCTGTTATTAGTAACAGAAATGATACTCATAGTCTGCAATAGCCTCTACACTGTTCAAATGTTCAAAGTCTCTTCTGAAGCTCAAGACAATCACTTGACAAGGACTTTTTGACAGGGATATCTGTCCCACATGGTCCCACAATCATTCAGTCCCAAAGAAACACACAAAGGTCTACATTAATTATAAACTGGTTGGCCTATTAGCTCAGGCTTCTTATTAGCTAATTCTTACATCTTACGTTAGTACATACTTCTTGTCTGTGTTAGCCACATGGTTTAGTACCTTTTATGAGTGAGGCATTCTCATCTTGTTTCCTCTGCATCAGAGAAGCATCACCTTTCACGATAGCCACAAACAGCATAACATATCTTGGGGTAACTCTAACCAAGGAAGTGAAAGATCTATTTGACAAGAACTTTAAGGCATTGAAGAAAGAAATTGAAGAGGATACCAGAAAATGGAAGGATCTCCCTTGCTCTTGGATTGGGAGGATCAACATAGTAAAAATGGCAATTCTACCAAAGGCAATTGATAGATTCAATGCAATCCCCATCAAAGTCCCATGAAAATTTTTCACAGACCTTAAGAGGACAAAGATCTTAACCTGCGTCTGTCTGGAGTGGGAGAATAATGGTGACTCCTTGACTAAGCTTCTTTCTCCCAGCATTCTGTTCTGTTTGCTCCACCCACCTAAGGGTTGGCCTATCAAGGGGCCTAGGCAGTTTCTTTATTAATAAGAAATCACTCCCACATCAAAGACAGACACTGGTGGGTGTACAGTTAGGGAGGATAACTTGAACTACTACATATATAGTTTCCAATTAGTGAACTTTCCCATGCAGATATGTTCAATCCTGCTTGACACAGTTAAGTCAGCTCAGATGTTTGAGACACAGGCCATTGACTGTAACTCAATGTTTCAGCATATAGCACTCAGCAGCTAACCTTTTACATGGGACAAAGTCATACATTCTCTTATTAATGGCATTCTCCCTACTAGGAAAGTGCCTACTCTGTTTCAAAGTCAGTATAACTAAGTGTTCCATTATATTTTTTATCATTTTAAGAAGTCAATTATTGGTTATCATATTTTAGATTTCATTTTTTTCAAAGACATTACTGCTATAATCTCTTTGTTTCTATTTTCCAATGTTTCCCAGGTTTTGAATTTCATTCCATTATTAAGTGCTGTTTATTTATTCTTTTTTTTAATTTATATCAGTTTAGAGCAGTTATTCTCAACCTGGTGGGTCATGACTCATTTTGGGAAATCAAATGAACCTATCACAGGACTGGCCTAAGACCATCATAAAATACAGATATTTATATTATAATTCATAACTAGCAAAAATCTAGTTATGAAGTAGTAGTGAACATAGTTTTATAGGTGGGGAGATCACTACATCATGAGTAACTGTATTAAAGAGTCACAGCAGTAGGAAGATAGAGAACAACTGGTTTAGATTAATGTCTCCTGTAGCTCAGGCTTGCACCATAGTATGTAACTGAGAATTACTGTGAAAACCTAATCCTGCCTCTGCTACCTATTGCTGGAAAGACAGTCCTGCAACTCCTACCAGGCTGGACCTTGACTGGTCTGTGTGAAGGAGAAATAGATCAGGGAATAAGTATCCTCCAACTTCTCTAGATTTTATTGTGAATTTACAAGTGAAGTGGGACCTGTGTAAGAATTGAGTTCACTGACCAATTGTAAAACCAGTGTAGTCACAACAGACAAAGGATGGGCAAGAAGGAGGGTAAAAGCTTTCCTGCTGTGACAGTAGTTGACCTTAGCAGTGAGTAGTGAGGTAATCAATTTTAAATGTTCCATAAATGTGCTGACTGGCCATTTCATGGGTCCACAGACCATGCATACAAGAATCTATATAAAGAACTTATCATTAAACCAAATTAGTGTAGTTACAGTAGTTCAAGTAAAATAGAAGAGCTGGATAAAATGGTGTGGCCCTGCCTACCATGATTTAATTTCCAGTTTTAAGATGTATACTCTGAGAGAAATGATGTGAATAGTACTTGGTGTGCTCTAATACAAATCCCTGGTCTCTGGAGCACATGACCATAAAATCTGTTTCAACTTTTGAACAGAATTTTTCAGGATTATAAGTACATTATTTCCACTATATCTTTCCTGCCTTTAAGCCCTGCCATAGACCCTTCATTGTGTTCTAATTCATGGCTTTTTGTTTGAGAATTACTGTTTGAATCTGACCTGTGTTTGGTTGTAGGACCTCCCAGTTATGAAGTAAAGGGTTGGGTACATTGGACCTTGAGTGTGTAATGGAATACGTACACATAGGACATATTTTTTTGTAGGAGGAACAGAAAGTGCTCTGGGAGAATAGAAGATTTTACTAAACTACAAATTTTCCAGATTGTGATCTTGTCTGACCATAGTGTGGAAGGACAAACCTGGAGGATTTTTACCTTCTGAGACATTTGATCTCTGCTCACCCAGTAGGGTAACTGCTATTGTCTTGAAGCACAGCTGGGTCATCCTAGCTAATGAGGGCCTCTGGTTGGCAATCAGAAGCACCAGTAGGAGGTAGTTTACAGGTTCTTTCAGGATTCTTTTGTTTTGCTCTAACGAGCTGTAAGGAGGACCACAAGCCAATGCCATGGTGAATGTAGGAGCCACTGTCCTCAGACCAGGAAGAGCAGGTTGGCTGAGCTGTCAGAGCTGCTTGGACAGGGATGAACCATGATCCAGACAGGTTCTGTTGTTCTTTGTGGTACAAGGATAGTGGCCCTTGGCCTCTGATCTTTGTTGAATGTGGGGGATGCTCTGCCATCCTGGCATGCGAGACTATGAGCTTGTAATATTGTTGCCTCATGTTATGTAATTGAGAATTTCTTTAAACACCTATTCCTGCCTCTGCTGCCCAGTGCTGGGTAGATAGTCCTACAACTTCTTCAGAAATGGGCTTTGACTGGTCTGTGAGAAGGAAAAATAAACCAGCTAATGATTGACCTCCAGTCTCTCTGACTTTTAGTGTGTGATTATAGATGAAGAGCGTTCTGTGCAAGAATTGAATGCATAGACAAAGCTTGAAGCTGGTACATTCACAGTACAGAAAGGGAGAGACAGGACAGTGGTTTAGAACTTTCCTACTTCAACAGTAGCTGAGATTAGCAATGTGGAACTTGGTAATCAATTTTAGATGCTCCATAAATGTCCTGATGATCATTTCTTAGTGTCCACAGTCCAAGCAATCAAGAACCTGGACTGACCTTATTATGAAACCAAATTGTTATAGTTACAATAGTTCAACCAAAATAGATCAGAGAGAAATGTTGTGACTCTGCCTAACAGGACTGTTATTTTACTGGTTTTAGATAGATACCCTGAGGTAAAAGTTTGAGATATCTTTGATGTGCTCTAATACAAATTCCTAGTTTATGGAGCACATGGCAATAAATCCTGTTTCAACTTTTCAAAATAATTTCTTGAGATTATAACTATATCATATCCACATTCTTATTTCTGTCCTCAAGCCCTACCATGACCCATCAGTGTCTTCTAATTTATATCCTGCTTTAATTTAACAGTTTTGAATGTGACCTGTGTTTGGCTGCAGGATTTCCCAGGTATGAGCTGATGGGTTGGCTGCACTGCACATTGAATATGTAATGGGATGTGCACACAAACGACCCTGGGCTTTGGATGAGGAACAGATATGCTCTAGGAAAGTGGATGGATCTCTACTAAAATACAAACTTTTTGGACTAAGGCCCTATCTACTGGGCTCAGAGGGCAGGACAGAAAGTTCTGTAATATCTGAGTAATTTGATCTCTGATAACCCAGTATGGGAGCTGATAATATTCTGAGGCCCAGCAGCATGGTATTAGCCAGTGAGGGACTTTGGGAAGGCTTAGCAAGCAGGACTAATAATGCAGGCTAGCTTACACGTGGTTCTTTCCATGATTCTTCTCTGCTTCTCTTGTAATGACTTGTAAGGAAGACCACAAGTGATGCCATGGTGAATGTAGGGTGTTCAGAGAAGGTCTGTTGAGCTGTCATTTTTGCTTGGGTTTGGATGGACCATTAGCCAGGCTGTGTTTCTGTTGGTCTGTGTAGTGACCTGGCCAGTGGTCCTTGTCCTCTGAGCCTCCCTGAGTATAGATTTCTTGGGAAGAGGGAAAATCTGCAGCCCTAGTATGGTAGGATATTATGCTTGTAATATCATTGTCCAGTGTATACACAGGGGTATGCTTTTGGTGTTCAGTGGGAAGACAGATTGGAAAACTGATGATATGGTTTCTAGAATTTCTGAATATTGCATTCCACTTTCAAGTTTGTCTTATAAATGTTTCAAATAGTTTAAAATTTGGTAGTGCTATGGTGATGTTGATTGTCTTTTGGCAATACATGATTAGAATGCTTCTAACTTTCTGCTATCATCAGCCACAATGATATGATTCAGTGATGTTTAGTTCTAGGGGATAAAAGGGGCTAGCTACCAAGGTTTCTCAGGTGTGCATGGTGTTTGGCAGGTAGATAGGGTAGAATCTATATCTTATGATATAAGCCTTGTAACAGGAAGCAGATATTAAATTATTTTTCATAATTATGTTTCATAATCTCATTGATCACTCTGAGTGTTTCCACTATGAATGTAGCTTTGTAATCAGCTTTTCTGTTATAAATTATTGGAAATTGACATTGAATTGTATTCAATTTATGCTGCAAATTTACTTTACACAGCATAATGTTCCCAAGAATTAATTATTTACTTCTTTATTTACTTAGGCCTTGTTTTTTCTTTCTTTTTTTTAATTTTTTATTGAGAAAAAGAAAAAAGAAGTTTCTGCCTCCTCCCAGCCTCCCATTTCCCTCCCCCTCC
>NW_026068012.1:4644628-4660587 GCF_014885135.2 Alexandromys fortis | reverse complement strand
CGCCACACTGATTTCCAAAGTGGTTGCACAAGTTTGCATTCCCACCAGCAATGGATGAGTGTTCCCCTTACTCCACAACCTCTCCAGCAAAGGCTATCATTGGTGTTTTTGATTTTAGCCATTCTGACAGGTGTAAGATGGTATCTCAAAGTTGTTTTAATGTTGCGGGAGGTCCTTCTGCCCCTCCAACCAATAGCTGCTGAGATACCAGCCCATGGGGCGTGGTCTCTCTCTCCCTTTAAAAAAGCAGCTACTTCCTCACTCCCTCTCTTCACTTCCTGCTCCGCCAGTGACTAGGCTCCCTTCCTGGTTGCATAGAGGGCTGTTGTCTGGGACGGTGATTTGTAAGTTTTTTTCCTTTTTAAATAAATACCACCCTATTAATCATAATTCCAAACTGGTGTGGCATTGTTCATGACTTAGGCCTTCAGTTTTAATTTGCATTTCCCTGATCACCAAGGAGGATGAGCATGACCTTACGTGTCTTTTGGCCATTTGACTTTCTTCTGTTGAGAATTCTCTGTTCACTTCAGTGCCCCATTTTTTAATTGGGTTAATTAGCATTTTAAAATCTAGTTTCTTGAGTTCTTTATATATTTTGAAGATCAGACCTTTGTCTGTTGCAGGGTTGGTGAAGGTCTTCTCCCAGTCAGTGGGTTGCCTTTTTGTCTTGGTGACAGTGTCTTTTGCTTTACAGAAGCTTCTCAATTTCAGGAGGTCCCATTTATTCAATGTTGTCCTTAATGACTGTGCTGCTGGGGATATGCGTAGGAAGTGGTCTCCTGTGCCCACTTGTTTTAGAGTACTTCCTACTTTCTCTTCTATCAGGTTGAGTGTGTTCGGCCTAATATTGAGGTCTTTAATCCATTTAGACTTGATTTTTGTGCATGGCGATAGATATGGATCTATTTTCATTCTTCTGCAGGTTGACAACCAGTTCTGCCAGCACCATTTGTTGAAGATGCTTTTTTTCTTCCATTGAATACTTTTAGCTTCTTTATCAAAAATGAGGTGTTCATAGGTTTGTGGGATAAAATCTGGGTCTTCTACTCTATTCCACTGATCGACTTCTCTGTTTTTATGCCAATACCAAGCTGTATCCCAGACTCCAAAAGATGAACATGGGATGTACTCACTCATAATTAGTTTCTAGCCATAAATAAAAGACATTGAGCATATAATTTGTGATCCTAGAGAAGCTAAATAAGAAGGTGAACCCTAAGAAAAACATATAGTCATCTGCATGGATATGGGAAGTAGACAAGATTGCAGGGCAAAACCTGGGAACTTGGGGGTAAGGTGGCATGGGGCTAAGGGGAAATGGGGTGAGAAACGTGAGAAGGGGAGAATGGGAGGAGCTTGGGGGAATGGGATGGTTGGGATAAAGGAAGGGTGGACAAGGGAGCAGAGAAATATATATCCTAATTAAGGGAGCCATCTTAGGGTTGGCAAGAGACTTGACTCTAGAGTGGCTCGCAGGTGTCCAGGGAGATGTCCCCAGCTAGTACCTGGAGCAACTGAGGAGAGGGAACCTGAAATGACCCTATCCTATAGCCATACTGATGAATATCTTGCATATCCCCTTAGAACCTTCATCTGGCGATGGATCGAGATAGAGACAGAGACCCAAATTGGAGCACCGGACTGAGCTCTTAAGATCCAAATGAGGAGCAGAAGGAGGGAGAACATGAGCAAGGAAGTCAGGACCACGAGGGGTGCAGCCACCCACGGAGACAGTGGGGCTGATCTATTGGGAGCTCACCAAGGCCAGCGGGACTGGCACTGAATAAGCATGGGATGAAACCGGACTCTCTGAACGTGGCCAACAATGAAGGCTGATGAGAAGCCAAGGACAATGGCACTAGGTTTCGATCCTAATACATGAACTGGCTTTGTGGGAGCCTAGCCTGTTTGGATGCTCACCTTCCTGGTCCTGGATAGAAGTGGGAGGACCTTGTACTTCCCGCAGGGCAGGGAATCTGGACTGGTCTTCATTCTCAAGAGGGAGGAGGAATGGAGTGGGGGGAGGGGGAGAGGGGTAGGGGAGTGGGGTGAGGGGGCGATGTGTGCGAGGATGGGGAGGGAAATGGGAATCCGGGAGGAGTCGGAAAATTTTTGTTTTGCAACAACTAAAAAAATAAAATAAAATAAACAACAAACCCCCCCAAAACAAAAAAAATATATAGAACATCAGCAACTATATGTATGATTTCCAATTTTTAAATAATAAACCTGGTTCTAATTTAAAAAAAAAAGATACTTCCATCCACACCATGAAGCCATGGTGTTAAAGCATTCACCCAGTCAAACCATTGTTCTTACATAAAACTCATCCCCCACAACTTTATTTACAGAACTGAAATAGCAGCCTGAGAAAGGTATAATCTACTGTTTTTCTCTCTAAATTAACTCTAATATTCTGTATTTTCCTTCACTTTACAAAATGACTTTCCCTAGACTCCTGCATATAGCATCATTAGTGTTAAATACTCCTGGGAGTGCAAATGAAAAAGTTACACTCTCAAAATCCTGTGTGAAATGGATTTTGTAACACATATGATGAATCTGGACCAAGGTACGTGACTTTCCAATATTCTAGTGAGAATCTAATGGAAGTCACTGAAATGCATATCTGCTATAAATTCTCTGAATTCTTATTTCAATTTACAGCCAGGTGAGTTAAGCTCCTACCTTAATCAACACGTGAAATAGAGTAAAATGCATATGAAAGTTTCCTTTTCAGTTTGTAATATTCTAATGAAGGTCTTTCATTTATAATGAATTAAAATTACATATAGTTTTGAGTTAGATGATGCTATGATGGATGTAAGAAAAAGATGATAAATGTTCATATAGATATATAGATACATAAAAAGCAAGATGATAGATAGATATGACTAAACTAAAATGATTGATTCATCACTTCATGTATTTTATGGTAATTTTTAAAATGTGCTTTAACAATTTTGTGAAATGCAGTATGTTACTATTATTATCTATATGTAAATTTTGTATGATAAATCTCAAGTCAGGTCTATGTTTGTCTCCTGACCAATAGCTATCTGCTACATCTTAGTGTTTTAGAAACCACCATTGTGCTGGGAATCTCTCTTAGATTTTAGTACAAATGAGATTTTTCTTATTATGTTTTGTGTCCAGTTCATTTAACCTATGATATTGTCTCTCAGCTTTGTCCATGCTGTTGTACATGCCAGAAATTCCTTCTATTTTATGGCTGAATATCATTTTTAGCCTATTTATGCTATACTTTCTTTATACAATCATCTATTGGTGATCCAAAACTTGGATGTCAATTTTAGTGGATCCAGAGTCAGTTAAAATCCAAGCTAGAAATCTGCATTCCTGCTCAGTTTTTCTTTTCCTCATTTCCTGTCTCCAGTGGCTGTCTTAGCTTCTCTCAGTGAAGAATTATAATATATAAGTCAAACAAACCCTTTTCTCCCAGATTTCTTTTATTCGTGCTGTTTTATACTGCAATGGCAAAGTACAACACTGTTGATGGAACTTATGGTTGGTTCCTTATCTTGAGTGTTGTTAATAAGATACAATAATCATAGTAATGTTATTAATTAAGAAATACTTATTTCCTCTCCTATGCATATGTTGCCAACAGGATAATTGCTAAATCATAGGCATTTCTGTGTTTCATTTTTTTAGAAAATCCCAAAATGTTCTCTATAATGTCTAAATTTATTAAATCATTCAAAAATTGTGTCCATTGGAGCTTTCTCTATTATCCCCAATTTGTTAAGTTACTTATTTGATTATCTGTGACTATGAGAAATCTGATTCATATACTCTAAAATTAGATGCATTCCAACGTTGTGGTATTTTGTTCTTCATAATCTTTAATCTCACATAATATTTTACCAAACAGGTAATATATGTGTTTAATTAATCATGTTTCATGCCCACAGCATATTAGTTATACTAGTGTCATAACCAGTGTCTGACATATATTAGGAACTTTTGAAGAATAAGACATTTAGGAGCTTTATTGAAGGAGTACTTTGCAATATAAATTGATAAAATTAAAAAAAGTATGATATCTCCCATTGGAACGGGGCACTGTTAAGTAAGTTCAGACAGATGTTATTAGAATATTAAATATATTAAAGTAATAAATATTTTATATTTTACTGAAAATCCTTTATGAAAGGTGATGATTTTGCCATGAATGTAGTATGATAGAAATGAATTTTTTTCTCACTGGTAGCTAAATATAAAATGCTGTAGAACATGATTAATTTATGTTTATAGGGAATTAGTCTATCCTATGAAATTTCTATGTCTGCATGTATAACACCCTCTATACTTGTTATTCTTTTCAAAAGTATCACGTTCAGCAAAGATTGACTTCAAATTTGCATCCATTTTCCAAGGCATTATAAGTGCTAGAATTACAAGTAGGTATCACTTTATTTAGCCTATAGAGAATCCATACGCCTGTAGTCCAAACTAGTAAATATTTTAATAAATATGTATATTGTACAAATATGCAGATTTGTCTATAATATTTATCTTACTTAATTCAACCCCAAAATGTTTTCATTGTCTAAGGCAATTCATAAAGAGTGATGTGGGAATACATCCAACAAATTGAGACTTCAGTTAATGTCCACGTGGTAATTGTGTATGAAGTATTTAAAGTATACTCAATTTCAGAACTATCTTTACAGATCACTCATGTAATTATATTTCCAGAGATTCATTTCATCTTCAAAATGCCAAAATACTTCATATTTGCAACTGAATTTCTGTGATGGCTCAGTGACACACTGATGTGACCAAAAGTATCCTAATGTAAACCTTCATAGATTTATTTTAATTCAGTGATAATTTTATGACATTCAAGTTCCTTCTGACCCTCGCAGCCATTGAAAGGCTGCACATATTTTCATTTCCAGTGAGTGGTTATGCCTAGGGTAAACACCTTTTCTGTGTAACTGTGCAGGTATTGCACCTCCTTTACACATTAAAAACATGACATTTGACCTCACATCACTAACAAATGTAACTTTGACTTTCTTACATATTTGTAAGCAACATTGCTTAAAAGATAGTTATTAAAGCATTGTTATAAGAAGTTTCCCAGCTGGACTCTGAGCCTATAACTCAACGAAATGAATTGCACATTTCATGTATTTAATTTCAACAGGGCAAAGTATCTCTTTTAAAATTAGTTTATATGTGTGTATCTGATAAATACTACTTTGGTAAATTTTTGATTTTGACTTGATATATTATATAAAATTAAAACAATTACAAAGTAAGTAAACATATGTATATGTAAGCACAAAAATACATATATTGTGTATCAGTGTATGAAATACTCTATAATAAACATAGTTTGAATTATATCTAAGTTTCAGTAATTAATTGGAATACCAATGTCTCGTTAAACATGAAAATTAAGAAAAGTTCTGATTTATTTCAGATATTTTCTCTTCTTTCCTGCATGTTCACATTAGTATTTCTGATAAAAATTCCTTGTAATCCTAACAGCTTCAAGATTTTGAGACCTATTTAAATGGAATATATTGAACTGGAGAATGTAATTAAGTCATTCTTACTGTGGGATAAACAGACAGGGTTGTTATTCAAATATAAAGTTTTATGATCATTGTTTCTCTTTTGTTAGGCTCACATATTTAAATGATCATTACCTGAATGTTCAAAATATATAGCATATAAGTTTCTTTTTTATAAAACTATGGGGTTCAAATAAAATAAAAGCATATTAAATTGAACATGCAAAATATTTTGAATGTTTTCAACATACTAATCATAAACAGATCTCGTATAAACTAATAAGGGGTATTTAATTCTGAAAGTTAACTACTCAAATTGTACCTCCAAAATTAATGCTTCTATCCAAAAATCTATGGCTCCTTCATTATTTGAATGTGCAGATTATTTAATGATTGAACTGATATTTTCAGATACAAAAAACGAGAATAATAATTAATAAGTCATTGGATGGACCCTATTTAACTTCCAAATTTAGCATGCATTTTATACTTTTCATTTCTCTTTTTCAGATTATTTCTGACCTGTGATTTCCTCTCATGGACTGACACAATGAAGCAGAACAGCAGTGTAACCGAGTTTATGCTGTTAGGCTTGACACAGGATCCCCTGAAGCAGAAAATGGTGTTTGTAATCTTCTTAATTTTCTACATGGGTACTGTGGTGGGAAATACACTCATTATTGTGACAATCAAGTTCAGCCGGACTCTTGGGAGTCCCATGTACTTTTTCCTGTTTTATTTGTCCTTCGCTGACTCATGCTTTTCAACATCCACAGCTCCAAGACTCATTGTGGATGCCATCTCTAAAAAGAGCATCATTTCCTACAACGAATGTATCACACAAGTCTTTGCTCTCCATCTATTTGGCTGCATGGAGATCTTTGTCCTTATTCTCATGGCTGTTGACCGTTATGTGGCCATCTGCAAACCCTTGCGCTACCCAGTCATCATGAGCCGTCAGGTCTGTGTCATCCTGATTGTTCTTGCCTGGATAGGGTCTTTTATACATTCCACTGCTCAAATTGTTCTGGCCTTGAGACTGCCCTTCTGTGGACCCAATTTGATTGACCATTACTGCTGTGACTTGCAGCCCTTGTTGAAACTTGCCTGCATGGACACATATATGATAAACCTGCTCTTAGTGTCGAACAGTGGTGCAATCTGCTCAAGCAGTTTTGTTCTTTTGATGATCTCATATTTTGTCATCTTACACTCTCTGCGAAACCATAGTGCAGAAGGGAGGAAAAAGGCTCTCTCTACTTGCACTTCTCATATCATAGTAGTTATCCTATTCTTTGGTCCCTGCATATTCATATACGCACGACCACCAACCACTTTTCCAATGGACAAGATGGTAGCAGTATTTTATACAATTGGAACACCCTTTCTCAACCCACTCATCTATACGCTAAGGAATGCAGAAGTAAAAAATGCCATGAAAAAGTTATGGCATGTTAAAATTATGACTGAATGAATCCAGATATCAAATATTACCATTTCTGAATATTGTAGCTATATGTTATAGCATATTGCTTTCTGTGTTCTTACTGCTCCTGATTAAATAAAGAAAAAGAAAAAATCAGAAAAAATATATTACTCTTTTATGTACTAAATACAAATTAAAAAATGAGGATGGCAATAATTAGCTAGAGAATGAACATAGAGTTTTAAATTAACTAAAAGCAATCGGACAGTTATTCCACTACTGCCACTAGTCAGGAAAGGGACAATTTGAAAAGATTAGTTCACGGTATATGGAAAATACATAACAAAAAAAAATTTGGTGGCACTGAACTGATAATTACCAGGAATATAGAAAAAGTATTAAAATTCAAATTGTCATTTCCTTCCATGTTTTATGTAACTACAAAGGACAGAATAATACTAGTTAGGTATATATCCAATAAAATTTATATTTAAAAATTACATATTCTAAAATAATGTTCCTAATCAATAGCTATAATAAATTCCTAGGCTATTGTGTGCCATTACTAGACAGAGTGTAGGTTATCTCATAAGACTTGTGTATCATTAGTCTTTCTACTTTATTCTTCCTTCTAAGCAGGTAGTCCCCAGTTTTTAAAAGTGGCCAGACTTTGCACAAAATCTAGTATATTAGATTTCCTCTCTGCTTCCTTTCTTTATCTGTCTGTTTTGTTTGTTTTCTGGTAATATCCTGACAAGTTTTCTCAAATCTTATGCCTGGGTCTTCTTTTCCCTGAATGTTTAAATTTGGCAATATTTCTATAAATTATGCAACAGCCATATGCTAACATGCATGTTCAATAAGAAGAAAGGTATTTCTCACAACTGTTAAAACTCCTGTAAAACAGTTTTCCATTTTTCATCTTTTAATGTTCATTTCTAGTGAAGTAGTCACTTGTCTTCTCATTTACCAGGCATAGTGACTGAGTCAGCACTCCCCATTTTTCTCTAGTTTCTGTTTGAAGAGATCCTTCAAACAAGATGCTATTCTTTTCATTTTTAGTTATATTCTAAGTCTGCTGAAAGTAATTGTAGTTACTGCAGGTACTCATAAAATACCATTATTTTCTTAATAGCAAATTGAACAGAACTCACTGTTCCTACTGTGAGTCATGTTCCCTATTTCCTTTGATTCAATATGGAATATGGGTAGATTCACTGGTCAAAATTGCTAATAAAATCTCTATATCCAAAACTTGCAGAAAAAAATAAGTTTGTGCACAGCATCAGGATAGCATTGAATTATAATACGAATGTTTAATATGCTTATTTTGTTGCATTAAATTGCATGCCAACTTAATTAGTACCAGACATCATTTTCTCTGAAACTTGTTACTCATTAGCCAATAGAAAGTGTTACTAAGGGGCTAGAGAGATGGCTCAGAGGTTAAGAGCACTGACTGCTCTTCCAGAGGTCCTGAGTTCAATTCCCAGCAACCACATGGTGGCTCACAGCCATCTGTAATGAGGTCTGGTGCCCTCTTCTGGCCTGTAAGCATATGTGGATGGAATATTGTATACATAATAAATAAATCTAAAAAAATTATCTATAAAAAAGTGTTACTAATTCCAACAAGGTCTCCCATAAAAGATGATATGGTATTCATACATTCATTTCTTTTCACTTCCTGAAATATAAAAAGTTCATTGTTTGGATTGTTTTCTAAAAGTTGATGTGTCTGTCATAAAGGGGGTCGTCATTGTAGATTTCTTGGAATTTCTATAGCGCCAGATTTCTTGCTAGCCCCATAGTTACTCCCTCAATAAAGATATCTCTTTCCTTGCTCTTCTTTTCTGACCTCCCCCCATTTGAATAATACAGTTCACTCAAATTCTCCTTACCCCTCCTCTGCTCCTCCTCCCCTTCCTCCGTTCCTTCTCCAACCACCCTCATGCTCCTAATTTTCTCAGGGAATCTTATCTATTTTGGGGTTGTATCAAAGGAGAGGTCAACTGTACTTCTAATACAATTATCTATTGCTGTTGATCTGGCCCTTAATTGACTAATCACCTCATATTGCATTCTGAATTAGCATTTTCTAAAACCAATGATTCTATTAATAGTTCTCTGACTTCTGGATCTGATGCTATTCTATTTACAGTTGAAAACAATCAATGCTTATATGTGCCATATATAGTTTTAGTAAATGACTCAGACCTCCTTTCTGATTCTTTAATCTTGTCCTGAGTATTCAAAAATGCTAAACAACATAGGACAAAGGTGTGGTCATGAAATTCAACCTGTCTTTAAAATTCAGCATTTGGTCTTCACTGAATAACTGATTTTGGGAAATATCAATATTTCTAGCCTTGTTTCATTGTTCTATGGCCCTTGCTTCCTGCTTCCACGATGTTATTCATTGTAATTGAGGACCAGCTTCTAATATTGCTGTAGCTAAATCTTTCAAGTTTTGGAAGATAATTGAATTCTGAGTTGCCCATGATTTAACATTGCTTCACATAGGCTGAAAAGACACCATATAAAAGAAATGACTACTTCTTTAATTCTCCTCAAATTGAATATTTTCATAGGATTTCATTTAACTTCTACATCACCTCTGGGTGCCTACCATCTGCTGGCCACTCTTGTATAGTAGCTAGAGAATCTAAAGTTGGTTTCTAATAAACTTTTGCCACCCCTCTTAAGTTTCATCATGCATAGCTATGGCAGGTACTTGTCTAAGTTCCTCTCTCTGTGTCTGAGTTATTTTTATTAGTAGGTCTCTCTGAAGATTATATCTTAACAGTAGTAAATCTTTCTAAAGCTTGTATCTTATTAACTTTTAATATTTGGCACCTTTATTGAAGAGTCTTAAGGGTAAAATATGAATTACTAAAATGATAGTAGTTGTAATCAGTATTATGTCAAATAAAGCTGATTATTTCTTCATTTATTTTTTCCATTTTCATGCTATATATTGTAGCATTACAGAGTTCTAACTCTCTGAATTTTGATATTTCTCATTCTGAACATGGGAAATTTTCTTTTAAAAATTTCTTCTGAGTTCGAGGCCAGCCTGGTCTACAAGAGCTAGCTCCAGGACAGGAACCAAAAGCTACGGAGAAACCCTGTCTCGAAAATCAAAAAAAAATAATAATAATAAATAAATAAATAAATTTTTTTCTTAACTCTTTAAGAATTTCTCAGGTTTTTCATCAAATCATTGATTTTTCAATTTGTCTGCAGCAGTGACATCAACATCAAGGTGAGGGTCCCTTCCATAATTCCTGAGTCCTTATGTGGAGCCCCCCATAAGCAGTGGCTGTGGCTTGGAGAGATCCTTGTAAGAAAAGTAGCAGACTGTTGGTGTGACTTCTCTGTTTGTGTGGTCCTGTCCATTTTGGAATGACAAATATAGTTTTTCTGTTGGCTTAGTGGCTGTACCTGAATCTACACATGTTTTAACCATGGTCTGCACTGTTTGGCCCCACAGTCAACAATCCACCACCAAGACTGTAGCATGGCAGGATTTCTAGTCCCCCTGAATTCAGCCAGACCACCAAATGTAGGCTTTACTAAGTCTTTAAGGTTCTATTTACCAATGAACACTAGGGAGTAATGTGTTGCAGTGGAAAAAGAGATGTTAGATCAGAGAATCCAACAAGCAACAGCTGACCTTTATTTAAGACAGGAGACCGAGCAAGAGACGAGTCTCTCCACTGGTTCAAAATTCAAAAGATTGAATCTCTATGTCCCTCCCTATTCCTTCCTATGCCTCATTCCTGTCTCCTCCATTCTCTCTAAGGCTAATTCCTGCCAATTAGCTGCTGGCACCGACAAGGTTAATTTTCTTAGGATAGTCTCAGATTTCACATTGCAATCAAATATCTCACAACAAAATTGTGTGAGTCAGTATTCTTTCATGTGAAACAGCATTGTTAACACAACATTTAGAGGATAATTAAATGAGTTATAGATAAACCTTATGTTTATGTGTCAGATACAGAAACATACTAGTGTGTTTTACTGAAAAGTTTCTATGATGTATTCTGATCACAGTTTTCTCATCCCCCAATTCCTTCCAGCCTCTCCCCACTGCCCCATACACTAACTCTACTTTTTATTTCCCATTCTCATTGAAAACCAAACAACAAAAGAAATAAAAACCACAATGCACTCCACAAAAACAAAATCTAAAACAAATTATATAAACAAAAGCACAATAAAACAAAAATTGTCAAAGCAAAGCAATATGAGACAAAAAGTCTACAAAAATAGCATTGAGTATATTTTATATTGGCCAATTAGTTTTTGCCATGGTACATACTCTGAACTGTGACTTGTATACCTAATAACTCCCCAAAATAAAAGGTAAAATTTATTTTTCAAGCAGATATAGTTGTAGATAGCTTTTTATGTGGTGTGAGAGCCTATGTCTGTTTTCCTATCTTGGCACTGATCCCAATCAGGCTTGAAATTGTTGCAGACGTGCTTGCTGTCGGTCTTCATGAGTTCATATGTGTAACACATACACACACATACACACATACACACACACACATATATATACATATACTTGCATGTGTGCATATACATATATGTGGTGTATATACATATGTGAGTGCATATATATGTTGTGTACTTACAATATGCTAGTATATGTAGTATAAAAATACATTTTTAGTGAAATAAAATAATTTCATTAAAATGTATTCCTTTAGACTAGGAAAAAGACTAAGGAAAGTGCTTTTCACATGACTATGAAAACCTGAATTCAAACTCTCAAAAGCATGCTTTTAAAAAGGTAGACACCGATGAGTAATACTCTAATGTGTACATATTCCACACTTCATCTGTTTTTCCATTGAAGGGCATCTAGGTTGTTTCCAGGTTCTGGCTATTACAAACAATGCTGCGATTAACATAGTTGAGCATATACTTTTGTTGTATAATAGGACATCTCTTGGGTATATTCCCAAGAGTGGTATTGCTGGATCCTGGGGTAGGTTGATCCCGAATTTCCTAAGAAACTGCCACACTGATTTCCAAAGTTGTTGCACAAGTTTGCATTCCCACCAGCAATGGATGAGTGTTCCCCTTACTCCACATCCTCTCCAGCAGAGGCTATCATTGGTGTTGTTGATTTTAGCCATTCTGACAGGTGTAAGATGGTATCTCAAAGTTGTTTTGATTTGCATTTCCCTGATTGTTAAGGAGGTTGAGCATGTCCTTAAGTGTCTTTTGGCCATTTGAACTTCTTCTGTTGAGAATTCTCTGTTCAGTTCAGTGTCCCATTTTTTTTAATTGGGTTAATTAGCATTTTAAGGTCTAGTTTCTTGAGTTCTTTATATATTTTGGAAATCAGACCTTTGTCTGTCTGTTGCGGGGTTGGTGAAGATCTTCTCCCAGTTGCCTTTTTGTCTTAATGACAATGTCCTTTGCTTTAAAAAAAGCTTCTCAGTTTCACGAGGTCCCATTTATTCAATGTTGTCCTTATTGTCCTTGCTACTGGGGTTATACGTAGGAAGTGGTCTCCTGTGCTCATGTGTTGTAGAGTACTTTCCACTTTCTCTTCTATCAGGTTCAGTGTGTTCAGATTGATATTGAGGTCTTTAATCCATTTGGACTTGAGTTTTGTGCATGGTGATAGATATGGATCTATTTTCATTCTTTTACGAGTTGACATCTAGTTATGCCAAGTCAGCAGTTAAAAAACAATGACATCTTGAATTTTGCATGCAAATGGATGGAAATAGAAATCACTATCCTGAGTGAGGTAACCCAGATCCAAAAAGATGAATATGGTATGTACTCACTCATAAGTGGATTCTAGCCATAAATAAAGGACACTGAGCCTATAATCCATGATCCTAGAGAAGCTAAATAAGAAGGTGAACCCAAAGAAAAACATATAGTTATCTTCCTGGATATTGGAAGGATGTCTCCAATTGGAAGATTGCCAGGAAAAATTAGAAACTTGGGGGTGGGGTGGGGGAATAAGAGGATATGGGGAGAAAAAAGTGAGAAGGGGGATGGGGAGAGGTTGGGGGAATGGGAGGGTTAGGATGGAGGAAGGGTAGATATGGGATCAGGGAAGTATATATCTTAATTAAGGGAGCCATTTAGGGTTGGCAAGAGACTTGACTCTAGAGGTGTCCCCTGGTGTCCATGGAGATGTCCCCAGCTAGATGCTTGGACAGCTGAAGAGAGGGAGCCTGAAATGGTCCTATCCTATAGCCATACTGATGAATATCTTGCATATCACCATAGAACCTTCATCTGGCAATGGATGAAGCTAAAGAAAGAGACCCACATTGGAGCACTGGACTGAGCTGCCATGGTCCAAATGAGGAGCAGAAGGAGGGAGAACATGAGCAAGGAAGTCAGGACCGCAAGGGGTGCGCCCACCCACTGAGACAGTGGGGCTGATCTAATGGGAGTTCACCAAAGCAAGCTGGATTGGGACTGATGGAGCATCTGATCAAACCAGACTTTGAACGTGTTGGACAAGGAGAGCTGACTGAAAAGCCAAAGACAATGGCACTGGGTTTTGATCCTACTGCATGTACTGGCTTTGTGGGAGCCTAGCCTGTTTGGATGCTTACCTTCCTAGACCTGGATGGAGGGGGGAGGACCTTGGACTTCCCACAGGGCAGGGAACCCTGACTGCTCTTTGGACTGGAGAGGAAGGGGGAAGGGGATGGGGGAAAGGAGATGGGGGGGAGGGAAATGGGAGGAGGGGAGGAGGTGGAAATTTTTAAGTAAAAAGAAAAACAAGGTAGACACAGTGGCTCATGACTTTAATGGAGATAGCAGGATCCCTGACACTATGGGTACAATGTGAGACTCTGAAAGCTTTCTGGGGGCGATATGATCAAATACCTATGTGTCCCAAGTAGGGAGCAACAGAACAAAGTAATTATTTCAATAACTTTCATCGGGATACTGAGATAACGTACAGCAGTATGGATAAGGGGTTATTCACAGGTGACTCAAGTGTATCTTTATCGCTGGAGAGCACACATGTTGGGGGGTTTATCTAGGAGAGCTGCGAGTCTGAACTTCCTATAAAGACTTTCAGGCAACCCAATGTTTGGGTAGTCTCTTACAGGCAGCATGACTTGTCAAAATGTTTTCTCCTTCAGTAATCATTTACTGTTCACAGAATTTTTTGGAGAGCATTTTATGAATGTTGTTAAGTTAAAGGAGTTCCAGAGACCTGTGTGTGTTCATTTTCTGAATCTCGTGGTCATCCTTTCTCCTGGAGGGAATGTTTCAAATCATGCATCTGGTACACTACAGTTGCCAGCCAGTCTAGCAGGAAAGGCAAATTGCCTAAAGTAACTGAGCAGGTAGAGGATGGCTGCTTTATCACATCTTAAATAATCACGAAGCAGAAATGGGGAGTGTTTAGGTATGAATATGGACCAGGCTATAATTGATAACCAATGCCCTATGACCATAAAGAGACCAGCTAAGCCAGTGAACAGAATTTCCCACAACATTCCAAAATAGTACCACTAGTCAGGGACTAATTTTCAAAAACAAAAGCCTGTGTGAGACATTTTATATTCATACCACAGCAAATTATAAAGTTTCCTTTTATGAACCTGAGTTAGCAAAGCAAATAAAAGTTTATTTTTAAAAATTAAAGAAATGAATTCTTTGTTATGCAATGACTGGAGGTGTTTAGTAATGTTTATAATACTTGCTATAACTTTTTGGTCTGTAATGATAATATCTGTGCTCTAGACAGAAATTCTTACTTGAAAGCATAAATTCTCTTTTCTATATTCTCCAAAATCTTGCAATTGTGCTATGAGATTGACATTACATTTTACCTCAATGTTAACAAACATACTTCTAGAATAAGAAGAGACCAGAAAATCCTCCCCTCTGAAGGAGAACTTTTGTCTTAGGAAGACCTGTAAGAATTATTTTTTGCTAATAATAAATAATCGCACAATTTTATTAAAATATATTCATGGTTCTAAATTGTTTCTTTCTCATTTGATAGGACAGCTTCAACATTTGTCCTGAAGTATAACAGTTATAGTAAATTGTGTGTAATATATAGTCATGCGAGTCACCAGATGGCTTTACTATAGAGTGGAATGTTTTTATGGATTACATAGATTAAATATTAAAGCTACTACCAATTAGTGTAGATGAATTTTAGAATGTTAATAGTGTAAGATACAGAATGATATAATCCAGAGCAGAAATTTAAGGCTTAAATTTGAATTATTCTTTGAAAATAGGATTACTAGAGGTCTAAAGTGGTGTCTCAGTAGTTAAAAGTGCATACTACTATTGCAGAAAAATTGAGTTCAGCTTCAAGATTCAAAATAGGTGGTTCACTGTGTTATACTCTATCTCTAGGGGACTTGACATCACATATCTATATGCACACCCACACATATATGAATAAATGAAATTAATACAAATATGTCATTAAAAATGAAAAGAAAATAACCTAAGGCATTGAAAAAGAAAGCTGGGTTGACACAGGTACAAGATGAATTTTTTAAGAAAATGTTAAAAGATGAATCATAAGGTACTTTCAGAAGCATGAAATTATACTCTCTGTTACTCTAATGGATGATTCATGACACAATGTATCCATCAAAAGGCATGACCCTTTAGAAAATAAATACTGTTACAGACCATAACAATTCAAGAAGCCCTGCTCTGAGTAGCCTTGATCACTGTCATTCAGGAAGGCACCACCCAATTTGCATCTGTAGTCACTGTGGTCAGCTTCGGGGACTGGGATGGTAGATATCTATTCTGTGTCTCAGCATGATACTGGTTATTGGCAGAAGAAAGAAGTATACAATTGAGGATTGTGACTGGTGTATTTGGAAATCATGGACACACTCACACACACATACAGAGATACACACATACACACCACAAGAAGAGGGAGAGAGAGAGAGAGAGAGAGAGAGAGAGAGAGAGAGAGAGAGAGAGAGAGAGAG
>NW_026068012.1:4604717-4644573 GCF_014885135.2 Alexandromys fortis | reverse complement strand
AGAGAGAGAGACAGAGAGAGAGAGGGAGGGAGGGAGGGAGGTAGGGAGGGAGGGAGGGAGGGAGAGGGAGAGGGAGAGGGAGAGGGAGAGGGAGAGGGAGAGGGAGAGGGTAGTAGGAGCTGCAGGCAGGCATTCTCTACATTCTATCCTAAGATTATATAGCTCTAGAGTCTGGGCAAGTTCAAAGGAAATGTACTGGTTACTAGTACTGGTGGTCAATCCTGGTGATTGAATGAGACTAAAGATTAGTTAGATCAAATATGGTGGAAGCATTTTTGGTACCAGAGAAATCTTAGAGCACACTCTATGAGCACAAGTACACAGCTAAACACTTTTTCTTGCTTTACTCTGTTTGGAAGCTGAGTTAACAAATGTTTTATTATCTTTATCTATATCTATATTTATGAAGTTTTCTATATAATGTATAATATGCTATATAATATATAAATATATATCTCTATACAATATATACTAATGTATTATAAGGAAGAACACTTATTTGGGCTCTTAGTTTCAGAGGCATTTGTCTGTGGTCATTTCACTCATAGTATTTAAGGCTGTGGTGAGTCAGAATATCTAGGTATAAAATGAATAGTATATCAAAGATGATCACTTCATGATAACAAAAAATCAAAATGAAAGAAAGGAGTTGTAAATCTCAGCATATGTTTCACAAGCATACTTGAATGATCTACTTTTTCCATTTTGAACCTCCTAATAGTATCAATGGCTGAGGAAAAATCTGTAACTTATGAGCCTGTGAGGAACCTTATGGATCCAAACTAAAAAGAAGTTGAGTTAGTAGTTCTAGCCCTATGGCAAAGGCAGTGAATCCCGGGGCTCATTTAATGCACAGAGTAAAGCCAACCATCATGATTTTCATACTGTTAAATATTACTGCTCCAAGATGAAATAGTGTGCTTACCTCTGTCACCTACAGGCACTAGCAGGTGCCTTTCTCTATGCCAGGGTTAGGAAAAGAATGATAAAGACAACATGGAATTTGTCTTAATTTTAGCTATAATTATTTTTGTATGCTTGTGCTAAACTCATAGGTAAGATAGGTAGTTATTTTCCATCTACTTTCATTGTTCCCATGAAGGCAGATTGGTATATACACTGATAGTCTTTCAAATTCATGTTTTATTACAGGGGGATGAATGTTAGAAATTCCTATTTCATCAATTTACCAATAAGCAATAAATAAACAGGATGCAATCATTCTTAACATGGAAGTTCTAACTAAAATACTACATTAGGATTCTAAGTATTAAGCACAGTAATTGACATAATAATTAAGAATAATAGTATGCTTTCTCTACACTGAATTATTTTTAGAAACAATTGTTTAAGGAGTCTAAATGTATAAATACAGGGCTTAATAAGTTTATATTATAATTATCTTTCTCTCTTGTACTTTCTCTTTCCAAAACTCTCATATCCTCCTTCCTGGTTTTCTTCAAATTCATTACCTCTTTGACATTAATTGTTATTGCACACACACACATACATACACACACATACATATATTCATATTGTTATATATATGAAATGAATATAGAGGAAAGATCGTGAGAGCCAGAGTAGCAAGGAGTTTTCTGTAAGATTCCATCTCCAAATAACTTCATAAACTAAATCCATAAAGTTTTACCAACATGATTACGAAACATGAGGTATATGAGGATAACACCAATTGACATTCCAAATACAGTGTTGTGGTTCAATTCCCACATTTATTTTGTTAACTGTAGTGGGAACATGAAAAGGGATGTGATTAAGACTTCTTTATGACAGTTATCTCAACAACAATCAGTATCCCAAAGTAGAGTGAAAATTGCTAAATTATATAATTATTCTATAAAATAAGCTCTATTGAAATAAAGTAGAAAAGACTTGAAATTGATTCACCCATATATACAGTCTCTGTGGCTAGATATCTTATCTCTTCATGGCTTCCAACTTTTGAAGGTCACTATCTATTTAACTTTTTTTTGTTTTGCTCACATTAATTCTATACATATAGCAAAACTGAGCAAAAGACTCCACCAGAAGAGAATTCACTTTCCTTCGGACAGTTTTTCTTGGCACCACACCTTCCTCATGGCATTCTTCATATCTGTATTCCTCAGTGTGTAGATCAAAGGGTTAAACAAAGGGGCAATCACCGTGTAAAATAGAGCAAACACCTTGTCATCCCCAACAGGATCACCCACTGGGACATAGGTAAAGATGAGCGGCAAGAAGAACATGAACACAACTGTAATATGAGAGCCACATGTAGAAAGAGCTTTCTGGCGGCCCTTGGATGAGCGCATCCTCAATGTAGACAAAATGATGATGTAAGAAATGACCAATGCAACAAAGGTCAAAATTGACTGTATCCCTGTGGTTGTAATGATTATAATAATGATTAGTCTTGTTTCAGTTCAGGCCAGTTTCAGCAGGGGGAATATGTCACAGAAGTAGTGGTCTATCTCATTGGCACCACAGAAGGGAAGTCTGATAACAATCAGTACATGCACAAGTGAGTGTACAAAAGCACCAATAACTGAGACTACCACAAGAACATAGCACACTGGTCTGTTCATGGTGTTCATTTAGTAAAGGGGTCTGCAAATGGCTACTTAGCGATCATAGGCCATAACCACCAAGATAAATATCTCAGTGGCACCAAAGAAGTGTGCATAAAACATCTGGTCTATGCAGCCATTGTAGGATATAGCATTACACTGTACCAATAGGTCTATAATCAATTTAGGGGCCACTGTGGAAGTGAAACACACATCCATGAGGGAGAGGTAGCTCAGAAAAAAGTACATTGGATGCTCACTAAGTTGGCTGCCTCTGATGGTGAGAAGAACCACCAGGTTTCCACAGAGAATTGCTAGATAACAAAGCAAGAACAACACAGAACACATGGCCTTGACATCCTCATTATGGAAAAGTCCCAGTAAGATAAATTCTGTGATGTTTACATATCCCATTGCTTTTACGTGTTTGATTATTTAGATGGCAAAAATAGTGTGCTGAAGACTTGGTCTTTCAAGAACTTTTGTTTATTTTCAAAGTCATTTTAACCAATAATTATATGCATTAAATGTTTAAGATAATTCAATTGTAGATTTCTTAATTTAGATAGAACAATGGCAAAGATAAATAGAATACTTTGAAGTATAGTACAGTTCATTGATGAGAATAGATGCATAGATTGATACTCCTAATAATAAATTAATTCTAATTGTTGAAAGCATTTCAAAATCTTAAAATTATTAGAAAGAACTAGGAAGGTATTTTGAAAATTAAACACATATTCTAAGTTCAAAATCAAGTTCACTCTACTAGTTTATGAATAAATGTTTATGTTAAAGGTGTATACTTTGACAGTTATGGAATTATCTGTTTTTATTTGAAAATAAAGTTTTTGTTATTATCAACCCTTCATAATTATTAAAATTGTTGAATTTTGAAAATGTCTGCTAGCACTCTACTTTAGTGGATTCCCTATGTCACATTATTGAACCTCTTCACAGCAATATCAAGAGTGCTACTGAAATTTATGTTTAATATTAGTAACAACAGTGATAAAGAGTGGTTATGAAAATTTTGGAGAAGAGGGTAGATTATTTCCAGGTTCCAGGATGACTATGATTTCATATTTGTCACCTCATTTCCCCGTTTAGTTTCAAGTCTGTTCAGGAGACTGTTGTTGTCATCAGTTTCTCATCTTCGGGCATCACCTTGGATGTTAACACCTGCAGGGAAACAGAGTATATCCAAAGAACTGTCCTTCTGCCACATTTTTCAACAACTTGACTTTCTAAATTAAACTACATGATTTACTTTACAAGACACTATGCTTGTGCAAAATAACAAATCCTAAAATTTCTCAGGGAAAAAGGAAGCTACAAATTATTTTCTTTGTTTTCTTATTTATTTTTGTAACTATAGTAACATACACTAAAATGTGTCACATAAATGCTCAATTCAGTACAGCTTTATAAAAGTAAATAAATTATTCATCCTTATTCTTAAATGACATACCACTATACTACAAAGAATTAGAATAGGAAGAAACCCATTTCTTTTGCACTGTACAACTTCTAAGGTAAAGCTTCGGGAAAAGTACATTTGACACTGAAAGAGGTTGTGAATAACATTTTATACATTGACTCAATTTCTACCCATTGATCTCAATTTAAGACCTGCTTGTATAATTAATTATCTCCAAAATCTCTGAAAATGTCACATGAGAAAAAGTTCAGTTACAAATCCAAAATCAGGGAAATGCAAATTAAGCAGCAATGCTTTATTATTCCAAATTGTCAGCATTATGGATGTAAACAACATATTTTTAAGTGAAAAATTCAGTGATTTATAAGGGAAAAAGCTTAACTTACCTTAAAAAACATTGGAAAAATATTCATTACAATTTAGTGAAAATTTGAAAATGGGAAAAGGTTTAAATACATAGTAGTAACAAGGCAAAAGTAGAATATGTTACTTTCTTACCATGGAATACAAAGCAGAAGCTTCGATAGATTAACTGGTTCACTATGAGAGTAAGGAGAACTACATCGTAGGCATAAGACTACAAAGATGGCCCAGAAGTAATGAATATGTGAAAATATACACCAAATAATTTCCAAGAGTACCCGAGTGCTAACAAATGAATTAAGAAAGGAGTGAAGTGGCATGGTTATATTTGAAGAATAAAGAAGATGATTATCAAAAGATATTATAATCAAACTATATGTTAATTTTCTTACCAAAGATATTTTTCTTACTTCTTTAATTGAAAACTTAAGCCCATTATATTAATATGATTTTTGAAAAATTTACTATATGGAATTTGGATCAATACAGAAGAAATCATAATTTCTCATTATAATCCTGCAAAAAATTCTTTATTATTTAATACTTCATTTTTTTCTTTTACTAAGGTAAGGTAGAGAAAAAACATAAACATTAGAATCCACATATTGTCGCACATGATGTGACAATAAATACACTCCTGTCTGGGGTATGAACATCCAAAGAAATAGTCCACATAAGGAAACAAGGAACACATTGAGTCAGAACATCCATTTACATAAATATCCTTAATTCCACATTTGCTCTCAGAATGAAGAAACCTAAATTCCCTTGTTATATTAAATCCTTCATAAGAATTAAATAAAACTTTTGATCTCTTAGATCTAAAGCTGATATTGTGGATGTCAAAAATTATGGGAAAGAGGAAATTTCTCAGCTTCAGAGTTTCAAATATGTTGGATTTCTTTTCTCTTACATAAAGTATTCTATTAAAAATAGGTATTGCCAATTATCTAAGATGCAATCTCAATATTTTGTTGTTTCCACAAGGAAGGCAGTCCATCACTGTGGTTGTATTGGTCAATTTGTAGAAAATTGGCTTTGGTTATCTCTTAATCTTTGCATATTTCTTGTATCTCTGAGCTTTGATTTTACTCATGTAAAATAATACTATCTAATATTTTCTACCACAGGGGATTTTTATGAAAAACAATTTTATCCACATTAAACAGTGAAATGTACACATATATTGATAATATATTGTAGGAGAGAGCTAATGATTAGATATCTTGTCATTATTTTCTTTTCATAAAACTGCATCTTTTTAATTGCCTTATTTTGAAAATGAAAAAAATGAACATTTATGAGACATTTGTAAGACAAGGAAAGCCCTGAGGCTATATTTTCTTTTGTGAATTTAATACTTCCAAAAATATGGATTTCTATAGAAGTTGTAAACTATTTTGACCAATACTTTTTAGTAAAAGTATTATATAAATATGAACACAAAGAACATAAGAACAACTGATGTCATGGATGAAAGGACTGAAATCCAGGAAAATTTAATTTACACAAGAAACACTAATCTATTGCCTGCAAAAGAAAACCCCCTTATACTGTGGAATAATCAGACCAAATAATTATAGAAAAATGACAGCCTTCTTTTTGTATTAAGATTATTTATTTGATTGTTTAAAGATTTTTGGGATTTATTTTATATATTTGCTTATTTTTTCTTTGATTTCATTATATATACTAAGTGTTTTAGTTTATCATAATTTTTTATTTCAAGTAATTAAAAGCTTATTTTCTCTTCATTTCATATCCTATTCCAGCCTTTATCAGTCCCAAATTTAAAATTAAGATTTCAATAATGTACTCCAATGATGAATTTTCTGTTGGAATACATCCTCCAAAATTTTCTAGCCAACGATTGAAATATGAAGCTATCATACAAACGAAAGTCATTTAAGGTTATCAAAAGCAGCTGACACACGGTTCTTTTTTTCAGAATGTAAAGTTAAAAAAGATTATAATTCTACTGGAAAACAAGAAAATAAGAATAGATTATCCTATGACTTTCTTTTAGGCTCAGGGATTTTTAAAAAGCAAAAAAAAAAAAAACAAAAACAAAAACAAAAAAACACGAAGAAAGGATGAAAAATAGAAAGCAAAATAGCAATGATTACACTTTTGGTGTTGACCAGTTCCCATCAGCATTTGAAATAATATCTATGATTCACAAATTCATGACAATGTATTTGAGTGTCATTAAAACTTACCCTGTCGGGACTCAGAACAAGAAAGAGAAGCACATCAGATTTATGTGAAAATTTTTGATACATTTGGATTCTGTGCCCCCTTGTCTTCCTTCCTTCTCTGTGGTGATGAAATTCCAAGTCCAGCCCTGCAAGGCTCAAAGCTTTTAGAGAAGCTGCAGTTCAGTAGAGGAGAATTGAAGGGCACTGGAGGGATTTGGACACAACCCCACTGGTAATCCCCAAAGAAATTTCTGAAATAACCTGGAGAAAATAAACTCAAGTAATTTTAACAATGTGTGTTTAGGTTTAAAGCTTTACCTTTAACAATATTTTAAATTGTTTAGATATCTGATGCACCATAACACATGATTTATGTTAAGCGGAAAAGAGTCATTTCTCATTTGCTCTTTTTATATGTTTTTATTGCACTATACATTTTTCTCCATTCCCCTTCTTCCCTTCCCTCTCCCTTCTACCCTTTCCTATCACCCTCACGCTCCAAATTTACTCAGGAGATCTCGTCTTTTTCTCCTTTCTATTTTGATCCATGTATGTTTCTGTTATGGTCCTCATCATTGTCTAGGTTACCTGAAGTTGTGGCTTGTAGGCAGGTTTTTCTTTGCTTTATGTCTTAAGAGCCACTTATATGTGAGTACATGCTATATTTGTATTTCTGAGTCTGGGTTAACCTCACTCAATAAGTTTTTTTTTCTAGATCCATCCATTTACCTGAGAATTTCAGTATGTCATTATTATTATTTTTACCACTGAGTAGTACTCCATTCTTAAGGATCTCAAAATAATATCTATGATGAGTCTCCTTGGGTGGCCTTAAGTACCATGAACTTAAGTAATAGTAGTTTTAATTTTTCTTACAGTCTGTAGGCTAAAGTTTGAGATCATACTAGCAATTGAATAGGTTACTGCACAGAACTCTAAGGAGAATCCAGATCATGCATCTCCTAGAGTTGGGGAGCTTATTGATGTGGGAGTGTCATATATCAATCTGTTGATTTCATTGGTTAATTAAATAAAGAAACTGCTTGCCCTGATAGGTTAAAACATAGGTGGGAGGAGTAAACAGGATAGGATGCTGGGAGGAAGAGGAAGTGAGCTCAGACTCTGCTCTGCTCCCGGAGAGACTCAACAGCTCTGCTCTCTGGAGCAGAGACACCAGGCTCTGCTCTCCCAGGCAGCTCCGACCCAGGATGGACGTAGGCTAGAATCTTCCCGGTTAGCGCACCTTGGGGTGCTGCAAACAATTATTAGAAATGGGCTAGTCAAGGTGCGAGAGTTAGCCGGGAAGAGGCTAGATAGAAATGGGCCAAGCAGTCTTTAAATGAATACAGTTTGTGTGTTGTTATTTCGGGGCATAAGCTAGCAGGCGGCCAGGGTGCTGGGGACACAGCCCAGCCGCACTTATTACAACAGCTTATTGGCACATGTAGAAGTTCTTTGGTTTAAAAAGAATTATTTAAATCTGTCATCATTTGCATTCCTTTCTATGTGCTTATCTTTATTCCTTATTTTCTCTTTATATAAGGGTTTACCTTAAGACTGTTTTAGCATTGTTATCTCTGTAAGGATACTATCTCTAAATAAAGTTGGACAAGGTACAGGGAATCAGAACTCATCCTTTTTTTTTTTTTTTTGGAGCAAGCAGCCAAATCACAATACTCTCTGATTTTGTATTCTGATACCCATTATCAAAACCTTCAGATCTTACTCTAATGGTGAAGTTCTCACCAAGTCCACTTTATTATTTTTTTTAGAGTTTTAAAAGGTCATTTTATTTTTTTGAATCTCACCAAGTATTTTATTTTATTACTAACTTCATATCTGATAGAGGATTACTATCCAAAATATATAAAGAACCCAATAAAGTAGATGTCAAAAAATTAATAATTCAATTAAAAATTGTATAAATATATAAACAGAGAAATCCCCGTGCAGAAAACTCAAATGGCTAAGAAATGCTCAACATTCTTAACCATCAAAAATGTAAATCAAAACTACTTTAAGATTCCATCTTACACCTGTCAAAATGGCTAAGAACAGTTACATGAGAAGCAGCAAATGCTGGCAAGGATGTGGAATAAGGGCAACCTCAACTTACTGGTTGGGGTGCAAACTTGTGCAGCCACTCTGAAAATCAGTGTGACATTTAATCAGAAGGTTGGAAATTTTTCTACCTCAAGTTCCTGCTATGCCACTCTTGGCATATACCCTAAGTATACTCCATACTACCCTAAGAACACTTGATCACATATGTTCATTGTAGCTTTATACAAAACAAATAGAAAGTGGAAATAACCTAGATATCCCTGAACAGAAGAGTTGGCAAATAAAATGTGGTACATTTGCACATCAGAATATTACTCAACTTTTAAAAATTGACTTCATGAAATTTGCAGGAAAATGAATGGAACTAGGAAAAATCATTCTGAGTGAGATAACTGAGACCCAAGAAGATAAATGTGCTATGTATTTGTTTATAGGTAGATAATAGCCATTAAGTAAAGATAACACAGTTTCTACAACAACATGCAAGTTATCTATATACTTTATTTGAGGTTGGCATTGGGTAGCCTGAACATTTTGACATCTAGGAATGGCCTCATATCATATGGCATCAGGAGTGACAGTGAATATATAGGAAATAAATTCACATTACAAGATAAAGATTCATGAATCTTATGATATTCACATGATATACAAAGACTCATTAGTCAGTGTTTTAGGGGTTTTATTGCTCTGAAGAGACACTATCAACACAGCAACTTTTATAATGTTATACCCAAATTTCTGGTCCCCAACTAAATTCATGGAGCAGGATTTCTGATGTAAATTACATGAGGGTTTTTAATTAATATTCAAACTTAAGTTTGAACTACACCTCTACCACACCAATACAGTGGGTAAGGGAAGTGCAGCTCTAAACATGGGGAAGGGGGGAACTTTTAAAGGGGAAACATCATGGTCAGGGGAGGTCATCTCCTGTTGTTTTGGGACTGGGTAAGAAGTACATAAGATAGGGTAGGTCTGGACCCCTTTGGTCAGTTTTTGGGCAGGAAAACCTAACAAAGAGCCATAAATTGCTGACATGTTATCTTTAAGGACAGGATGCCTCCCAAGAACACTTGAACCTCAATAAATTTTATGGCCCTGCTCCCTGTCTTCTTAATTGGCCATTTTTATGCTATCTCTTCAAATACATGTGACAGGATGAGCATTTCCCCTAAAAAAGCAATAACTCTGAATCTAATATCCTTTGTTTAACTTTTCTCCTGACCATTATCCATAACAAGTTGTAACCAACATTTTAAACAAAGGAAATGTCTAGAGTCCATTTTTTGGGAATGTGGACATAGTTTTCCATGCTACTTCCTGATGATTGGAGGCACTGATAATTTTATGGGGACCTAAAGAAAATTTAGAATTATGATCAAGTCCTGACTGGAGGATGCTGTGAGGTTTGATCATCTCAGGCAGCATCTTGAATCCATTCTGGATGTAGAACTCTGACATCTGGGCCATCTGTTCCTGCTGGAGATTTCTCAGATGGTCTTCCTTGATCAAATCTGAATTTTCTTAACCTAGAATAAATCCACAGCCTCTCATTTTTTGTGTAAACAAAAGCAAAGCCTCTTCTACAAAGTAACATTCCTTTTGACTTCAATTGTATTTTCAAAATACCTATCTTGGATTAATTCAGCAGCATTTATCAACAGGTACTTTTTAGCAGCTGTTGCTCCTTCCTCAGCATTCAAACAATTCAAACATAATAACATACAGTATTGAGACTCTCTGCATGTTTTCCATCTTTGTGTGGCTTTATTTTAAACTCTATATTTTTATTTTTTAATTTTTAGCTTTTTGAAACAGGGTTTTTCCATGTATCTTTGTCCTTGAACTCACTCTGTAATCCAGGCTGTCCTTGAAATCACAGAGATCTGCCTGCTTCTCCTCCCATATGTTGGGATTAAAGGTGTTTGCCACCACACCCAACTACTCTCATTTTTTCTTTTTTCTTTTAAGGACTTTTTCCTTTTTCATTTCTCTCCCAACCCTACATATATCTTTAAATACAGTGTAAACTATTTAGATATTTTCTTCATCTTTGAATCTATCTTTACTGTACATCTATTTTTCTGACAACACAAGTCTTTAATTTGCTTAGTGATATGGCTAGGATTAAAACCATGGCTTTGACAGTTGGATCCAGCCTATTTTTTAGCTTTCTGAGATTCTGGCCTCATGACAGAGGTACTGTCGGGAACCATGTTTATTGACACAACTCTTTGGTGTGTCAAGGCTCCTGCCACCCCAAAAAGGCATGAGGTCAGCTACTCATAAATACCAGTTAAGTGTTTGGTGGTGGGGCCTCTTAAAAGAGCTGCAAGGCTCTGCAACGAAAGCTGAGTTAGGAAGCCTCTCTTAAATGAGAGAGCTTGCCTCTAGCAAGTGGAGCCCATCCAAGAAAGTGCTGCCCTCAAGAAGTCATGCTTAACTCTATTCTTTTCTATCTAGAATAACTTCCCAAGGTCTCTCATGTTTTTAAGTGTCCAATTGCTGGTACTTGAAAATTAATTCCCTTTTTTGAAAGAAGGTTTTTCTGTAGCTTTGGGGACTATCCTGGAACTCATTTTGTAGACTAGGCTGGCCTCAAATTCACAGAGATCCACCCATCTCTGCCTCACGGGTGCTGGGATGGAGGCGTGTGCCACCACTGCCCTGTGAGGTGAAGCACACCTGTATTTACAGCTACTCATTAGGCTGAGACAGGAGGGTTGCTTGAGTCCAGGAGTTCTGAATTGCAAGGTGCCATGCCTATTGGGTGTCTGCACCAAGTTCAGCATCAATGTGCCTATGAGAAGTGAAGTGGCCCAGGTAGGAAAAGTAACTTTCATCATGCAAGTCTCCTCCCTTATGGTGGCCAGGAAAGGCAGGAGGTGGTGTCAGAACCCCTGATACTGGAGTTACAGGCAGTAGTGAAGCTGGATACTAGAAAGAATCTTTAGTGCTCCTAACTGCTAAGGTATTTCCACCCTAAGCTCTCTATCCTTGATTATGTTTCCTGTCCAACACAGGCTAGTCAGGGTCATACACCTGATGCTGATTAAAAAGTAGATTTCCCCTCCATTTAAGAGAATTAGCCTCAGGCAGGAATGATATCCCTAATTGTTTTCTCTGTACAACATGGTCAGCCCATTAGCCACATGTATCCAACAAATACGGATACAGCAGGTTGTATTCATGTATTTCAGCATACTTATTCACCCATACTTAACAAGGAAGTATTTGGAATGGAATTGGGAAGAGATGAAATGAAGAGATAAAAGGTAATATAATAACTTTTAATTAACAATTTATTGAAATAAGTTTTAAATTAAAAAAAAAGTGTGGCTATGGGGCTAGAGAGAAGGCTCAGAAGTTAAGAGCACTGACAGTTCTTCCAGAGAGCCTGAGTTCAATTCCCAGCAAACACATGATGGCTCACAACCATCTGTAATGAGATCTGGCGCCCTCTTCTGGCCTGCAGGGATACGTGCATGCAGAACACTGTATACATAATAAATACATTTTAGATTAAAAAAAGAGGGGCTAGAGAAAGGCCTCAACAATTAAGAGCACGGGGTTTTGTTACAGAGGACCCAGTTTCCATTCCCAGAACACACATGGTAGCTAACCATTTACTGTAACTTTTTTATAGTTAGAAAAAGGAAAGAGTGAAATTCTCTACAGTGATGTCACAGGTCTGGGACAGACAGCATGCCGGGGCTAGTTAAAATGAAGTCCTTTTGGTCTTTCATGGAAGCAGTTGTGGCCTTTTGCAGAGCCAGCCTGCTCAGAGGCAAAAACAGCTGTGTTCTGAGTTTAATAGAGATCATCATAACTGTTCATCTAGGAGCAGAGGAAACAGTGCTGTTAAGTGAGTTTTCCTCGAAGTTTTCTGTTTATATTCTCTATCTTTTGCATCTGTGAGAATCGTGGCGCTGGTACGGTTATCTTTTAGATCAAACACTGATGTGGAAGTGTCGTATATCAATCTGTTGATTTCATTGGTTAAGCAGTAAAGAAACTGCTTGGCCCTGATAGGTTAAAACATAGGTGGGAGGAGTAAACAGAACAGAATGCTGGGAGAAAGAGGAAGTGAGGTAAGACTCCTCAGACAGACTCCATAGCTCCTCTCAGAGATACACGTGATGAAGCTCCAACCCAGGATGGACATAGGCTAGAATCTTCCCGGTAAGCGCACCTTGGGGTACTTACACACATTATTAGAAATGGGATAGTCCAGGTGCGAGAGTTAGCCGAGAAGAGGCTAGATATAATGGGCAAGCAGTGTTTAAAAGAATACAATGTCCGTGTAATTATTTCAGGCATAAGCTAGCAGGCGGCCGGGGTGCTGGGGATGCAGCCCCGCTGCTCCAATTACAACAAAACACCAAGACTGACAGGTCACATAGGCTCCAAACAATCATTTTTTCACAGTGTCATATACTTGATTTTCAGCTAAAACCTGTGATACAAGATGAATATGGGAGAGGCATTTCTTTCCATCATTTAAAAAATTATTATATGTCCCTGCATGACTTTGAGGTAAGAGTGTCCCTAAATGTTTCTGCTTTTACATTACAATCATGTTCAGAAGTGAATTTGTTAGCTGGACATGCTTAGGGATAGGCAGAACTCGTCACGAACATGGCCAGATCCCTTAGTAAAATCACGTTCCTTTGTTTAGAAAAGGCATTGTTTTGGAAATAACTCCCATGCTCTCCTTGCCTCTTGCAAGTAAGAAATCTTTTTCATTTCTTCTGTCTTGGCTGTTGTGATGGTTATTATTGGTAGTCAAGTTGACTACCTCTAGAATTACCTAAAACCCAAAGAGTGAGGTAGACCTGTGAGGGACTTTTCTTAAAGGGCTGGAAATTAAAACCCATCTTTAATCTGGGTCATTTAAGGTGATAAGATCCACCTTTAGCTGCTTAGTGGCTGTGCACTGCTCTAAACCCAGAACTGAAGAGGCAGTTGGATTTTCTGAGTTTGAGACCAGCATAGTCTACAGAATGAATTCCATGGCTACATGGATAAAACCTGTCTCAAAAATACCAAACAAACAAACAAACAAAAAAAAAAAACAAATAAAGAATACAATCTACTTCTAAAATGGATCACACCTTCTGGTGGCAGCTGACATATATAAAGGATATTGAAGAAAAAAGCTCTTTTTTTTTTTTTGCCTGCTTGCCCTAGCTCTGGCTACTAAGCTGATTTTTTTATTAGCATTATAGCCCACTTTTCTGGATTTTGGTATATACTGGAGACCAGCTGAGGCATCCAGCCTCATGGTCAGATCAACTAACCACTGGATTCTTCAAATTTCCATTGGTAATTAGCCATTGTTGGACTACCTGGATCACAGCTTGTGAGACATTCTAATAAATCACTTTCTGTATACGTGGTGGGATTCATTCTACCATTCTACCAGTTCTGTTCTTGTAGAAAACCTTGAATAACACACTTGTGTTTATTTTTCACCTGCCCACTGAGGAAGGAGTATTTCATAAAGACATTCTTCCCAGCTCCATTATTCTCTAAGTATTCAACTTCCCAGGGAAACTACTTGTTACTATTATTCATTTGTCATGAGTTTGCTCTGAATTTTAGGGATAGAATTTCTAAAAGAATAGAACCATCATCCAGCCTTCTGATGGAAGAAAGAACTATTATCTTGTTTGAGATCTGGTCCCTGCTTTTCTTTCCTGGTTGTCTGAAGTCCGTGTGGCAACCTGGTGAAAAGTACCTTCAGTTCGCCTGAGTCTGCATGGAACCACAGAACAAACATCTCCTTTTGTGTTCTTAAATCTCTCTTTAATATTTAATATTCTGGGCTTCCTTCCATCTCTGGGACAGGGGTTCTACAAGCTAGCTAGCCAGAACGCGTCCAGGAGAAGGAAGGGGGTGTGCCTGTGGAGTGCGGGAAGATAGCAGGGTCTGCTAGTGGAGACAGTGACAAGAGCTATTCGAATGTATACCTCTGCAGATCTGGAAAAGTTCTGTGTCTGGATGGAAGTTACGACCAGGAGTCATTGTGCTGTCTCTTTAAGTATTCTGTACCACTAAGGGAGGCGCTCTTGTCATTCAGACCTCACTAGCCAATCAGGCTTTCCAGGCGACCTGCCAGTCAGAAGTGGTGCAGGACCCTTCCGGCCACAGGCAGAAGGACTGGCTTTGAAGAGGAGCTGGCGACAGCGATTTGGGGGCTGCAGTGTGATCGCTGCTGCAGGGAGCTGCGCGGAGAGTTTGGGAAAGCTGAAAAGCCACGACATGGTGAGAGCGGGGGCTGCCGTCCCCAGATGGGGCGGAGCAGATGAAGAGGTGCGGGAGTCAGTATGGTGGGTCCTCCCCGGATCTGGGTGGGAACCTGCAGCCAGATTCCCTGCCCTGTGAGGTCTCCTGCAGCCCTTGCAAGTCCTTGGACCAAGAGGCAGGCCTTTGAATGACGGCTCCGTGGGCTGAATTTGCTCAGAGCATTAGCAGTAGGGAGCTCTGTGTAGAAACATCTTTCTATTCAACTCCTGCGTGCTTTTGGAATGCTTTTTGGTGCTTCCATGGAAAGCAGGTTACCAAACTCGGAGAGGCCTAGATTCTCCAATATCTTCTAGACCTTCTACACTTTGCATTTTACCTCTATCTGTAAGATCCATTTGATTGATTTTGTGAAGGTTGTAAAAGGCATCTCATGTGTTGTGTAGTACTCAACCACTGCGAGTCTCCCAAAATAGAATTTATCTGGGGGAGGACCCAGAAGTGTATGCTGACCAAGCCTATTAGAGATGCTAGAATACACATTTGTTCACCAGGATTTTCCCGACATTTGACTCCAAATCATTACAAAGAAGCCCCCCACCCCTGTTTTACAACCAACCTCTAGACCCATCCCCATATCAAAGAACAGGCCTCTAAGCTGCTCAAGGAGGCATTACAGGGTCACAACTAAATTTAAGGCCTGGTGTGCCATAAAGTTGCAGTTTTCTTCTTGAGAAAATCGGTTCTAACAGATCCACAATAAGACACGAGGTACAAGTATTTGAAAAGTAGAACACTGTCAAGTAAGGTTTTCATTTGGGCCTCAGGCAGGGCGGTGGAACAGCCTGAGGCCTAGGCCTTGAAAGCTTTTCCTAGGGCCTGAGGTATTGACAATATAACAGAGCTCCTCTGAAACCTGGAATACGTTTGGGAGAGCTGGACAGGTTGCTTCAGATCCTGAGAATCCAGCTCTTTCCACCAGATGGAGCTATGGTTATCAGTCTCAAGGCTACTGTGGGCTTAGTAATTAATGTTTTGAAATACTCTGCTCCCCTTGTGTAGCATTGCTTGATTAGCTTTCCTCCTGAATTTGTCCCAGTACTGACTTCATAGAAGCCTCCCATTTCCTTCCATTTCCCTACTGGAACTAGTGAAGATTCTATTTTTCTTAAGAAGCTAACTTGGCATGGGACATAGCTTGTGCAAGACCTTCCCAGTCCAGCTTTTATCTTTCTACCTGTCTTATCTTTCCCACACCCTGTGACCTTCACCTTAGGACCCTGCCACTGAAGAATGATCTGCCGTTCCAGATCTCTGAGAGTATCTTTGCTGTACATCTCTCCCATTTGCCTAAGTTCCTAAACTGGCAACTTGCCTGTCTCTATTTAAATTGTTCACAGTGTAACCTGGAGTGGGAACCTAAAAGACACCTAAGGATGATGGCATATATGGAATGAAAAGTCTGTCTAAGATGGCGTCTCTCTGAGCATCAGTTAGAGATGGATGCATTACCCTCATTAGATTAGATTTTTCTTTATTAATCTCTTAAGTATGCGAAGTGATTTGTCCCTGGGCAGGCATGTTAATTCTAGAATAGCTGCATTTCCATCCCATGAGAAAAAGAATGGTTCTGAGACAAGCTCTCCTGCTTTGATTCCAGTCTGTTGCTCTCTAGGGCAGTGACCTTGCTCTCCTCTCTATTACACCTTCAAAATCCGTAAGTTAGATGACTGGAGCGCCTTGGAGTTTTAAAATTATCTACTTGAGTCATGTAGCCGACTGTCCAATGCCGTCACAAGAAAAGGATTCACATGTGGAACATTGCTTCTGTCTTCAGACCAAAATAGGAGAAATAGTTTACTATGTTCTCTGTAGGGGAAACAGGCTAGGAAATCAGCTGCTGGAGTCACCTTTATGAAATAGAACCTGACTGTGGTACTGGGTGGGGAGTGGTGATTTTGTAATTTCCCAGCATGTTTTAATTTATGTCATGTAAATGAAAACAGACCAGATTGTGTGGGTGTGCAGTTTGGGAAGGTTATCTTGAGCCAATGAATATTGAATTTCTAATTAGGCAGCTCTCCTATGCAGATAAATATGTTCAGTCCTGCTTGACACAGTTATGTCAGCTCAAAGGTTTGAGAAACCGGCCATTGACTATAAGTCTATATATAAGTGTATATATATACATATATATAAATATATATATATATAAGTTATGTCAGCAGCCAACATGTACATATGGGCAATATCAGTCAATCTTATTAATGATACTCCCTCTACTAGGGAAAAACCTGCTCTTTTTCAACATCAATATATCTAAGTTTTTTAGTTCTTAAAATACATTATTTTTATCATTTTAAAATCACTTATTGGTATCATTTTTAAATATTTTCTTTAAGTGCATTATGCTCTTATCTCCATTTGTTTCTGCTCTCTAGTGTTCTAGGTAATTAATAGTCTTATTCCTTTTCTCTCAAGTGGTGTTGATTATTGATTTCTGTGTAGAGCAATGTCTCCTATAGCTTAGGCTTGCCTCATGCTATGTAACTGAGAATTGCTTTGAAACCCTAATCCTGCCTCAGTAAGTAGGAAAAATGGACCAGCTAATGAGTGTCCTCAAATCACTTTGACTTTTACTGGGGACTTAAAAATAAAGAGAGATCTCTGTAAGAATTGAGTTCATTGACCAACTATGAGTCTTAGTGAAGAAAAAGAAAGGCAGGTCAGAGGGTGAGAGCTTTCCTGCCTCAACAGTAGATGAAATTAGCAATGTAGAACTAAGTAGTCAATTTTAGATGCTCCTTAAATGTCCTGATTGGTCATTTCGTATGGTCTACAGGCCACGGTAATCAAAATTCTGGGTAAAGTATTGACCTTATCATGAAACCAACTTCCTATAATTAAAGTATTTCAACCAAAATTGAAGACCTGGGTAGAATGTTATGGCCCTGTCTAACATTACTGTTATTTTTCTGGTTTAAGATGTTCATCCTTAGAGAAAGGGTGTGAGAAATCTCTAGTCTCTGGAGCACATGGCCACAAAGCTTGTTTCAACTTTTCAAAATAATTTTTGAGATTATAACTACATCATATCCACATTCTCTTTCCTGCCTCCAAGCTCTACCATGATCCCTCATTTTTTTTTCTAATTCATGGCCTTTCTTTCTTTAACAACAGTTACTGTGTGAATGTGACTTTTGTTTGTCTGCGGGACTTCCCAGCAAATGCTTCACTACACTGGAGATTGAGTGTGTGACGGATTTTGCACACAAATAACTTTGTGTTTTGGATGAGGAACAGGATGTGCTCTCACTTTGTGTTTTGGATGAGGAACAGGATGTGCTCTAGGAGAGTGGAAGAATGTCTGGTAAAGTACAAACTTTAGACTAGGGCCCTGTCTGCTGGGCTAGGAGGGCAGAGCTGGAAGGACTGTACTGTCTAAATCATTTAATCTCTGGTCACCCAGTAAAGGAGCTGTTAATATTCTGAGGCCCAACTGGGTGCCAGTAGCCCATGAGGGATTCTGGGAAGGCCTAGCAATGAGGAGTACTAGTGACAGGTAGCTTGTGCATTCTTTCCAGGATTTTCCTCCGCTTCTGCTGTAGGGAGTTGTAAGGAAGATCACAAGCCATGCCATGGTGGGTATAGGGTGTTCAGAGCAGGTCTGCTGAGCTGTCATCTGCTGGGATTTGGATGGACCATGAGCCAGACTGTGGTTTTCTTGGTCTATATGATGACGTGGGCAGTGGCCCTTGTCCTCTCTGCCTCCCTGGGTATGGATTTCCTGAGGAGGGGAGACTCTGCAGCCCTGGCATGGAGGAGGATATGATGCTGGTACTATCACTGTCCAGTGCCCACACGCGGGCACTGCTTTTGGTATGCAGTGGGAAGACAGATTGAAAAACTGAAGGAGGTGTGGTTTCTAGAAGTTCTGAATGTTGCATTCCACTTTCAGGTTTGTCTTAATAATGTCATAAAATGATTTAGAAACTGGTAGGAAGATGGTGATGTGGATCACCTTTCAGCAATACAATTAGAATGCTTTTAAATTTCTGCTACCACCATCTACAATGATGTGATTCCGTGAAATTTTGTTCAGGAGACAAAGGGAGTTTCTGATCTCAGAGATTTCTCAAGTGTGCATGGTTTGGGGCAGGTAGATAGGGCAGAATCCACATTTCATGCCATAATGTATGTAGCAGGAAGCAGCTCTTATTCTTATTTGTTGTTCTGGGATTGGGCATCAGTGGAGCTGGATTTACCTAAAACCACAAGGAGGCATAAGGGACTGCAGAGTCATAGCAAGAAATCACCTCCATTGGCAGAGAGAGCTCTAGGTCATTGGACTTTGTCTTTGAATGAAATATTAGTAGCTGGAGGGTCAGAAACAATAGTTTAAGGATCACTTTGAGTTAATTTTGTGAAAGTTGTGAAATCTGTGCTTATTTAATTTTTATCCACATTGAATCATAGGTAGCTGGATAACATTGGTCAAGATTACATTTTTCCTGGCTATGTTTCCTGTGATCTTTTGATTAAAAATTGACTATATTTTCGTGCCTTTGTTCTTGTCTTTTTGTCTCGGTCCCCTTTATTCTTTCACAGACATTGTACACATTCTTGATTGTTGTATCTTTTTGTAAGTATAGAAGTCATATCAATCTGTGTACTATTTTTTCATAATTCTATTAAGCATTCTGAGTGTTTCCACTGTGAATATAGCTTTGTAATCAAATTTTCTGTTTTAATTGTTGGGCATTGTTATTGAATTGTATTCATTTTATGGTACACATTTACCATACACAACATTTTAATTTTGATGCGTCAAAATTACTTCTTTATTTATTTAGGTTTTGTTGTTGTTATTAATCTGTGAAAGAATTTTGTTTTATTGGATAAAAGGTATTATGGGTCTTGGCAGGTAGCTCTGCACATATTTTTTGGGGGGATGACCTGAGTTCAGATACCTACACTCAAGTTTGGAGGCTCATAACTCTACTATTCCAGATCCAGGTGAACTGACACCCTCCTTTGTGTGTCACCTGTATACATATGGAAGACATTCTTTCTCATGCACAAACATGCACAAAAAAAAACTAACAATAAACTTATTTTCAGTAGTGCTTGTGAGTTATAAAGCAATTAGAATAAAACATCTTGCTTTAGGTGTGTACTGGTTCTTTCAAAATCTGTTATCTTGCATTTTGTTATAAAATGTTTTTGCTTCCTCATTCTGATGCAGACTTACAGGCAGTCATAGAAAACAAAATGATGTCTAAATGATCCTGAAAGACATCCTTTTCTTTATCATAGGAGAATGAGATCCTTTTAGTAGTCAAACTATTTTCTATAAAGCTAAAATAGCAGAAGGCTTCAAGTGAATCTCCTCACCCAACCCATTTTCTGTTATTTAGTAAAGGAGAAAATTGGAGTGTCCAGGATAAGTGCTGGTCAATGATTTCTTGGATTTTTGATTTTGATTAGAAACTCGTAGTTCTTGTTTAAGGAACCCTAATATATATTTGTAGATCTGTCTGTGTGTCTTCTTCTGTCAGTGGTGCCATCTATGTTGTTGATTTCATTGATTGTAATCTGGACCTTCACCAATTTTGTATTGAGAAACTTTCTTATGAGTTCCTTGAGTTTTGTTGGTTTGGGAAATTTCTGGGGAAAGACATTTTTAATTTTCTTGAGCTTAGACACTAGCCTCTTGCCATTTCCTGGCATATCTGTGTTTTCCAGTTGTTGCTGTCTTCATATTTGTGTTTTTGCTGCTTAAGTGGTTGATAGGATTGATACATTGGCTTTGGATCTTTAAAACCTTCTTGTATATTCTTGTCTCTTTTTCCTAATTGGCCTCTGCTGTCAACATGACATAGCCTATATTCATCTGAGGGAACCTGAATTGAAGGTGTGCCTAGATCAGAATATCTGGTTACTGTGTCTGAGAGAGATTGTGTTGATTTTGATTGATGTGGGAAGGCTCTTCCACTGAGTTGGCAATATCTCTGAGCAAGTGGGCCTGGGCTGAATAAGAGAACTAGTTGAGCATAATAAAGCAAGAGATGAAGCCAGGAAACAATAATTACACATGCTTTGCCTTCAGTTATTATCTTGAGTTTCTATCCCAAACTCCCACAAGTAGGGACTGTGACCTAGCAGTATCAGCCAAATAAACCTGTCCATTATCTAGTTACTTTTGGTTAGATAATTTAATCACAGTAACGGAGAAGAAAGTTGGAACAAAAAAAAAATGGTACCCCAAAAGTGAATTTGTATTCTGTGTCCTTTATTGATACGTCTACCTTTTAGATGAATCATCATGATTGACAGGTATCGCAGGCTCCAAAGCAATCTAATTTTACAGTGCCATTTCCTTGATTTTTAGTTAAGACCATGAGGCAGTTCTTTCCATCACTTTTTTTAAAAATATTTATTTATTTATTTATTATGTATACACTATTCTGTCTATGTGTATACCTGCAGGCCAGAAGAGGGCACCAGACCCCATTACAGATGATTATGAGCCATCATGTGGTTGCTGGGAATTGAACTCAGGACCTTTGGAAGAGCAGGCAATGCTCTTAACCTCTGAGCCATCTCTCCAGCCCCCTTTCCATCACTTTTATAATTTATATATGTTCCTGCAAGACTTTGAGATGATAATTTCCCTAAATTTCTCTGCTTTTACATTGTGATCATGTTCAGAAGTGGATTTGATAACTAAATATGCTTAGGAAGAGGGAGAATTCTACATGAACATATCCAGACTTTCTAAGGAAAATCCCACTGAGTAAGATATGCTAGCTAACAATAGTGCTCACAGAGGTATTCGTCCTTGCTCCATTTCTCTCTCAGTATTCAGCTTATTGTGAAGACTACACTTTTTATTGTTAAATTTTCATGAGATTGAAATGGATTTCAGGAGAAAACTCCTATAGCAATGAAGCATCATCCAGCCATCTGGCCTTCTGGTGGGAAAAGGACCTATCATCTTGTTTGTGGTCTGATTCATGCTTTTCTCTCCTGGTTGCTTGAAATCCCTGGTGGACCAGCCTCCCAGAAGCACCAGGGCATGCGAGAAAATGCAGGAAACGCTAGGCTTTTCTGTCTGAGGGGTAATAAGGAAAAACACACATATTTGGATGATGACTTTCTCTTTTACTTCATCTTGAAAAATCCTCTCTGAAAATCTGTCTATAATTTCCATATACCTATACATCTCATCTATAGAGTTCTCTCTTCTATCCACACATCTCTCCTCAACAGATAACTCTCGCCTCTCCACATGCCTCTCTTTTACATCTCTCCACAGAACAAACCCTGGATAATATATGAATTACGTTTTCAGGATCACATACTGTTTCTTAAGTAAGCAGTAAAACAGAGACATGAGAAATCACACAGTTTCTCTCAGGATGTCACACTGAGTGGCAGGAAGTGAGTAATCAATGCAGGGGGGAAGCATATAGCCTGAGAGACACCATGGATAGTGACATTGAAATTCAGGACCTAAACAGTAAAGGGTTAGCTAGGAATGTATTTGAGCTATTGGCCAAACAGTGTTGTAATGATACGGTTTCTGTGTGATTGTGAATGAGTAGTCTCCGTTTGCCCTTTCCTGCTTCCACAGTCGTTAAGATTAGCAATGTGAAGTCATGTAATCATTTTGAGACGTTCTATACGTGTCCTGATTGGCCATTTCTTGAACTAGAGCATTCAACAATCTGGATAATGGACTGATCTTATCATGAAGCCAAATTAGTTACATTAGTTCAACCAATATAGAACATCTGGGAAAATTCTGTGGCCCTGCTTAACAGGACTATTGTTTTCCTGTTGAAGATGAATAGCCTCAGATAAAAGATGTGAGTAATCCTTGGTTTGCTCTGACACAAATTGGTAGTCTCTGGAAAACATGACCATAAATTCTGTTTTAACTTTGAGATTATGATTGCATCATGCCCACAATCTCTTTCCTGTCCAAGAGCACTACCATTGGCTGCCCATTGTTTTCTAATCACAATAGTTACACAGTAATAACAGTTACTATTTGAATGTAACCTGTGTTTGGCTGCAGGACTTCTCGGCTGTGAAGCAAAGATTTGAGTGCACTACACTGTCAGTGTGTATTGCTTTGGAAGAGGAACAGAAAGTGCTCTAGGATACTGGAAGAATTTCTACTAAAATACATATTTTCCCGGTTAACCTGTCAGTCCTTATGTCGGAAGGGCGGAGCTGGGAAGACTCGGCTGTCTGTGTCATTTGATCTCTGGTTACCCACTAGGGGAGCTGCTCTTGTTCTGAGTCCCAACTGGGGTGGCCTTAGCTAATGTGGGAGCCTGGGAAGGCTTAGCAATTAGGAGTACCAGAGGGAGGGAGGTTTCAAGTTCTTTCCAAGATTCTCCTCTGGTTCTGCTGTGAGGGAGACCACAAGCCATGATAGAGTGAGTGTGGGGATCTCTGACACTCAGACCAAGAGGAGCAGTTCTGCTGAGCTGTCAGAGCTTCTGTGACTTGGATAGACCATGAGCCAGACTGTGGTTCCATTGATCCATGTGATGACCTGGGCAGTAGTCCTTCTTCACTGAGACTTCCTGGGTGTAGACTCTGTAGGGAGGGGAAGACTGCTTCACTGGCTATGGAAGGCTGTATGTGTCCAGTGTGTATACACAAGCATTGCTTTAGTGGGAGGCAGGAAGATAGATTGGAAAACTGAAGGTCTGGTTTCTTGGAGTTCTGAACATTGCACTCCACTTTCAGATTTGTCTTACAAGTATTACAAATAATTTAGAAACTGTTAGAAAGAAGTGTTGGGAATTATCCTCCAGTGATATGTGATTAGAATGCTTTAAAATTTCTAATACCAGTCTTGACTTGATCCAGGGAAGTTCAGTGCTGGATGTAGGAGCTACGTTTTAAGGTGATGACAAGAGGCAGAGCTATCCTGATACATACAAGTAGCAAAGCTCAACTTCTTAATTGGCTGTAAAGTGCAGCTGCACATCAACAATCAGTCATTATGTTATCGAACATTTTGTGATTAGCAGAAATGCTGGCTTTCTAGCAGTATTTACAGAAAGAGAGTTGTGTCATAAATGGTAGGGACTTAGGTTTGCCTTAATTTTCTTAATATTAGCACACTAGGGCATTCTCCAATAGCACAGTGACGATAAGAACATTTTTAAGTCTTGAAATATATTTCCCTATCCTTTGTGTAACTTCTGGTTACCTAAGAATACCAGCAGTCCTCATTAGGAATTACAGAGTCGAATTATTTTCTATAGCTTTGACTAGTCAGAATATATTTTTATAAATTGAGGTCAGGAATGGGTGCAAGGACTAAATCATTTGCCAGCTAGCAATAATTGGCCTTTTTTTTTTATATTTATGACCTATCCAGATAGCTCAGTATGCCCTTGTGAACTAGACTTCTATTTCTGGGAATGTATATCTTAAAATTCGTTAGCAAGATATTTGGTCTTAATTTAAAGTTACTTTGAAGTATTAAATCAGCTAATGATATACAGTTGTCTTAGAGCTTGGGTTTGCAGCTGTTTTCTTCTTTCAGCATAAGCTATGATATAAAACAGCTCTCAGGTATGACTCACAGGCCTTGTATAGAACAGGCATAGCTTTGAAAACTATCCTAGCTTTATTTCTATTCATAAAAATTATACAACTTAAGAAGACATCGCCTTCCCAACCATAACACAGATATACATGTGCCCAGTAGTTGGAATATATTTATGAGATAAACACACAGCAGTGAGGGGTTTCCATACCATATTCATAGTAGCAGTGGCTGCAGGGAGACGGCAGAAGCAAAGTACATTCTGGAAACTGCGTTCTTGGGAGCCTTGCTTGAATGAGACACATCCCTCAGAGAGAGAATCCTTTGGTGGACTGACAGCTGAACTCCAGTTACCATCAGCTGCACCTCTGTGAAGTTTTTGTTACCAGCACTCCATGATTGCGACCTCAGTTTCTCTGAGTCCCCGTGAACCCTGTTTAGTTGACTTTGTGGGCCTTGTTCTCTGGGTTTTCTAAACCCCTCTGGATTCTACAATTCTCACCCCCTCCTTCCGCAGGATTTCTAGAGTACAACTAATGTTTAGGTAGGGATCTCTGCATATGCTTCCATCAGTTGCAGAAAGAAAAGTCTGATGACAATTGGACCAGGCACCAGTCACTGATTATAGGAGAATATAATTATGAATCATTTCATTGATTTTTTTTTCTTGGTCAGATGTATTTGGTTTTACATTAGTTCTCTAAGCCATCCAAGTTCTGGTTCCTAGCCATCCAGGCAATATCTTTACTTCTTATTCCACGGTTTGCTGTGTAGCTGGGTGGGTTGCCCATGGTGCCCTCTCCTTTTCTTACTCCCCTTTCTTATTTTTCTTTTTTCCCAGATTTTTCCTCCCATTTCTTCTCTCTGCCTACCAGACCTGCCTATCATTTCACATCAAGGTTTTGGCCATTCAGCTATTTATTAGACCAATAACATATTTTATACAGGCAAAGTTTCACAGCTTCACAGAGTTAAACAAATGCAACACAGAAGAATAGAATACATCTTTGCATGAGTAAAGCAAATGTTCCACAGCGTAAACAAATATAGCACATCTTATAATAATATTCCACAACAGCCTGGGTTGCATTTTGAGACCATAAGATATTCAGATACCTAAGCTTTGAGGCATCTTCCATGGAGAAGTGGCTACATATAGGGGATAGAAGTAACCAAAGAGAGAGATGTATGAGAAGTTGCAGGGATAGGGCCATCTAAGCCCTTTCAACCTGAAGCCCCATGCATCGGAAACAGAGCTACAGAATTTGATGTTTGTCCTGCTGTGCTTCAGTCCTGGCTTGATCCAATCATCCCTCACTGTCTCCATTTCTGTTTTTTGGTATACGAATGGTTTTCTGTGCCATTGTATGTTGGAAAGTTGTAACTTGTTTTCTGAAATTACAAGATATCACTGTCTGAAGAGACTTTGGACGTTTGAACAGTGTATAGACTGTTGCAGCCTATAAAGATCACTGAAATGACTCAATACATATTCTTCATGGATGACCATGAGCATATAGTGACTTGGATCAGAATGTAACTGATTGATTGATTGTAAAACCTACCCGATAGGATGATGTATTTGAACATGTATCTCTCCTTGGTGACTTTCTTTTGATTGCTTGTGAAACCTTTAGTAAGAGGAGCCTTTCTGGATAAAATTCATCATTGGGGGTGTGATAGGAGTCTCTGTAGCCTCAACCCATTTCCTGTTTTTTGTGTCGACCGGGTTGTGGTTAAAACTAATCAGCCAGCTTCCTGCTTTTGCTGTCATGCCTTCACCACCATTATAGACTCTCTCTCTCACATAAGATACAGTACAAGCAATGCTATTCAGTGCTAAGACACTTTGGTAACTTTTGTTTTAATTTCTTGGTTTGTTTGTTTGGTTTTGAAGACTAGGTTTGTCTGTTTAGCCCTGGCTATCCTGAAAGTAGCTCTATATACTAGGCTGGTCTCTAACTCAGAGCTCCCCCTGACTCTAGCTCCCAAGTCCTGGGATTAAAGGTGGGGCAACATTCTTAGAATTTTTGTTTTTATGTCATTGGGTGATGAACCTGGAATGTAGGTTTTTGTACATGTCAAGCACATACTGTTGTACTCAGCTTCACTCCTTATCTTGAATTTTATAATTTGTAGAGGGTATCATTCTGTTTTCCAAGATGGCATGTATTCATGCCATTAATACTGGCTGAGCCTTCTGAGTCATTGGATTACAGGTGTATTACCTTCTTCCTGCCTGTTATGTTTGTTTTGAATTTTTAATGAATATGAGTATTTTACCTGTATGTCTGGATATGCATCACATGGGTACCTTGTCCTCATAGTGACCAAAAGATGGTCTCAGAAACTCTAAACTGGAAATAATGGATAGTTGTGATCCCCCATATAAGTACTGGCAATTGAGGCCACTTGTATGCAAGACCAACAAGAGTTCTTTACTACTGAGCCATTTCTCCAGCCCTGTGTTGATTAGCTATAGACAACATTTATATTCTTAACTCTTTGTAGAAGCTTCAGTAAACACCTGTGAGTTCTTTCTATCTTTTTTTTGTTTGACTGATTTTTGCATGGGAGACAGGGTCTTAATATGTACTTATAGCTATCTTGGTCCTGGCTGCGTAATCCAGGCTGGCATTCAACTCAGAGGCAGGTAAAGATATACATGCCTCTGCCTTCTGAGTGCTGGGGTTAGAGGCATAAGCCAATATAACCAATTTATCCATCTTATTTTTCTTTTTTATAGTTAGTTTTTCATACAATTTCTTTTACATGTATTCTGTACTATTGATCTGTTTACTTTTCTCTTTGTGTTTGTTAATAGATATTTCTCTTCTAAGGTGATATCCCATTTAAGGGTACAGAAATGACAGAGGTGACCCTCCAGTTTACTTCTAAAGTGACTTGGTAATTACATTATAATATCTATGTCATGGAATTAGTGTTGGGAGCACCAGAATTATATGACTATACTGTTAAAGAATATTCATTTACAATGTTGTCAGTATCATACTTTCTGTTGTAAACATGTATGGGATGTTTTAGAATGCTGTGACCTATGATGATGTGCATGTCAACTTCACTTGGGAAGAATGGAGTTTGCTGGATCCTTCCCAGAAGAATCTCTACAAAGACGTGATGCTGGAGACCTACAGAAACCTCAGTACTATTGGTAAGTCTGCATTTTTCTTCATGTTTTAAAATAAGGGGACAACTATTCCTTGGTTATTGATGCTCTGACTGAGAAAAAAGAATGAGGTGAATAAATCAGGCATGGTTCTAATGTTTACTGAAGATAGTAACATAAATTTTACACAATAACATAACATACATTTTTGGTACTATATTTCAGGATACAGTTGGAAAGACCATAATAATGAAGAACATTGTCAAAGTTCAGGAAAACATTCAAGGTAATTTTCATGTGCAAGCTGATACAAAATGTGTCTCTGAAGAAATTGTATATCCTGAAAGTTTTAAACAAAAGCAGCAATGTAAATAAGCACAGTTTAAAGTGCATTAATGATCATTAAATTCTCACACAACAGATGTCCTAGTTCACTTGGCAAATGTAGTGTGACTCACAGTATAGGAAAATTCGTGAATGCAGTAAGGGTGGTAAAGCTCTCAGTTTTTCAGTTCTCTTCAAATATGTGAAAAATCTCATATAAGAAAATGCTATAATTGTAAACTATGTAAGAAAGGATCTTACCATCACAGGTGTCTTAAAGAGGCAAAACAACCCTTAATGAAGAACAACATGAGTAATAAAACTTTAAGATCTGCCTCCTCTTTACAATTGGACCAAATTGTAAAATTAATTCATACAGATATAACTATTGAACAGTGTATTAAATGTGTTAAAGTGTTTACCTGTGCCAATTATTCTTGCAGGCTTGAAAGAAGTCAAGCTGGAGAAAAACCTTCTGTATATACTAAATATGTTAAAGCCTTTGCCTATGACAGTCATTTTCAATGGAATGAAAGAGCATCTACTGGAAAGAAACCCTCTGAGTGTAATCAGTGTGGTAAAGGCTTTGTAGATCTCAGTACTCTCCAAAGACATAAAAGAATACATACTGGAGAGAAACCCTATGCATGTGACCAGTGTGGTAAAGCCTTTGCACGTTACAGTAATCTTCTAATGCATAAAAGAACACATACTGGAGAGAAACCGTATAAATGCGATCAGTGTGGTAAAGCCTTTGCACGATACAGTCATCTTCTAATGCATGAAAGAATACATACTGGAGAGAAACCCTACGAATGTACTCAATGTGGTACAGCCTTTACATTTCACAGTTCTCTTCAACGGCATGAAAGAACACATACTGGAGAGAAACCCTATGGATGTATTCAATGTGGTAAAGCATTTTCACAACTCAGTAATCTTCAAATGCATGAAAGAACACACACTGGAGAGAAACCTTATGAATGTAACCAGTGTGGTAAGGCTTTTGCTCATCTTGGTCATCTTCAACGGCATGAAAGAATACATACTGGAGAAAAACCCTATGAATGTATTCAGTGTGGTAAAGCCTTCGCACATCTCAATACTCTTCAAATGCATAAAAGAGCACATACTGGAGAGAAACCCTATGAATGTGATCAGTGTGGTAAAGCCTTCGCACAGCATAGTCAACTTCTACTGCATAAAAGAACACATACTGGAGAGAAACCCTATGAATGTAATCTATGTGGTAAATCCTATGCACATCTTAGTAGTCTTCAAATGCATGAAAGAACACATACTGGAGAGAAACCCTATGAATGTAATCAGTGTGGTAAAGCTTTTACAAGTCAGAGTTATTTCCGAATACATATAAGGACACATTCTGGAGAAAAACCCTATGAATGTAATCAATGTGGTAAAGCCTTTGCATGTCACAAAAGTCTTCAAAGGCATGAAAGAACACATACTGGTGAGAAACCCTATGAATGTATTCAGTGTGGGAAAGCCTTTGCACATCTCAGTACTCTTCAGATACATAAAAGAGCACATACTGGAGAGAAACCCTATGAATGTATTCAGTGTGGTAAAGCCTTTGCACGTCCCAGTCATCTTCAAATGCATGACAGAACACATACGGGAGAGAAACCCTATGAATGTAATCAGTGTGGTAAAGCCTTCGCACAGCACGGTCATCTTCAAATGCATAAAAGAACCCATACTGGAGAGAAACCCTATAAATGTAACCAGTGTGGTAAAGCCTTTGCATGTATCAGTAGTCTTCAAAATCATGAGAAAAAATCATGCTGCAGAGAAACCATATAAATGTTGTCAATGTGGTAAAGTTTTTGTGTGCAATCAATCTGTTAAAGCCTTTGCATATTGCACTAATCATATGAAAAAAAAACTAATACTGAAAACCTTGTTTCTATAAAGTATTTGGTAAGGTCTTCAGCCAACTCATGTATATTCAGTTACATAAGAGTATTCTGGAAAAGACATTTTGACAGTGTCACCAACCTGTTCAAGCGTTATTATGTCTGTCTCTATTTTGTTTGCCAACTCCATGGAACAAAAGCCCTATGAGTTTAAATGGGTAACTGTAGCAATATTTTGTTTATGATCTAACAAATAAAACTTGCCTGAAGATCAGGGTGCAAAACTAGCCACATTAGTTAGCCATAGAGGCCAGGCAGTGGTGGTTTATATGTTTAATCCCAGACAGAGGCAGATTGATCTCTGTTGGCTCAAGGCCATCCTGAGCTACGTGAAATTGATCCAGTCTAAAAGAAAAACAAAGCTCACACAAAGGTAATCTCAGCATTTGGGATTCCACACTAGGGAGTTGAAGACAGGAGTGATATGATTGGGCAGAGAGAGGAATATGAGGTGGGAGGAGACGGGAGCTCAGTGGAGTCTGAGGTGCATTGCAGTCAGGACAAGATCACCGCTTCCATCTGAGCATTGGTAGAGGTGAGAACTCTCTGGTGACGGCAGCTGTGCTTTTGTCATCTTCAGCTTTACCCCAGTATCTGTCTCTGGGTTTTTATTAATAATGACTAGAATTTGTGTTAAATCGGCGCCCAACTTTTGGGGTACAGCCATTTGCCTGAGGCTTTGCAGCCAGTATAGGTCGAAGTACATACAGTCGGAGTCAATACCCTAACCAGCTGTTTCCTTTCTTCTCTCCTGTTGGGCTTTTCCTGAAACCCCTTTTCGGGATGCTGCCAAACTAGGTAGCTGCCTTGAAATTTGGTCAGGTTTTTACTGTTGTACACAGCAGCACTCAGCCTCATGTCATAATTGTTATTGTTGGCACATTTGGTGAGAAAATTGGGAATTCTTAAAGGGAGGAATCAGGTAAAAGTTTTTCCCCCACTTTAAAAAGAGTTAGGTCTCTATGATTACACAATGGATGGTTTAAAATTAGAACAATTAGATGAAGAAATTTGGGAAGGGATGGAGAGGACAAGGAAGGGGGAAAGTGATATAATATATTTTAATTAAAATCTATAAAAATAAGTTTTAAATTAAAAGCATGGCTTGAGAGATAGCAGTTAAGAGCACTGGACTCAGGTTATATTGCCAGAGACTATGGTTGCTAATCATCTCCTATAACTCCAGTTCCAAGAATATGATTTCCTCTTCTAGCCTCTTTAGGTACTGCACACAGACAGACATGTACAGGCAAACACCCATATACATAAAGCTTAAAAATGAAACAACAGTCAGCGCTAGTTAAAATGAACCCTTTCTGGTCCTTCCTAGAAGCAGCTGTGGCCTTTGAGCCTTCTTGCTCAGAAGCAAAAGAAGCCTTAATCTGAAGTTAGAATAGGCAGAATAGCTGTTCATTTAAAAATATCATTCAGTGTGGAAAGGTGACTTCCATTTTTTTTTGTATTTGTGTTCTATATCCTTTGTATGTGTGAGGGTTGTAGCATTGATACTTCTTTCAAATGTACCTTTGAGAGCATGCATTATGATCTATTTATCTTTTAGATCATACATAATACATTTATATTTAGATCATAATGCATGATCTGAAAGAGTTTTGCTCTGTAAATACATTCCATCTGCCTAAGTGGTTAGATTCCATTCTCCTCTCCCTTTTTAAATTGTTCAAAGTATAACACTTCAGGCCTAAACCTAAAAGAGGCTTAAGAATGACAGCATATGTGGAATGCAAAATCTGTGCCAGGCTCCCTCCTCTTTTAGCATTAAACACCCCTGGATGCATACTGTTATTAAAGAGATTTTTTGCTTATTAAACTTTTAAATGTGTGGAATGATTTGTCCATGGCAAAGCACATTAATTCTACACCAATAGTACCTCTAGCCTTATAGAACAATGTTTATGAGACTTTTTTAATTTTGTTTTTTGTTTTTTTGAGACAGAGTTTCTCTGTGTAAAAGCCCTAGCAGTCCTGGAACTAGCTCTTATAGACCAGGCTGGTCTCAAACTTAGATCTGCCTACCTCTGCTTCCTAAGTGCTGGAATTAGAGGCATGTGCCACCACCACCCAGCAAGACAAAATTTCTTAGGTAGGACCAGGTAGCCGTGTTCCCACATAAGGATCATGTTGTGATTAAACCAACTAAATTCTTAGATTAAAGACCTCAGCCACCACTAAGTTTTAAAATTACAAATTTGAGTCATATAGTCAACTGTCCATTTCAGTAGCAGGAAAAGAGTTTGTGTGTGGACATGGCTTCACCTTCAGACCAGAATAGGAGGAATAGTTTATTGTGTACACTGTAGGGGGAAGCAGGGTAGGCAGACAGCTGCCGAAGTCACTGTTATAAAATAGGATCTGATTGTGGCAGGATCAGTGATTTTGTAATTTCCCAGCACACATAGATAGATCCATGTCATGTGACTGAAGGCAGGCCAGATTTTGGATGTACCATTTGGGAAAGTTAGCTTGAGCCAATGAATACTGAATTTCTAACAAGGGAACTCAGATATGTTCAATCCTACTTGTCATGGTTCCATCTCTTAGCTGTAGTTGTGTATATCAGGATCTCAGCAGATAACATTGCACAAAGCGGCATGGTGAAATAATATGAATGCCATTCCCTGCCAGAGGCCATGGGAGTATACAGAAGATGAGAACTAAGTCAGCCCACCAGATGAATAACTCTTATGGGTAGCCCCACCTAGCAAAGACCGTGGGGCCACTGACAGTGAATCTGTTTCTGTCATGTGCCATTACGTTTCTTCCCTAAACACAGTTACGAATATTTTCCCCACTGTCTGTGTGTTTATCTCATAAATATATTCCATCTATTGGGCATACATATATCTGAATGCTTAGAAAGATGATTTCTTCTTAAGCTGTATAATTTTGATGAATGGAAATAACTAGGATATTTTTCATAGCTCAGACTAATAGGAAAATAGCAATATTCTCCGTTACAAAAACAACTTTTTACACCATTACCTGATTTAAGACCTCAAAAGCAATTCAAAGTAGACTAGTTGCTCTTTGGAGATGAATTACACAAGGACAAGTTCCCGAGTGTCTTTTTGTTGATCAAGTTCAGGCACAAACCAACTTTAGCAGACATAATTCTCTCAGCAATTGACTCTCTGCATGCATTCCTAACCAAGCAAGGTTCAGAAACTGTTTATTGTTTAGGTCCTGTATTTCAATGTCACTCTCCATGATGTCTCTCAGGCTACATGCCTACCACCTACACAACCACATATTGTCATGGTTGCTCATTGGCTGGTCAGTGTGACATCCCTAGCCTGTGAGAAACTGATTTAAAGCAGAGGTCTTCCAAAGTTGTAGACCAGGATATGGAGCCAAGGGTTGGGGTGGGGAATTGTGTGCAGGTCTGGGATTTTAGGGCAGGCTTAAATGGGTTTAGTGGGCAGTGGATAGTGTCTTCCCTAGGGTTCCTAGAAGCAGACACTTCCTGTAAGACTGCCAGGGCTGTAGGCCCTAGTTTGAAAGTCAGGGGAGGATATGCTGCCTGGTGTTAGTGTTACTAGGTCAGCTTTAAGAAGTGTTAGCTGATTATGGGCAATGTCTTACCTGGTTCCTTAAACTTTCCTGGTCTCTGAAATAGCCAAGTTTGTTTTTTTTTTGTTTGTTTGTTTGTTTTGTTTTGTTTTAAGTAGTAGGCTAGTATATGGGATCCAGGGACAGTGTTGCTGTTTGGAGTTGTTGGATAGGCTTAAAAGGGTTTAGGGGTGGGTGGGGTGGGCAGTCTTCCCTGGGGTCCTGAAGACCACTCTGATCTCTGGTACAGCTGCTGTGGGCTGTGGGCCCTAGGGTGGAGCCAGGGTAAAAAAGTGCAGTCTGGGGTTGCTGGGTGGACTTTAAGGAATGTTAGTGGGTAGTGTCTTACCTAGGGTCCCTAGATCCAGTCTGGCATCTGGTAGAGCAGAAGTCTTTGAAAGTTTTAGACCAGGATATAGAGCCAGGGGTAGGGGGATGGGGATGTGGTGTGTGCAGTCTAGAATATTTGGTTGGGCTTAAAGGGGTTTATTATGTCTGGAGTGCAGAAGATACTTTAGGGCATCTCTTGGTGCTACTGTGCCCTGTGATTAAGGTTAATGGGAAATTACAACAATCTAATCCAGGAAAAGAAGACAAATGGCAAAGACTTTAGGAATGAAGGTATCCAGGGAAAGACCCATACCTTCTCAAGTGCTTGCAGAGGATGGAAGAAATACAGACTGGGTAGTAGAAGAAGATAGTTCTAAATACCTTCTAAGGCCACGTGACCAGTTGCAGAAATGAGGATTAAAACTAACATAGGTGATCTTGCTGCATTTTGTTAATAATTTTACAGATATTTGTAGTGCTTTCCATTTCCTTTCCATGTGTTGCAACATCAATTAAGAGAATATCAGTGGTTTTCAGAGCTAAGTTTGAAATACTAGAAAGATGTCCCCCAAAGGATTTTTGTGTTTTTTTGTTTTTGTTTTTTTGTTTTGTTTGTTTGTTTTTTTTTTGTTTTTTTCGAGGCAGGGTTTCTCTGTGGCTTTGGAGCCTGTCCTGGAACTAGCTCTGTAGACCAGGCTGGTCTCAAACTCACAGAGATCCACCTGCCTCTGCCTCCCGAGTGCTGGGATTAAAGGCGTGCACCACCACTGCCCGGCCCCCAAAGGATTTTGACACTATTCTAAATATATAATGCATTTGTGATTTATGTGGTATAGTTATGGTATGTTTAGGTATAGTTATTACCTTGTTATTGTTTTTCATTTGGAAATTAATCATGGGCAATGTGATTGAAAGCAAAGTTGACAAGGGGTGGATTGTGATGGCTATTCTTGTTTATCAGCTGTGACCTCCATTTCTGAATTATAATTCATTCCAGATAATTCAGAAATGGAAGTCACAGTTGTGATCTGCACCTTAAGGCACGAAGGCAACATACATTTGATACAGATCCTGAGGCTGGATGACATACACCTTTAATTCGGACCTTGAGGCTAAAAGGCACACCTTCAATTTGGGTTACACATTCTGCTGGAAGGACAATAGAAAAGGAAGGTAATGTGTTAGTTCTTCACATCCATTTTTTCATGGACATTGAAGCCTACTTCTTTGGAATTCCAGTACATACAAAAACCCAGCTGAGATGCCCAGCCTCATGGGATTGAGCAACTACTAGATTCTTGGACTTTCCATTCACCAACTAGCCATTTTTGACAGCAGCCTATAAGTCATTCCAATAAATTCCCATATATGTGTGCACACACACACACACACACACACAGAGAGAGAGAGAGAGAGAGAGAGAGAGAGAGAGAGAGAGAGAGAGAGAGATTCCATAAATTTTGTGACTCTTGAGAACCTTGACAAATACACTGGAATTTCCAGTCAATTACATTTCTATACTTTTAGATCCTAATTTTTTGATTTATACCATAACTACACATCTGAAACATTTTTAGCAAATACTTCAACACCACATTACATACTTTTGTAGAAAATAACCTTTTCTATTGTATAAAGCTAAAGAACATGGGAACTAGTCATGTAAGGGTTGGGTGCTATTTCTGGTGAAAATTTTATAAAACAGTATGAGCCATTAGCCACAAGGAAATATTTTGGGACCTCAGAGTAGGCCTGAGCCAGGACCTCTGTAGGTCTGGGCATTGGTCTGGGACAACAAAGGGAATAGGCGGGCCTGGAATGTCTGCAGGTTCGAGCATGAGTCTGGGACCTCTGAGGAAGTAAGCCTGAGCCAGGTCCTCTGCTGTTCTGGGTGCAACTGAGCCTGGGAACTCTGAGGCAGTAGACTGGAGCCAGAAACCTTTGCAGGCCAACTCCAAGCCAGGGACTTCTGCAGGAAGGAATCCAGACCAGGATTTAAAGAAACAGGTCAAGCCAGGAACCTAGACCAAAGTAGGCCAGAGACAGCAAACTCCAAGGGAACAGAGCAAAGCACTGGAGCCCTGAGCTATCCCCATGAACACAGAGTAACCAACAGGGTAACTAGAACTGTGTCACTGATTGTCCTACAAAGAACAACCATCTGAGCTTTGGATTCACTGGCACCTAGAAAATTACTCAACAGAATCTCAGACAGCACCAACAATACCTATTAGAGGAAAACATGAGTAGAAAAGGTAAGAATACATGCAACACCACAAAGAGCAACACAACACCAGTAAAGCCTAAAGACCCTACAACAGCAAGACCTGAACAAGCAAATATAGATGAAGCAGAAGAAAATTACCTAAAAAATGACTTCAGGAGAATGTTTGAAACTCTTAAAGAGGAAATGAGAAATTCCATCAAAGAAATGGAAGAAAATACAAACAAAAAATTGGAAGACATCTGCAAATCCATCAAAAGAAGAAAAGAAAAACCAAGAAAAAGAAATCAAACATAAAAAGGAAAACTATTCAAGACTTGAAAACTGAAATAGGAACAATAAAGGAAACACAAACCGAAGGAATTATAGAAACAGAAATCATGAGAAAATGGTCAGAAACCACAAGCATAAGCATGAACATCATAATACAAGAAATGGAAGTGAATCTTAAGCGCTGAAGATGCAATAGAGAAAATAGACTCATCAGTTAAAGAAAACATTAAATCTAACAAAACCTTAACCCAAAACATCCATGAAATATGGGACACCATGAAAAGACCAAATCTTAGAATAATAGGTATAGAAGAAGAAGAAATTCAATTCAAAAGAATAGAAAATATATTTAACAAAATCATAGAAGAAAACTTTTCCAACCTAAAGGAAGATATGCCTTTGAAGACACAAGAAGCTTACAGAACACCAAATAGACTGGATCCAAAAAAAAAAAAACCTCTCACCACATAATAATCAAAACACTAAACATACAGAGTAAAGAAAGATTATTAAAAGCTGCAAAGAAAAAAGGCCAAGTAAAATATAAAGGTAGACCTATCAGAATTATACCTGATTTCTCATTGGAGACAATGAAAGCCAGAAGGTTGTGGTCAAGCATTATGCAGATATTAAGAGACCATGAATGCCAGCCCAGACTATTATCTCCATCAAAACTTTCAATCACCATAGAAGGACAAATCAAGATATTCCATGACAAAACTATTGATTTCACCAATACCTAGCCACAAACCCAGCCCTACACAAAATACTAAAAGGAAAACTCCAACCCAAGGAAGTTGGCTACACCAACAAAAACACAGACAATTGATGGTCTCACAGCAGCAAATCCCAAAGAAGGAAAAAATGCATAAATTAACATCACCAACAATGAAAACTAAATTAACAGGAGATAGCAATCACTGGTTATTAATATCTATTAATGTAAATGGACTCAACTCACCTATAAAAAGGCACAGGCTAACAGACTGGATACAAAAACAGATTCCATTTTTCTGCATGCAAGAAACACATCTCAACCTCAAAGACAGACACTGTCTCAGAATAAAGAGTTGGAAAAAAATATACCAATCAAATGGACCTAAGAAACAAGTGGGTGTGGCTATCCTAATATTTAACAAAATAGACTTCAAGCTAAAATCAATCAAAAGAAACAAGGATATTTCATATTAGTCACAGGAAAAATCCATCAAGAGGAATTCTCAATACTGAACATCTAGACCCCAAATACAAGGGCACTCTCATATGTAAAAGAAACACTTCTAAAGCTTAAATCATACATCAAACTCCACACACTAATAGTGGGAGACTTCAACACTCTCCTCTCACCACTAGACAGGTCAGTCAGACAAAAAATGAACAGAGAAATAAGAGAACTAACATGTTATGACTCAAATGGACTTAACAGACATCTATAGAATATTCCATCCAAACAGAAAAGAATATACCTTCTTCTAGCACCTCAAGGAACCTCTTCAAAAATTGACCACATACTCAGTAACAAAAGAAACCAACAAATACAAAAGAATTGGAATAACCCAATGTATCTTATCAGATAACCATGGTTTAAAACTAGAAGTCAACAGCAATACTAATTCCAGAAAACACACAAACACATGGAAATTAAACAATGCTCACCTGAATCATCAATGGGTCAAGGAAGAAATAAAGGGAGAAATTAAAGACTTCCTAAAATTCAATGAAAATGACTACACAGCTTACCCAAATTTATGGGACACAATGAAAGCAGTGTTGAGAGGAAAGTTTATAGCACTAAATGCCTACATTAAGAAGCTGGAAAATTCCCACACTAGTGAATTAACAGAACATTTGAAAACTTTAGAATAAAAAGAAGCAAACTCACCTAAGAAAACTAGATGACAGGAAATAATCAAATTGATAGCTGAAATCAACAAAATAGAAACAAAGAAAACAATATAAATAATCAATGAGACAAAGAGTTGGTTCTTTGAGAAAATCAACAAAATAGACAAACCTTTATCCAAAATAACCAAAAGGCAGAGCGTGAATACTCAAATTAACAAAATCAGAAATAAAAAAAGAGCCATAACAGCAGACACGGAAGAAATACAGAGAATCATCAGGTCATATTTTGAAAACCTGTACTCCACAAAATTGAAAAACTTAAAGAAAATGAAAAACTTTCTGGATAAATATCACAGCAAATTTAAATCAAGACCAGAAAAGCAAATTAAACACACCTGTAACTGCTGAAGAACTAGAAACAGTCATCAAAAGTCTCCCAATCAAAAAGAGCCCAGGACCAGATGGTTTCAGCTCAGAATTCTGCAAGACTTTCCAAGAAGAACTAATACCAATACTCCTCAAATTGTTCCACACAATCGAAACAGAAGGAACAATGACTAACTTTGTTGTTGTTGTTGTTGTTTGAGACAGGGTTTCTCTGTAGTTTTGGAGCCTGTCCTGGAACTAGCTCTTGTAGACCAGGCTGGCCTCGAACTCCCAGAGATATGCCTGCCTCTGCCTCCCAAATGCTGGGATTAAAGGCGTGTGCCACCACCGCCCGGCTAATGACTAACTTTTTATGAGGCTACAACTACCCTGATACCCAAACCACAGAAAGACATTACTAAAAAGGAGAATTACAGACCAATCTCACTCATAAACATTGATGCAAAAATACTAAATAAAATACTGGCAAATCAAATCCAAGAACACATCAGAACTATCATCCAACATGGTCAAGTAGGCTTCATCCCAGAGATGCAGGGATGTTTCAACATACAAAAATATGTCAACATAATCTACCATATAAACAAACTGAAAAATCAAAACCACATGATCACCTCTTTAGGTGCCAAAAAAGCTTTCAACAAAATACAACAGCACTTTATGATAAAGGTCGTGGAGACAGCAGGGATTACAAGGAACTTACATAAACACAATAAAGGCAATATACAGCGAGTCAACAGCCAACATCAAACTAAATGGAGAGAAAGTCACAGCGATCCCACTGATCAGGAACTAGACAAGGTTGTCCACTCTTTCCATATCTGTTCAATATAGTTCTTGAGCTCCTAGCTAGAGCAATAAGACACCAAAAGCAGATCAAGGGGATACAAAGAGGAAAAGAAGAAGTCAAATTCTCACTGTTTGCTGATGATTTGATAGTTTACATAAGTGATCCCAAAAATTCTACCAAGGAACTTCTACAACTCATAAACACTTTCAGTAATGTAGCAGGATACAAGATAACTCAAAAAAAATCAGTAGCCCTCCTGTGCATAGATGATAAAAGGGCTGGGGAAGAAATCAGAGAAATATCACCCTTCACAATAGCCACAAATAGCATAAAATATCTCAGAGTAACTCTAACCAAACAAGTGGAACACTTGTATGACAAGAATTTTAAATCTTTGAAGAAAGAAATTGAAAACATCAGAAAGTGGAAAGATCGCTCATGTTCTTGGGTAGGCAGAATTAATATAGTAAAAATGGCAATCTTACCAAAAGCAATCTACAGATTCAATGCAGTGCCCAGCAAAATTCTTCACAGACCTTGAAAGAACAGTATTCAACTTCATATGGAAAAGCAAAAAAAAAAAAAAA
>NW_026068012.1:4588682-4604709 GCF_014885135.2 Alexandromys fortis | reverse complement strand
ATGGAAAATCAAAAAAACAGAATAGCCCAAACAATCCTGTACAATAAAAGGAGGCATCACAATTCCTGACTTCAAACTCTACTACAGAGCTACAGTACTGAAAACAGCCTGGTAGTGGCATAAGAACAGACAGGAAGACCAATGGATCTGAATAGAAGACCCGGATATTAATCCACACATTTTTGAACACCTGATTTTTGACAAAGAAGCAAAAAATATCAAATGGAAAAAAGAAAGCATATTTAACAAGTGATGCTAGTATAAATGGACATCAACATGTAGAAGAATGAAAACAGACCTGTATCTATCACCATGCACAAAACTCAGGTCCAAATGGATCAAAGAACTCTACATAAAGCCAGCCACACTGAACCTTATAGAAGAGAAAGTGGGAAGTATGCATTGAATGCATTAGCACAAGAGACCACTTCCTAAATAGAACCCAGCAGCACAGACACTGAGAAACAATAAATGGGACCTCCTGAAACTGAAAAGCTTCTGTAAAGCCAAGGACATGGTCAACAAGACAACACAACTGTCTACAGAATGGGAAAAGATCTTCACCAACCCCACATCAGACAGAGGTCTGATCTCCAAAATATACAAACAACTCAAGAAATTGGTCATCAAAAGAACAAATAATCCAAGAAAAATGGAGTACAGACTTAAACAGAGAACTCACAACAGAGAAATCTAAAATGGCTGAAAGACACATGGAAATGTTCAACATCCTTAGTCATCAGAGAAATGCAAATCAAAACAACTCTGAGATTCCATCTTACACCTGCAAGAATGGCCAAAATCAAAAACACTGATGACAGCTTATGCTGGAGAGGTTGTGGGGAAAAGGGAACACTTCTGCGTTGCTGTGTGTGTGTGTGTGTGTGTGTGTGTGTGTGTGTGTGTGAATGGCCCAGAGCCTACACTATGTTTGTGTTGAATATTCCTCAAGTTAAAGAAATAGAAGGAAGCCAAGTGTGCTGGTGCATGTTTTTAATCCCAGCACTCAGGAAGTAAAAGCTGCTAGATCTCTGAGTTCAAATTTGGCCTGACACACAGAAAGAATTTCCAGACAGTAAGTTCCACACATTGAAAAACACAATCTCAAGTGAAATAAAATAAAAAGAGATGTGAATGGCATGGAGCTGCCTGGAGCCCAGGGCTGACCTCTTCCCTCATAAATCAGATCCCCTGCACTAATGTTCATTGTTTGTTTGTTTGGATTCCAAATTAATTATATTTGTGTTTATGACTATTTATTTGATTTTTACCTTTTTGTTGTTCTTTTGTTTTGTTTTTTGAGAAACAGGGTCTGTGTCATCCTGGCTGTCCTGGAACTAGCTCTGTAGACCAGGGTGGCCTCCAACTCACAGAGATCAACCTACCACTGCCTTCCCAGTGCTAGGATTATTAAAAGAGTGAATCATCACTGCCTGGTTAATTTTATTTTACCCTTCCTTCCTTCCTTATTTGAGAATCCAAAGCCACTGGCCTCCCTACACAATTAAAACTGAAATAATTAACCTGGCATTGATAAATGAATAAAAGCAAAGGGGACCTGGGCTGGGAATGTGATGAAGCTTCGGGTGTTGGATTGCAAAGCTGAGCTAGTCTGGGACTCTGATCTCAGCAGTATGTGCATGCAATGGGGTACACTACAGTACACAGAACAAAGCAGTTCTGGTGGTTGTTGGGACCTTGGGTAGCATGAGAAGAAGCTTGGATGTTGATTGCAAAGCTAGTCTTTCTCTCCTTTTCTTTTTTAATAAGTAAAATAAAATAAAAGAGACTTGAATGCATTGCTGGACCCACATGCACACATGGCTTAGATGCCACCTGTCCCCACCCCTACGGCAAGCCTGCAGCATCATACACACATATAAACGTGCCCACTCTTCCACCAATGATGCATGTAGGAGAAAAATCGGCCTGTAGAGATGACTCAGCCCTTAAGAACACTCTTCCCTCTGGAATTTTCAGCAACCACATAGTGCCCTCTTCTGGTAAAAGGGCTTACATGCAGACAGAGCTCTCCACAAAGAATTAATATGCGAATCTTTTTAAATTAAGGAGCCTAACAAACCAGAGGGCAGTGACCTGTTATTTGCACATAACTATGGGCATTTTCTGCAATTCACCAAGTTCTAAGAGAGTTCAGTGATCATGAAAGACAGAGTCAGGACCCTGAGGACTCCTCATCTAATGAGCAGAGAGGCAGATTCAACCACATTTTGCCACAGTATGCTGCTTGAAAAACCACAATTATTGAAGTTTGAATAAAGCAACCATTTCTGAAAGAGGAACTGTTATTCCTTTCTGTCTGCCTGCCTGTTTCTCTCTCTCTCTCTCTCTCTCTCTCTCTCTCTCTCTCTCTCTCTGTGTGTGTGTGTGTGTGTGTGTGTGTATGTTTGTCTGTCTGTCTGTCTGCATGTATACATTTGTGTATGTCTGGGCACAAGTGTATAAGTTTCTACGATGAGTTCAGTCATCATAAAAGACAGACGAGACACTGAGAGCACATCTAATAAGCAGAGGATCATATTTAAGCAAAATTTGCAAGAATCTTTCATTAGTCAGTATGCAGCAGGAAAAGTCATAAAAATGCCAACCCACTGGAGTGGGAGTGGGGCTGATTTCCCTCTTTTTAGCTGCTTAGTACTACGATTACAGGGATGGGGCAGCACACCCAGTTTGTGCAGTGCTGAGAGGATGGAACCAAGGGTTCCCCTCCCCTCATAAGTCAGATTTCTAACACTGCTATCCCTTGGTCTCTCTCTCCTCTCTCTCTCTCTCTCTTTTTTCTCTCTTCTCTCTCTCTCTCTCTCTCTCTCTCTCTCTCTCTCTCTCTCTCTCTCTCTCTCTTTTGCCTGTCCACTCGAGTAAATCCAATGCCTTTGGCTTCTCTGGGAACCTGTACTAATGTGAGCAAATCCACACACACACTTAAACAAACATAATACAAATTAAAGTGATAAGTTAATATGGCTTTTTTAAAAGTAAATAAAAGCATAGGAAAACAGGGCTGGAGATTTCCATTGGTATTGGATCAGGAACTGAGTTGGTCTAGGGAGTCCTGAGCACTGCCTTGTATCCTCAGCAATGCATAAACTGTGATGCTGCTACAACACACAGAACAAAGCCATTTCTGGTGGTTGTTGAGGTGGAGAGAGTAGAACTAGAAGAAGCAGGGATATTGGTTGCAAGTCTGTCTGTCTTTCTAAAAAGAAATCCCACACTAGTTCAGAATTGAGTACAATAAAGGGTTATTTATTTAGGGGTAGTCTCACAGATCACAGTCCTCTGCTCGAAAGGGAAAACAACAACCGAATTCAGCAGCTGGAAGAGAGAGAGAATGGATGTGCACTTTACATTGGCATTTATAGTATAAGAGGCCATGCCCAAGTGGTTGGGTAACTTAAAGGCTATTGGCTGAAGGATTTCCTACAGCACCTCCCCCTTTTGTTTAAATAAGAGAATTTTAAACCTAAGATAAAATTATATACAATAAAAAAAAGTCAAGTATAAAATTAGGATTAAAGCCAGCATAAACAATATCAAGAATAACAAGCAAGAAACAAGTGATAAATACTTCAATAATTATCCTATCCTAAGGAGTCTAAGTCTTGTATTATAAATAACTTGGCCAAGTCATGAGATGAAAGTAACTATGACTATCTAGTCTTCAATCCCATCAAAGGCCCATAAAAGGAAATAATATTACTTGAGTAGGCAATAAGTGCAATCAAGCAACTTCCAAAATGTGCAACAAATGACAGAGGCAAATGGCTACCTGGGTAATCACCCAAAGTCTCATTTGCAACGTAGGAGCAACCAACTTTGGCTAAGAACTAGAGTAACTGTCAGACCATTTTCAGAGGCAGGAAAATTTTCAAAACCATCTGACCCTGTCTTGGCAGGATTTGAGTCTTTTTTCTTGTATCCTGCTTGTCCTGTCCTGACATCATGCATTTTTTTTTCAGTAGTCATTGCAAGGGCAGTTCCTTACTCAAAGGCCAGTTTTGCCAAGAAGAAAACAAGCTCCAAGTGATGTGTCTTCAATGCTCAACATTCTCTTGGGAATAGATCAGTGCTGCCAGGAGCAATCTTGTCTTACATCAACAGAACCCTAAGTTATTTAAATGCCATATTCTACAGTTCTTTGAAGTGGTTGAAGATTACCTATCTATGAAGAATACAATCTCTATGTATCTAAAGAATATGATTAGTCAAAGTATGACATAGATGACTATTGATCTATAATTCTTAATAACTATATAACTTAGAGACTAAGACTTCCTATTAGAATATTATACAATAAACAACTTGCAACAAATAAGGACAATGCCCTCAAAATATAAAGTATAAGTATCTTGATCAGAGGTAGAAATGTATATTGCAATATGATAAATAAATCCTAAAATTGTATCAATATACAAAATGTCTTAGACAAAAATAGGAACATATTCAATGTAATTTGTATGTATCAATATACAAGAAGTTATACCAATGTAAATTACCTATAAATAATGTTCACAAATATTCACTCTATTACTCACTATTATTATTAGTGTGAGTAAGCTCACACTAATCTATTATCGCATCCAATTTCCCTTTCTTTTTCAAAGAAATCCCTGAGCCTTCATAATTTCCCCCCAAACCTCCAGCCCTATACCAATTATAATCAACCCCTAATTGATATCCCTAACCTTGAGGACAACCTTTGGTGGAAGGCAGGACATCATCTTCTAGAATTACTTCCAGCTGTCATGGAGACGATGTCCTTCCTATGGGATCACAGGAGAAACAGTATCAGAGCAGACTTCCTGATCTTCTGGCCCTTACTATCTTTCTGTCCCTTTGGTAATTTTTTTCCAGAGATGTAGGTGTAGGAGTTGCATTGCAAATGTATTCATGGTGGTTGTACTCCCAAACAACCATCACAGGCACTGGCTAAGACTATGACTGTTTCTCTTACTTGTCAGCTTGCATAGTATTTCATGGTACTCTGGCAGCTAGATGATATTTTTGATATATTCCTGTAATATTGTTGCTAGTATTTTATTTAGAATTTTTGCACCTGTATTTCTCAAGGATATCACCCTATAGTATTCTCTTTTTGTATTTGTCTTTACCTGGCTTGGATGTTCAGATTTACATTGACTTTGGAGAAGGCATAGGGAAATGCACGTCCCATTTCTTCTTTTATTAGAATAATTTAAGAAGTATTTGTTGTAGTGCTTTAAAAGTCTGGTAAAATTCTCTTGTGAATCCTAGTATTGTTTCAAAATCTTTCTTTTTGGCCTGTTTAACTTATTGATCTCTTCTTTCCTTAGTATTAAGTATGAAGTAAACGTATTCTCTATGTACATAGTTGGATCTTTCAATTTAGAAAATAATCCCAAAATATCTTTAAGATACCAAGCCACAAAACAAATATCCGGTATTTTTTCTCTTACAGGATCTTCAAAGACAAAAACTATCTATTGCCATTTATAGGCACTGATAACAGGCCAATAACATGTAGGCTATAAACAAAGGTACCCAAAGAAGAAAAAGGCAAGAGTAGAGAATTTATTATATACACTATGGCACAGCAAATATGGGTAAGGATTAGAGGAGTGTCTATGCACCTGAGAAAGGGTGAGTCAAAGTCCAGAGCATCTGGGGGAAGATTATTTGATATTATTTCATGAGCTCTTCATGTAGATTCATATCTAAATATACAGGCTGATTTCTTGATATTTATTAAGAAAATTATAGCATCTCAACATTAAACAATACAATTCTCCTTAAAAGGGATAAAAGATAGTATATTATGGTACCAAATATGACTGAACATGGCCAGGGAACATAGACTCAGATTACATGATGACTAAGCACTCAAATATATGAGCTTATGGGAGTCATTATTATTTAAACCATCACACTCATCAATACTGAATGAGTGTTCAGTTTTCATGACTCCCTTTACAAATTTGTTCCTGGTTGTTTTATTAATATTTGCCATTCTGTATGTTGTAAACTACAATCTAAAAGTTGTTCTGATTTTCATTTTTCTAATTTCTAAGAACAATATATATATATCATATGTTGATTAAATATATATTTATATATGTGTGTGTGTGTGATTTTTGAGACAGAGTTTTCCTCTATAACAGCCCTGGCCATCATGTAACTCACTGGGTAGACCAGGCTGGCCTTTAACCCACAGAGATCCACCTGCCTCTGCCTCCTGAGTGCTGAGATTAAAGGCGTGTGCCTCCACCACCCGGCAAAACAATAGTTTTTGTTTTGGTTTGTTTTGGTTCTTCAAGAAAGGGTTTCTCTGTAGCTTTGGAGCCTGTCCTGGAACTAGTTCTTGTAGACCAGGCTGGTCTCAAACTCACAGAGATCCACCTGCTTCTGCCTCCTCCTGAGTGCTGGGATTAAAGACATTTGCCATTTTTCTTCTTTTGAGAATTCTATTCAGGTGCAAGGCCCATTAGAAAAGTAATGAATCATTTATTTTTTAGATATATTTATTATATATACAGTGTTCTGCCTTCAGGTCAGAAGAGGGCTCCAGGTCCCACTATAGATGGTTGTGAACCACCATGTGGATCCTGGGAATTGAACTCAGGACCTCTGGAAGAGCAGCCAGTACTCTTAACCTCTGAGCCATCTCTCCAATCCTGTTCTTTTTTCTTTCTTTTTTTTTTTGCTTTGTTTTCTAGTTGTTTATATATTGAAGATATAAATCCTCAGCCAGATACCTAAGTAGCAATGATTGTTTCTCATTTGTTGGCTTCCTCTTTTATTGATTTTTTTTTTTTTTTTTGCTGTGCAAAAAATATTTTGTTTCATTAAGTCCCACTGTCAATTCTTGGCCTTACTTCTTGGCAAATAGTGTCAGTGCAGGACTTTTTTTTTAACCTATATCATATGGGGTTCTGTCTATGCTTACTTCTAGGAGCTTCAGTGATTTAAATTTCAGGTTTAGTTCTTTGATTCATTGAAAGACAGTTTTTGTTCAAAGTAAAGGATAAAGATTTAATTTTACTTTTCTGCATGTGGATGTCCAGTTTTTGGAGCAACTTTTGTAGATGCTTTCTTTTTACAAGCTTATGTTTGGGTGTCATTGTCAAATATTAAGTGGCTAAAGTTCCCTTTACCTATGTTTGGGTCTTCAGTTTTGCTCAGTTGAAGCACATGTATGTCTTCTGTCAGGACCTCATTGTTTTTATTAGTATGGTTCTGTCATATATCTTAAGATCTGCAATTGTCCCTCATCTTTGTTCTTTTTGCTCAGAATTACTTTGGTTATCTAGGGTCTTTTGAGGTTTCGTGTGAACTTTAGCATACTTTTTTTTCTACATCTGTGAAGAATGAGAAGAGGCTTTTTATTGGGATTACATTGACTCTATACATACCTTTTGGAAGAGTGGTCATGTTCACAATGTTAATTCTACTAATCCGTAAGTCTAGAATGTCTTTCCTTTCTCTAGTGTCTTTCTATCTTTCTTTAGAAATTTAAAGTTTGTATAATCTAATTCAAGAAGTTTTCTGTAAGAATTTTGGGGATTTCTAATGTATATTACTCATGTCATCTGTAAATAGGGATTGTTTGACAGCTCATTTAATTGTTTGTATCCCTTTAATTTCCTTCTCTTGCCTTCTTTTTCCAGCTAGTATTTTGAGAAAATTATTGTAAATTAGTGAGAATAGTGGACATCCATGCCTCATTTCTTACTTCAACAGGGTTGTTCCAGCTTTTATCCATTTAGGATAATGTTTGCTGTGGGTTTGTCATATGTATAGCTTTCATGATGTGGTGTGATGGTTCTTACTCCTCTAGATTCTATAGGACATTCATCATAAAGGAATGTTGGTTGCTTTTTGACAAAGTCATTTTATTTACATATTGAAATGCCCATATGTTTTTTAGTCTTCAAGTACATTTATGTGGTTTCTTAAATTTACTAACTTGTATATGTTGAACCATTCATGCATTTCAAGGATAAAGCCAACTTTGTAATGGTGTATAGTCTTTTTGATGTGTTTCTATATTGTTTGCAACTATTTTGTTGGGTGTTTTTTAGTCTATCTTCATGAGCAATACTGGTCCATAGGGTATGTGTGTTGGGTATTAGGTATTAGAGTACTATTAGCTTCAGTTCTTCTGTTTCAAGTGTTTCAAAGTTTAAGAAAGTTTGACTATAGGAATTCTTTGAAAATCTGGTACAATTCTGTTGTGAAGCCATCTGTCCTGGATTAATTTAAACTGAAAGATTTTTTTATTACATTTCAATCTCCTCCTTTGTTATGGGTCTGTTAAGATTGTTTATTTCTTCCTCGTTTAATACCGGTGGTCTGGCTGAACCTAGAAATTCATATATTTCTTTTAGCTTTTCCTGATTAATAGAGTATATTTTTCCTTGGTGTATTCTGAATTTCTTTGGTATCTTTTGAATGTTCCCCTGTTAATTTCTGATTCTGTTCATTTTGGGTCCTCTCTTTTTGTTAATTGGGTCAAAATTCTGTCTATCTTGTCTATTTAGTCCAAAAAAGCTGTTAAAAATCATTGATTTTTTTCCTATTGTTTTATTGTCATTTCTGTTTCATTTGTTAACATTCTGGTTTTTATTACTTCTTACTGTTGACTAGGTTTGGATTAGATTTATTTTTGTTTTTCCACTAAATTCCATCATAAAACCATTTATGTGTGCTTTTTCTGACTTTCTTTTAAACTTTGATTGGTTCTTTGTGGATTTCACATCATGCATTCTGATCCCACTTACCCCCATTTTCTCGAATCTGACCTCTGTCCTTGAAACCACCCCCTATATCAAAACCAAATTTAAAAGAAAATCCCAAAACCAAGCAAAAAAAAAAAAAAGAAACAAGAACAAAAAAGAGGAGGAGGAGGAATCTTGTCGTGGACGCTGTAGCGTGTCCTGTTGAGCCACACGTTCACACTAAAATAAACCCATTCATCTTCACTTCAAAGTGTTTCTGCTACAGCACTGAGCTACCACTGGGGCTCCTCTTGGACATCCTGCTGTTGTCCTGTGTCATGGAGAGCCTACAATTTTGGATCTGTAGACTCACCCCCTTCACGTGCTTTAACAGTTCAGAGATTCAGTGGATGTTGGGGTGGGCCATCTCAGAGCCTGGTTCTGAGTCTGGCTGCAGGTTGGGTTGGTCATCTTGCTAGTTTTCCCTAATCATCACCATCTGGTGAGTGTTCTGGCACTGCCTCAGCTAGCTCACCTGGCAGTACTGCTTTCAATATGTCCTAGAGGTTTTGTTGTGTTGTGCTTCCATTTGAATTTAGTTCCAGAAAAAAAAATTAAATTTCTTACTTGATTTCTTCTTTGGCCCATTTATTATTCACTAATGAATATTTTAAATCTTCATAAGATTTTTGTTTTGAGACATTTGATTGCTGTCAATCTTAAGTTCTATTGCATTGTGTTCAGATAGTCTACAAGGCAGAATTTCAATATTTTTTGAATTTGTAATTTTGTTTTGTGTCCCAGGATGTGATTCTTTTAAGAATAACTTTCTTGAGGCCAGCCTGGCCTACAGAGCAAGTTCCAGGACAGACTCCAAAGCTACATACACAAAGAAACCTTGCAAAACAAAAGAATAACTTTCCTGAGTAGAATATGTCCTTACTGTTTGGGCTGAATATTCTGTCAATATCTGTTACATCAGTTTGATGTATGATGTCAATTAATTGTGATTTTTTTCTATTTTTTGTTCAAGTGACGTATCTATTGTAGGAAGTCAGATATGAAAATAACTATTAATGGATTAATGTTGATCTATGTCTTTAAATCCAGTGATAGATTTTTCTTAAACGGGGCACCTCAGTATTTGATGCATTTATGTTTAGAATAGTAATGTTCTCTTGGTTAGCTGTTCACTTGATTGGGATGAAGTGTCTCTCTTACCTTTTCTGATGAGTTTTAGTTTGATGTCTATATTGTCCGATATTAGTATAATGACTCCTGCTTCCTTCAAGATTAATTTGAATACTTTAGTCCATCCTTTTATTTCAAGTCAGTGCCCATATTTAAAACTAAAATATGTGGGGTGTGTGTGTGTGTGTGGTGTTCTTTAGAAAACAAATCATGAGATTTTTGTCTCTTGATCCATTCACTCAGCCTGTGTCTTTTGATTGGAGAATTGAGGCTACTCACACTTAAATTTATTATTAAAATATATATGTTAGTTGTTCTTATTATGTTGCTGATTTTTGGTGATGGTGTTTGTGTTCTCAATGATATCTTATGTTTTATGATAGTGTATTCTCATGTCTTTCCACAGTCTTTCTGTTAAGCTCATTCCCCTTAAAACTGAAATAATGTTTCCTGTATTTTCTTTAGGTTTGGCTTGTTGGAGATATCTAGCTAGCTAGCTACCTGTAAGTGGAGACTGTTCATTTGTTTCCAGGCTGCCCAGACCCAAATAATAACACAGAAACTGTATCAATTACAAACTATTTGGCCAATAGCTTAGGCATATTTTTAGCTAACTCTTACATATTAAATTAACTCATAATTCTTGTCTCTTAGCCACATGGCTTGGTACACTTTTATCAGTGAGGCATTCTTATCTTGCTTTCCCTGCATTGGTGATGACTGCAGTCTGAGCCTTTCCTCTTTCCAGAATTCTCTTCAAAGGAATATCTTTCTTTAGGTTGGGAAAGTTTTCTTCTATAATTTTATTAAATATATTTTCTGGACTGTTAAGCTGTACTTCTTCTCCTTCTTCTACCCCAATTATTCTTAGGTTTGGTCTTTTTATTGTGTCCCATGTTTCCTGAATGTTTTGTGATGAGAATTTGTTGGTTTTGCTGTTTTCTTTGATCAGTGTGTTTATTTTCTCTATGGTATCTTCAGTGTCTGATATTCTTTCTTCTATCTCTTGTATTCTGTTGGTAGTACTTGTCTCTGTAGTTCCTGTTCATTTACCCAGATTTTCCATCTCCAACCTTCCCTCGGTTTGTGTTTTCTTCATTACTTCCATTTCATTCTTCAAGTCTTGAACCGCTTCCCTTACCTGTTTGATTGCTTTTTCTTGTTTCTCTTGGTTTTCTTGGGTATCTTTGAGCGATTTATTCATTTCCTCTACCTTTTTGTTTGTAATCTCTAATTGTTTATGGCAGTTTTTCACCTCCTGTTTAAGGTCTTCTATTATTTTCATATAATTCACTTTTGAGTCGATTTCTTCTAATTCTTCTGGAGTAGGGTGTACAATTCTTCTTATTTCGGGATCCCTTGATTCTGGTGAAGTCATGTTGCCTTTCAGGTTGTTGGAGGAAGTCTTGCATTGGCGCCTTCCCATCTCCTCCTTCAAATGGAGCCAGGAGAGGCCTGGTGTCTTGGTCCAGTCTTTGCTGTGACTGACTCTCTGGGTGTATCTCTTCAGTGTAGAAGCAGGGACTGTCCCGTCGAGCTGGAACTCCTCAGCACCCAAACATGGACGACCGTCTAGATGGAACTCCTCAGGACCGCTCTGGGTGGGTTGTGGATGCAAGCCCGATGTCTCTCCTGGTGCCTGGATCGGATCTCCTTGCTTCTTGGGTGGCTCGTAAACAAAGGGCCTACCTTGCTTGCTGCAGGCAGGCTATTGGAACAAAGGAATTACCACCCTCCCGTTTGCCCTCCCGATTAGGATTCAGTCCCAGCGCCCGAACAGGCTGAGCTGGGAGATGTTATGTGGTCAAAGAGGAGAGGGAGTCAGACGGAGGGGGGAGGGTTGTAGATGCAAGTTGGGTGGGATAGGAAGAGTGAGGAGGTATCGGGCAGTATAGCCCCTGAGGATGACCAGGAAGTGTAGGAGGGATGAGGAACGTCTGAGTTCCCTGTCCCGGGCTGCTGCCGTGGTCAGAAACTCACTCACCCCAATGATGTCTCTCCTGGTGCCCGGACCGGATCTCCTTGCTGCTTGGGTGGCTCCTAAACAAAGGGCCTACCTTGCTTGCTGCCGATTTTTGTTTATTTTTTGAGATAGTGTCTCTTGCTCAGGTCAGCATGGAACTCAGCTCTTCTTCCTTAGAGTAGGGAGTAGCATGCTAGGATTACAGGCATACACCATCATGCCTAGCTTAAGCAAGACCTTTGAACTATTTGTGCCAGTACTGGTGTCCTTTTCTATGGACAGGTGGATCTTGATCATATGTAAGTGAGGTCCCCCTGTTTGTGCTTGGTGACCCCCAGTATTCATTAGTCTCTTCTGTGTCTCCCTGTTTGCTGCTAGCATTCCTTTACTCCAGGCTAAGTAACCTACTTTGCTCCTGTTTGTCCTTTCTTGTGTCTTATCTCCAATCCAGATCAACTTCATCCACTTCCTTGTCTTAGTCACCTCTGCTAAGACTCTTTCCAATATGAAAACTGCAGCCTGAGATCTTGAGTGGTTGTGAATTTTGAAGGGACACTGTTTAAATAATCCAACTACAGTCCTTGTTTGACAGCTCTTCCTTCTTAGAATGCTCCCTGTTCCCTTCTATTCAAACACTTTGTGGAAATTCCTGCTGAGGGCAGATCTGAGTCTGCACTTATTCCTAGCTGGCAAGCCTAACAGGTCATACTATAAGCTGGGGTATAGATATTTTTATGCTGATATATAGATAGTTCTCTCACTGATATGACAAAAGACCTAACAAAAACAATGTATGGAAGGAAAAGCTCATCCTTTAAGGGTGTTGTCCATGTTGGAGGGGAAGGTGTGGCTGTAGGAATGTAAGACAGATGGTTGCATTGTAGCTACAATTAGGAAGCACTGAGAGATGCATATTGATACTCACCTCACTTTCTCCTTTTTATCCAGAAGCCCAGCCTATGAAATGGTACCACCCACATTCAGGATGGGTCTCCCACCACAGTTAACCCTTACTGAAGTCGCTTCCACATACTGCTCAGAGGCATATCTAGGTGATTCTAACTGTGTCAGACTGGCAAGACTAACCTCAGCTGGTTGACTTTTTGTCTTTGGTGATGAAAGAAGTGAAATGAAAGCACAGAACACACCAAGTTATCAGCACAAAGGAGATTTATTTAGCCTAGAGGAAGAAAGGGCAGGGAATGAGGGACAAAGACAGGAGACAGAGGATGAGGCAGAAGGGATATTTGCCCTGTAAGGACAAAAGATTGCCTCTGACAGGGAGGAGACAGATTTGGCATGTAAGCAAATGGCAGTTTATAAAGGAAAAGGCAGAAACCCTGTGCTAGGATGACATCTTAGCTAGGGCTTTGTTGTTGCGAAGAGATACCATGACCTCAGCAATGTTTATAAAGAAAAATTCTTATTTGGATCTGCCTTACAGTTTCAGAGGTTTAGTTCATTATTGTCACTGTGGGAAATACTATGGGACAATGGTCTTGTACCCTGTAAAGATTTGTTGCTTGTATTGGTTTAATAAAACACTGATTGGTCAGTAGCCAGGCAGGAAGTATAGGCAGAGGAACCAGACTAGGAGAATTCTGGGAAGAGAAAAGGCTCAGTCTGTAGTCATCACCCAGACCCAGGGGAAGCAAGATGGTAAAAGGTACCAAGCCACATGGCTAACACAGACAGACAAGAATTACGGGTTAATTTAAGATGTAAGAGTTAGTTATAAGAAGCCTGAGATAATAAGCTAACCAGTTTATAACTAATGTAGGCCTCTGTGTGTTTCTTTGGGACTGAATGGCCGCAGGACAGCATGGGACAGAAACCTCTGTCTACATGGAACCATACTGTCCAGGCAGACATGGTGCTGGAGAAGGAGCTGAAATTTCATCTAAATTTGCAGACAGCAGGAAGAGGCTGTCACACTGGGCATGGCTTGAACATCTGAGACCTCAAAGCTTGCCCTCTAGTCACTTCATTTACAAAGTTACACATACTCCAACAAGGCTACATCTCCTAATAGTGCTGCTCCCTAGGAACCTATGAAGGCCATTTTATCTCAAACCACCACAGATGAGTTGGCTAATCTTGATTGGGCATGTTAGTTAGGGTAGCCAAAAGGGAACTTTTGATACTTTGAAATCTCGGCCTTGGTGGTCAGCCCCAGGAAAAGAAATGGCCAAATAGAGGAATATGCCTTGGTGGTTTTAGGAATGTAATCTAATAGTTTTAACGAGGGAAATGCTTGCTATGCTCAGGCCTGCTAGAGTCCTTCAATAGGGCTCTTTTTGACTCCATGCATCACTGAGATGTCTTGGGTTAGTCTGTATTTGGGCTTTCTTGTCTTTCTTTTGTCTATACAAGTTCCAAACCACTGAACCCTCTTGGTTAACAGCTGATTGCAGCCGCAATGCCCCATGCTGTTGCCTCTTCCTCAGCAGAGCTTTAAGGACTCAACTCACATACTTTATAGTTTAGATAAATGGTCTGTTTGCCATAACAATTATAACAATATACTTAAGTGTAAGTATATTTCTTAACACAAACATCCAAGATTTTGGGAAATGGAAGGAAATTCTTAATTATAAAAACCTGTGACTGGGCCTGTCAGTGTGAGTGTCTCCCGTATGGCTGAGCAACTATGATGCGGGAGGTATACACTTATTTCCATTTTGGTCCAGGGGCTTACCATGGGATCTTCTTTCCTTTCAGAAAGGACCTGTGAGTCAGCCCAGCTCTGCATCCAGCTTCTTTTGTTGCTGCATTTTCCCACTGCCTGGAAATTCACAGGGGGGGATGAGCAAGAGGGCCACTCCAGCTCTCCAGTGAGTCACCATTTGGCTTCCTGACACAATGACTAGTGTCCTCCTCTGCTAGTGATTTTTAAAGTAGCCAGCTCTAGAGGGAAGGGGCGCTGTTGTGCATCTATTTCTAGCCGGGAATAACAACCTCTCTCCCTGGATTTTCTTGTCAGAAAGTAGGAGAAGAAAGCTTCAGAGAGTTACTTTCTCTGTGAACTCTTTAGGAAAGGTCATACTGGGTGAGCCTTAGGGCTAGAGTTAGGGTTAAGGGAGTTAGGCTTAGGGATTAGGGTTTTCCTCCTCCCTATCTTCCCTCCTACCTCTCCATGGTGCACTCTCTAGTATCCCTTCTATTTCTTCCCTCACTCTCAAGTTGATAGCTTCTTTTTTTATCATTACTGTTGCATACATATATGCATATATGAATCTATTTATGCACTTACAGAAATATATTGAAATACAAATTGCTGAATGAATCCATTTTTGATTTTGGTGTGTATATGGTTTGAAGGCTGATATTCTGCATTGAACAATCAATAAAAGTGTTTAGTTTGCCAGAACAGGATGTGAGGAAAGAACCTCCTTACAGCAAATGGAGACCTTCAAAGAAAACCACAACCGTCCAACCATGTAGGCAGACTTTTCTTTCCCACCTGCCAGTTACCAAATACCCAAAACAGGGACTTAATATTAATTGTAAATGCTTAGCGAATATCTCAGGCTGGTTACTAGCTAATGCTTACATTTTAATTAACTCATGTTTTTATCTACCCTCTGCCACATGGCTTCTAGCCTTAAATAAAGGTCACGGAGTGTATACCTGGTGAACCTAAAGAAGCTAAATAAGAAGGTGAACCCAAGGAAAATCATATAGTTATATTCTTGGCTATGGGAAGTAGACAAAATTGCCGGGGAGAGAATTGAGATCTTGGGGGTGGGGTGGGTTGGGGATAAGGAGGGACTGGGAGAGAAAAGCGAGAAGGGGAGGATTGGGGGAACTTGGGGAAACAGGAAGATTGGGATAAAGGAAGGTTGGATAGGGGAACAGGGAAGCACATATCTTAGTTAAGGGAGCCACCTTAGTGTTGGCAAGAGACTTGAACCTAGAGTGGCTCCCAGGAGCCCAAGGCGATGTCCCCAGTTAGTCCCTTGGGAAGCTGAGGAGAGGGAACCTGAAATGACCCTATCCTACAGCAATACTGACGAATATCTTCCATAGCACCATAGAACCTTCATCTGGTGATGGATGGAGATAGAGACAGAGACCCACACTGGAGCACTGGACTGAGCTCCCAAGGTCCCAATGAGGAGCGGATGGAGGGAGAACACGAGCAAGGATGTCAGGACCA
>NW_026068012.1:4394363-4588515 GCF_014885135.2 Alexandromys fortis | reverse complement strand
TTAATCCTACTTCATGTTCCGGCTTGGTGGGAGCCTAGCCAGTTTGGACGTTCACCTTCCTAGACATGGACGAAGGGGGGAGGACCTTGGACTTTCCACAGGGCAGGGAACCCTGACTGCTCTTTGGACTGGAGAGGGAGGGGGGAGAGGAGTGGGGGGAGGGGGAGAAGGGTGGGAGGAGGGGGAGGGAAATGGGAGGCTGGGAGGAGGCGGAAACTCTTTTTTTTCCTTTTCTCAATAAAAAAATAAACAAAAATCTGCTAGATGTTATGAGAAAAATTAGATGAGAAACAATCTGCTAGTCACACTTGAATGGGCATGAACACCACTCAGGCCTCTGCATCCCCACCCTTACTTTCAAGCTTCATCCTCCTCCAGCCTCACTTCTTGAATCTGTCAGCCAGTACTTCACAAACTCCATTCAAGAAAAAACTGCCAGACTGGGAGGCATGACCTAAGTGGTCAACCAGGTCTGCCTTGAGGAACAAGCACCAGTGTTGTAATCATGTAACCATGGTGACCTTCAGTCTACTCAGCCAAGGGAGGAGTCAAGTTTGTGGTCTAAGGGCCTTCCAGAGTAGAAACCTAGCAACACAAGATATGAATTGATTTGAGTTCTTCCATTTTGTTAATGTTATAAGGTGGAAATAAAATCACTCATAAGGATCCAATTTATCTGATGGGAATGCAATGCACTTCCTAGAACAGAAAGGAGAAGGGGAAGAAAGGAAAGATGGGAGGGAAAACAAGATTAAGGAGTAGAGAATTAGGGAAGATATAGGGAGGTCAAACTATCTTTTTGCACATCCATTCCAGTTCAGAACTCAAACTGCCTTTAACTGTGAGTCCAGCTGTGGGTCTTGTGTCTCCAGATGTTTCTGCAAAGAATGACTGTGGCTTTGCCCTCTTGCCTTATAAACCTTAAAAATGACACCCCTTGCCAGACAGATACTTCAGCAACTCAAGGAAGGAGAGCAGAGGCCTTTCCCACTAGCCTGCTTGACACCATCCAGCATTCATCACACAGAATGGCCCAAGTACCAGAGACCTGCATTGACTACCTGCTGCAGAAATATTTGGGGTTGTACACTTGGCTAATGGAATGCTTTCTAGTGAGCAGTTTGCCAGAGAAATTCTACTCCACTGTGTTGGGGGGAGTTTCTCCTGCTCCTCTTACCCCTGTTCAAGGTCTTTGTCTTAATTCACTTTTTTATTCTTCCCTGTCTCATTCCATCTTCAAATCAGGAAAACATTCTTATAGGTACAGCTGAGCAGCAATAGTATCATGGAGCAACAAACTTCTCAGTTGCTGAAGCATTCAAAAATAGAAGGCCCCAGAGGGAAACAAGAATATACCCAAAATGGAAAGGGAGTTTTGTAAGAGGGTGGCAACAGCAAACAGTCACAGTTGTGACACTTGACAGTGTCCAAAGGCTAACATCCACATGAGGACCCCCAAAGGAAGCCAGGTGTAGAAAAGAATAGGACACCGTGCTCCCTGTGCCCCCTGCTGAGTAGTGCTCAGGCCTTCCAAGATTCTTTGCCCATAGATGCATTACTGGGAAAGCCTTTGGGACAAGAAACACAAGAAAAGGGAGAGAAACCAGGGCCTGCAAATGCCAACCTGATGGATGGTAAGAGTGATGAAAATAGCAGTATGTTATGACACACAGCTTTGATACCAGTGCTTAGGAGCAGACGCAAAAGGATATCTATGAGTTTGAGACCATCCAGGGCTACATAATGAGATTCTGTCATGAAGAGTGATGAAGTAGTATGCACAGAAGATAGGAGACCATGGCCAGTAGACAGGAGTTTAGAGGTGACTAACAGAAGAATAAAGCCTGCAATATCTAGCTGCTGCCTAAAGCACAGAGCTGCATACAGCTTCCTGTGCCCTGTTTTCCCCCTACATAGTAATCTATCCTTTCTCCTAGGTACCTGTCACAATCCAAGTAAACTGCTAAATGCTTTTGTATGTGGGCTTCCATTGTGTGATTCTTAAAACCATACCCAGTGGTGTGGGAAATTCTTCCGCATATGTGTTGCTTTTATTGGTTAATGAATAAAACTGCTTTGTCCTACAGAAGGGCAGAATAGAGCTAGGCAGAAAAACTAAGCTAAATGCTGAAAGAAAGCAGGATCAAGGAGACACCACATGGTTGCCAAAGGAGAAAAATACCTGCCAGAGCCTGCCAGAACTTTGTCAGTAGGACACGACCTCATGGTGATGCACAGATTAATAGAGATGGGTTAAATTAAGAATTTATACATCATAGTCCATTAATTAAAGAAGTCAAGGACAGGAACTCAAACAGGGCAGAAACCTGGAGGCAGGAGCTCGTGCAGAAACCATGATCAGTGCTGCTTAGTCACTTGCTTAGCCTGCTTTTTTATCTGCTTTCTTACAGAGCCCAGGATGTCCAGCTCAGGAGTGGCCCGCCCCAATCAATCACTAATTAAGAAAATGACCTCCAGGCTTGCCTACAGCCTGATATTATGGAGGCATTTTTTTTCTGACTGAGGATCCCTTTAAGATGACTTTATTGTGTCAAGTTGTCATAAAACTGCTCAGCACAATTGACCCCTTGTCAACTTGACACATACACATCACTGTAATGCCACAACCATCCCCCAAATCACACATGAATAGAAACATTACATATAAATGTTTTACAAATTTTGTTAAGTCCCACTTTTTTTAAAATGCAGGGTTTTTTTAATCCAAAGTCTCTTTTAGAATCAAAATATCAATTTTGGGTTTCAATAATATAAAAAAAGGTAAATACTTTCTCATTTGAAGAGGGAAGAAACAGGGCATAATCACAATCAGATCAAAACCAAACCAAACAGTGTGTAGCATTCAATTTATAAAATCTGGGATTCACTCAGATCTTCTGGGTACCTCCAAAGGGCCTGGGGCACTTCGCAGGCCCCACCCTCTGCAATACACAAAGCTTGTCTTCTAGACATAGGCAGGTTCCACTCTATGGCTGCTGCTATTCTTGGCAGACATCTCATGATATTGGCTTCTCCAAAACGCCTGGGTCTTCTGTGGCAGCTGGATTGCACTTCCACCAGTAGTTTCACCAATAATGTTTCTGGTTCTGTGTTCTGGTTCTGGTTCAAAGCCTCAGCTTTTTTCCATGACCCTTTCAATAATTCTAGGGCTTCTACTGCTAACTCCACCTTCACCAATGGCCTCTCACATGGCCAAGCTTCTATGACCCCTTCATGCTTTCAAAACCAGTATCACCTGTGATACTCATATAAACAAGTTCAGCTCCAGGACAAGATACAATTATGGTCACTTCTGGAACACATCTTCTGTGTGCTGACAATAACAAAACACTTCACAGAAGACTTCAGTGATGCTGTCTCTTTTTAATTACAGCTAATTCTTCATCCCCAGCTAACCAGCATTCATTATTCTAACAAAGCAAAGGTTTTATTTTAATGTTTCTGGTCTGATGTTAATCATGGCTGATTCTTCGGCTACAGATGAGCAGACACCACAGATTCTTCCCCAAAAAAAAGTCCCAGTAGAGTCTTTGCTTGCCTCTGAAACTTCACAAGCCAAACCTCCATCATCTGTACTGCTCTCAACATTCTTATCTTCCAAGCTCCTACAGAACAGTTCGCTAAACTCTCAATATTCGATGGTTTTTCTAGTCCAAAGTTCCAAAGAACTTTCACAATCCTCCCCAAAATGACATGGTCAGATAGTGGTCTACCCCATCCTGTTACTAACTTCTGTCCTATTGGTGTTACTACTGCTGTGACAAAACGCCATGATCAAAAGTAACCTGGGGAGAAAGGGGCCTATTTCACTTACACTTCCAGGTAACGACCCATCACTGAGGGAAGTCATCTCCACATCACAGTCCATCAATGAAGGAAGTCAGAACAGGAACTCAAACAGGGCAGAAACTAGAGGCAGGAACTGACACAGAAGTCATGGAAGAGTGATACTTAGTGGTTTGCTCAGTCAGTTTTCTTATAGAACCCAAGGGCTTCAGCTCAGGGATGGCACCATCACGTGGGCCTGGCTTCCCCCACCAGTCACTAATTAAGAACATGGCCTCCAGACTTGCCCACAGCCTGATCTTTCAAAGGTGCTTTATTTTTTTAAAATAATGTATTTAAATTTATTTTAAGCGCATCAGTGTCGAGGTGTCAGAACTGGAGTTACATACAGTTGTGAGGGGAAATGTGGGTGCTGGGAGTTGAAATCAGGTCCTCTAGAAGAGCAGCCAGTGCTCTTAACAGCCAAGACATCTCTCCAGCGCCTGGTGGCATTTTTAAAATTGTGCTTGCCTCCTCTCAGATGACTGTTGTTTCTGTCACATTGACATAAAACTATTAACACAATGACCAAATGTAACTGAGTGAACTGGGAAGGGGCAGAGCAGGCTCTCCTAGTAGCCAGACAGAAATCTAAGCCTTAGTTTTGGTTCACTAAAATGGGACAGAGTTAAACAAACAATCCTCAGAAAAAAACACAGCCTTCTGCCAGCTCAGCAGGCACCCCAGAGCCCCTTCTGCTGGCTCATCAGACCCCCAAAGCCTCTTTGCTGGCTCAGCAGGCACCTCCCAGTCTCCTAATAACTAACCAGAGCACCGTCCACCAATCAGTCCCCATACTAATCTTCCCTCCACCAATCAGCCTCAGATTAATCCCTCCTCTCTGGAATTCCCCTAACTTCGCTTAGAAGGAGCTTGTGACCTTCTTTGGGGGTCACCAAGTGCCACTCCAATGATGGAATTAATAAAGTGCTTTTGCTATTGCATGGCTGTTGGTCTTCTTTGGGGGCTTCTCTCAGACCCTAACAGTAACCTGGAAAGAAAAGGATTTACTTGATTTACTGCTTGTAGTCCATTGTTCAAGACTGTCAGAACAGGAAGCAAAGACAAGAACCTAGAGGAAGGAACTGAAGCTGAGGCCATAAAGGAATACTGTTTACTGACTTTCCCAGCTTGCATTCCTACACAATCCAGAACCATGTGACCACAGGTAGCACTGCTCATAGTGTCCTGGGACCTCCCACATCAATAAAAAAATTATCTGACAGACTTGACCACAGGCCAATTTGATGGAGGCATCTCCTCAGTTGACAAAAAGCTAACCAGACTCCTCCCTAACAAATGTTAGGGATTAATGTTGTGATTAATATAATGAATGAAACACACATAGAGAATAGAAATATTTCTGGGCACTGGGTGTGTTCATATACTTTTAAAATAACTCCTATGGACTAAGATGTCTTCATTCCACTTTAAATCATGGTACATGTTAGGAATCAGTTCAGCTGAATACAGGGATTGGACTATCACTGAATGTAGGAAAACTATCTGAAGGCAACCAGTGTTGGAGGAGGGCCCACTTGTTCATCCCGGCTGCCCAGCTAGCTTAGCCCAGAAATAACCACACAGAAATTGTATTAATTAAATCACTGCTTGGCCCATTAGTTCTGTCCTCTTATTGGCTAACTCTCACATCTTGATTCAACCCATTTCTATATATATTGTATATCGCCACATGGCAGTGGCTTATAGGGAAAGATTCAGCATGTCGGTCTAGGGCAGCTCCATGGCGTTCCTCTGATTCTGCTTTCTTCCTCCCAGAATTCAATTCTGTTTTCCCTGCCTACCTAAGTTCTGCCCCTATCAAGCCAAGGCAGTTTCTTTATTCATTAACTAATACAAGCAACACATAGAAAGAAGGACCTCCTACACCAAACCAATCTAAGATAAATAGGGCAGGCATCCCACAGTTTCCTGCAGCATGTTTCTGTGGCCATCTCTTAGACAAAACATCAAATAGAAGCCAAGAGGTTAGAAAGAACAGTTATTTAGTGAAGCACATTGCCATCCCAAATAAAACCAAGTGGGCACTGGTGATCTCTACCACAGGTACTTTTTATTCTGTTCAAAAGAAAATTTTTGGGGGCTGGAGAGATGGCTCAGTGGTTAAGAGCATTGCCTGCTCTTCCAAAGGTCCTGAGTTCAATTCCCAGCAACCACATGGTGGCTCACAACCATCTGTAATGAGGTCTGGTGCCCTCTTCTGGCCTGCAGACATATACACAGACAGAATATTGTATACATAATAATAAATATTTTTTAAAAAAGATAATCTTTTGCTGGGTGTGGTGGCTCATGACTGTAATCTCAGTAGTCACTAGGCTGAGGCAGTAGTGTTAATGTGAGTTTGAGGGCAGCCTGGGCTACAAATTGAGACCCTATCATAAATCTCATTCCTACTTTTCTGCGTCTCTATTCTTTTCCTTTTTGTTATTATTTATTTTATATTATAATTACATCATTTCCTCTTTCTTTCCTTCATCCAAATAGTCTCATATACCCCTCCATGTAGATGTATATGTATATATATTCTTTTCTAAATACAACCTGCTCAGGCTGTATAATTTTACTTGTATGTATGTTTTCAGGGCCATCCATTTGGTATTGGTGTTCTCTTCCATTGGACATTGTTTTAGGCAAGGTTCTTTAGAGAAACAGAATCAATAAGTACATATATGCTGTAGAAACTGGCTAGCCCATCAATAGCCATACATGCCAGAGAGGCTGAGAAACCCAGTTCATGAAGATGAATACATCAGCAGTCTCCATCCACTACTGAGGGCTTGGTCCATTCTGAAAACCTGCAAACTCTCTGGAGAGTCCCTGGTGTTCAGTCCATGTGGGAAGACCGAAGAAGCTGGAATCTGATGTTAATGGAGGATGGTGGCCGTGGCGGCAGCAGCAGCAGCAACACAACTCACTCAAGAAAAGCTGCAGACAAACAAGTGTCACTGCCTTGTTCTCGGACCTCTTTGTATCTGAGCTGCTTGTTGGAAGTCCTGGAGATGTGGCTTTGGCTGGGAGGCCAGTGAAGCCTGTCACACACCACATCTGCCTCTTCAACACTCTGGAGGAGAACAAAGGTTTCCAGCTCTCCTGTCCTGAACAGGACAACATTCCACATACAGATCATGTGCCCCAAAGGAGAAAGGAAAAGCCAGTTCTAATTAATGTAAACTACAGAAGGGCAGCTCTTGGATAGCCCTGGGAGAGGAAACTGAGCATCTCTGATAATCTCTCTGTTATTCCCTTTATCACAAACATCTAGTCAATTTGGGAATTCTGTCAAAAGTGAAAACCACAGCAATTTGTCTTACAGATCTTAACTGGCTCCTATTCTACAATGAGGCTGCTCCTCATCCCATAGGAGACATGGAGCATCCCACTGAGCCAACAGAGAAGCGTAGAAAATAGCAAAAACATAAAACAAAAGGTGCGTGTCTCATTTCAAATTCATTTCCATGTCTGGCAGCAACAGGGAAAATAGCAGTAGAAGGAGAACCAATTGACACTGGGTTACTTTGGGTGTAAGGGCTAAGGAAGAGGGGAACTTTATTATCATACCCCTGAAGAGGCCTCTTTGGGGAAGAATGTTATCTCTCTAACTAATGCTAACTGCCAGTTTCAGCTTAGTGACCTGGAATTATAGCATGAGTGACTCTATTTGGATTTTTTTTTTTTTTTAGCCAATTTGCTGAGGTCCAGAGCAGGAGCCCAGTCTAAGACAATGGCCTCTTGTGATTGTTAAGAAACTATTCAGCCTGACCAAATTTAATTCCTCTTTATCATCCCTACTATATCACTTACTTTTCTCGTGCTGTGACAAAACACCTGATGGGAGAACTTGGAAGGGGTTTGCTTTAGCTCACAGTCCACCGTGGCAGGAAAGGGGCGGCAGCAGGATACCCGGGGTAGCTGGTCATGCTGTCTCTGTAGTCAGAAAGCAGAGAGACGAATGCTGGTGCTCATCTCACTCTCTCCATCCCATTCCATCAGGCCCCTGTCCATGGGATGATGGCACTCATATTCCAGGTGGGTCTTCCCTCCTCAGTTAACCCATTTTTAGAAACACAGACATGGGAAGATGAATATTTCCTCAATAATTCTAAACCTCGTCAACTTAACAGCAAAATCAACCATCACATTTTTTCTAGCATCCAACTTTAAAATATTATATGTTAGTATGGAATTTCTTTGAATTTTTCTGTAAGCACTACGTTCCACTTTTCTAGCTTTTATGAACGTGAACATGTTTTATCTCCTTACAGCATTATCTCCTCACAAGTTATTTCACACAGGTATTCCATATTTTATCTTCCAGTCATGAGTTAATCAATGTAGTCACCATGTTCTAATCAAATATCAGAATCATCTCCCTGGAATGAGCTTGTACAGATTCACTCCCAATACACACACACACACACACACACACACACACACACACACACTGCCACTCTTACCATGTGCACCACAATCATATCCACCTTGACGGTAACTTATTTCAGATCTGACCACTTTTTAAAAATGTCTTTCAGTATCAAGTCACACTGTAAGGCAGAGGTTGTGGTGGCTTAGCACTGCCTCCGGTTCAGTGCTTGCTCTGTACTAATCACTTGGCCCTTGTAGTCTCACTCGCTCCTCGTTCACAAGCTAAGAGGCAGACTGCCAATTTCCTCTCTCACTGATGATGACACCGTGTAGGTTCTAACACTTTCCAGGGTCACCCAGTTGCTATGCTGAAGAGCTGGCATTTGAGGCTACTAACCCAACACCAACGTGGTGTTTTCTGCCTTTTGATGTAAACTATACATTTGTGTGTCTGTATCTCAGGCACAGTACTTGTGCCTAACAAAGCTAATTTCATTGTTCTTCTTCCTTAATTTCTCAGTCTCTGAATGAAGCTTTCTTACAGGACAGTGAGTATCAGTCCTTAGACCTGGAGGCCTTTACAGTTCCATAAGCACTCTTCATTGTCACACATCTTTGTTCTCTGACAGTTTGTTTATATACTTAATGCAATGCTCATGTATGTTTTGTCTGTGTTTTCCACACTTTGGCCTGTTCTGAACATCGCTTTTCACCTGCTAGGAAAACTAAGGCTGGGCATGCATTTATGTTTAGTCTGTATGCAGTCCTGGATTTGGTCCCCACCACTAAACAAGCAAGCAACTGGTGTTCTCAATAGTTATCTTTCTCGTTGCTGTGGTCAAATTCCTGACAAGCAGCGAATTAAGGGAGCATGTATTTAGTCACTTTGAAGGGACACAGTCCAGTGTGGTGAAAAGGCACAGTGACAGGACACTCCATGGTGACAGGAGTTTCCAGCTGAGACACCTAATCTCCTCCCATCTTGGCAGAACAGGAAGCAAAAAGTACATAGGAAGTGAGACCCAGATTTAAACCATCAAGGCTCACCCTCAATGATCAACTACCTTTTATAAAGCTCTGCCTCCTGAAAGTTCCACAGTCTTTCAAAACTGTCACTGTCTGGGAATTACATGCTCAAACAGTTCACAATCAAACCCCAGACCCTTTATTGTAGCAGCTGCTTGGGACTCTTTTGTCACTTGTTGCTAGGGTGGGCCCCTGAACTGACCCGCAGATACTTAAAGCTGCAGTGTCCCCTCCTTCATTTTAATACTGAATTATGATGAGCTAACTTCAAACTCAGAAGATAAAATGCAGGGTTTACTTTTAGGAGATTATGGCAGGGCCAGAAGGTGGCTCAATAAAATGCTTGCTGTGAAAGCATGACAACCTGGTTTACGTACCAACACCCACATAGTACCTAGATATGGGGTGGTGGAGACAGGAAAAACATGCTTGTCAGACAGTCTAGTTTGAATCAGTAAGCTCTAGGTCCAGAGAGGCCCTGTCTCAAAAATAAGATAGAAAGAAAAATGTGGTGGTGTATGTACATATTTGATCTCAGCACTTGAGGAGCAGAGGCAGGTGATCTCTATGAGTTCAAGACCAGCCTTATCTACACAGTGAGGCCCTGTCTTAAAAGGGGAGAAGGGTATGGAAAGTGGTTGAACTCTGGCATCTAGCACATAAATTCATACGTATAAATATATAACACAACACATATTGCTTAATGCCAAAGAGGTTTTAATATTCAAATGTAACAATCAAATGTATCTTCCGTCTTTATTCCTGTTTCCTGACATATAGCTCCTTAAATTCTTAAACTCTTCAAGGTGGTAAGGGTCATCTTTCTGTTAACTGTGAGCAGAATGCTGGCTAGCAGCCTTTAAGTGTCTTGAGGGTTGAGGCAGGTCACAGAAAGACCAAGAAAGGACCAGAGGGTATTGATGGAGGAAGGTCATTGGTTAAGTAATGAAGAAACAGCTTGGCCTCATAGGTTAAAACATAGGTGGGAGGAGTAAACAGAACAGAATGCTGGGAGGAAGAGGAAGTGAGGTAGATGCCTCAGACAGATGCCATAGCTCAGCTCTAGGGGGCAGATGCATGAAGCTCAGACCCAGGATGGACATAGGCTAGAATCTTTCCCGGTAAAACTGATGCTACATAGATTACTAGAGATGGGTTGATCGGGATATGAGAATTAGCCTGTAAGGGCTAGAGTTAATGGGCCAAGCAGTGTTTAAAAGAATAGTTTCCTTGTAATTATTTCGGGTAAAGCTAGCCAGGTGGCGGGACGCAGCCCTGCTGCTCATTTTACAACAGGGTATGGAATTTCAGCATCAATGTCCAGGTAGAGCTGATAGACTGAAGCTTAAGACCAGCCTTGGACAAATGGCTAATTGAGGTGCCTATTAACATACCAAAGCAAATGCTGGATACCATTACCTGAGTCTTGCCTCCTCTCAGAACTTCTCACTTCCACCCCTACCCTAAACCTCCCCAACCCATGAGCTTGCTTTCCCTTCCTCCAGCTTCTTTTCTCCTAGATAACTCGGCCATTTTGCCTATGCATTCTCTTGGTCCTTAGTCCTTCTCGTGGCCTCTTGGTTCTTCTTTTTCCTCTTCCTCTCTTTTTCTCCTTTACTCTCCTCTCACGACCCATCTATTCTGCTTGCCATGTTCACTCTGTACTCTTCCAAATGCCTCTGGCTGTGCTCTCCCTCATGTCTACAATAAAGCCTTCTGGAGTAAGTCAATCCTTTGTGAGAAGCCTTCATACCAACCCAAAAGACGAGAACTTAAGAGGTTCATAGAAGGTAGGATCTCAGGGGATTGTCTATATGATAAGTGTCTCTCCTCCCCTATGCCTTACCCGCATCCCTCTCTTCTTCTGTGTTCTTTTGTAAGGAACATTATATTGGTAATCGTCGGATACTGTTTGAACTCAATGAGAAGCTGAATTTGGAAGTTGGGCTCCCTCTCCCCCTATTTAAACAGAACCATGTTTCTATCAAGTGTCCTCTAAGATCCTCTGTCCTCAGTCAGCACACTAGCCCCAGCTCTGTAATGGGGAGAAGGAGAATCAGCCAGCAGCAAAAGGGATTAAAATAATGTGGCCTTAAGATCAACTACAAAGTAAACCCTATCCAGCTTTGTTACTATTGTTTATCCTATAATATAAAAGTGCCTACAGAGGGAACTGGATACTGGACTCTCATCTGTACTTAAAACTCTTTAGCAATGCTATAAACTACAAATGTAAATAAGTCTTCCTCTGGGTTCTATGAACCATTCCACCAGTCACCCCCTTAGGACGGGGATGTGAAACTCCAATATACAACCTGCCATTAGAAGAATGGGTCGGAACCTGGAGTTTGTAATTGGTTGAAAGTGGTGGACAGTTTGGGGGTCAGAGCCCTTAAACTCAGGAATCGTGTGCTAGTAGTCCCAGGTAGCTAGTGTTCAAAGTAGAGAATTATAGGTGGTACCTACTACTCTAACCATCATGGAAGTAATGTTGGTGTTCTAAAGAAATGTGTGTCCCACCCTTTGGCTGTCCTCAGGAGTCTCCTGCTGAAGAAGGAAAAGCCAGAGGCCAGACAGAGAAGGAACAGACTTCACACAGTTCTGACAACTTGTCAGACCCCCTTGCAGAAGACAATGGAGCTGAGGCAATGATGGGACAATGAGGCAGGATTACACCTTGACTAGGGCTGCTCATATTTAGTATGAGCTTGTATACATATTTATTATATATACAGTGTTGTCTGTATATATGCTTGCTGGCCAGAAGAGGGCATCAGATCTCATTTCAGATGGCTGTGAGCCACCGTATGGTTACTGAGAATTGAACTCAGGACCTCTGGAAGAGCAGTCAGTGCTCTTAACCTCTGAGCCATCTCTCCAGCCCCGCATACCTTCTTTTACTTAAACCTAAGCCTGTCCAGACTCTAAAGGAGTGTGAGTGTGTGTGTCTGTTTGCTGTACCTTGGTTCCTCCTCCCAGAACAGTGACACTGAATAAATTTCCTTTCTACACTTGTCTCTTTAAATGGATTTTGAAAACAGGTGACCAAGCTTGCTAGGGCAGTCAGGATCCAGGCTCTGACCCTGAATGCCCCCATAATACTGCCACAGTTTAGCTTCTATGAGGATTTTAGGGAGATAGACATCCTTTGCCCCAATAACTGTGGCAAGAATCACGTCACTGGGTAAAAATGGGGTAAAAGAAAAACAAAACAATTCATGTTAGTTTTTCCTGCAGCTTGACCATTATAATGGAATCAAGTGATCACTCTTGTCCACTGATGGTGAGGGGAGAATTGAGCATTGACCGAAAAGCAGGTTTTGTCAAGAGGCCAAGTCTTGATCCTTTTGCAGCTCTGGCACGCGCTTACACCAGCTCACTGTAAAACCCTGGCTGATTTTTCTATGGGGAAAAATCTTGGGAATATTTCTTGTATTATTAGGATATTCTAGACTTCTTCTAGCCAAGAGTGTGTCAAATGAATTCAACACACAGACTTTGCAGAACCACAGATGATGTCACCGTGGTTTCCGTTTGCCAGGAATTTCTTCCTAACAATTTCCAAAGTGCAGGGACATTCGTGGCTATTAGCCTGTCTCAGGAGCTAAGTGGGAAAGGGGCTTTCACCTATTTTTAGAAGTTATTTCAGACATATCAGAGACCTGAGACCTGATGCCAGATTGACTGAGTCATATCCCGGAAGGAGGGGAGAAGTAGAAACTGTTCATTAATATAGGAAACAGTCATTTGACCTAGTTTCAATGAATATGCTCCAGAGTGCTTGCCTAGCATATACAAAGCTATGAGTTCACTCACCAGCACCTCATAAACCCAGCACTCAGAAGGTGGAGCAGAAGGATCAGGAGTTCAAGGTCATCTTCCCAGGTGGCATAGCAAACGCGAGACAAGAATGAGCTTCTTGAGAGCCTGTCATAAAAAAAAAAGGTCTAGAACTAAGATGTACAATGTTAGGAGCTACATGAATAAAACTATAAACATCATATTTACAGTGTGAATGTGAATGCTGGTGAAGATGCAATCAGTAGTTACCATCTCTGTTCTCAATAATACCACAGTCAGATTATTCTCACCACAAGGGTGGCTAAACCCTAAAATCTCCAAGAATAAATACAAAGCCAAAGAAAGTCAAACCAAAACCAATCCCCTTTCTGGTCTCAAACTGTTCTGGGGCAAGGACACTTAGCATCAGTACATGCTGATGGCTCAAATACAGGAGTGATGTCACTTCCCTGCCAACCAAAAGACTGCCAGGAAGGGGCTGACTGAATGAGTGTCTCTACTGAGTCTGTTAGTTTTGCCACACATTTTGAGGACTCTGCCGCATTCACAGAACAGCAATGGTCAGCTTCTTTCTGTCAGCCCAGAAGCCAGTATGACCTCTACCAGAAACAATGTTGAACCCTTTTGTGTATGGCCACTGCACAGGAAAGAGCTACTGATGGTTCCAAGTTCTTCTTCACCAGGCAGTCCAAGGCACCAGAAGACAAATCCTGGGTTGGTCATCACTGGCCCCAGGCTCAGTTGGTGTCTGGGTTCCTGAAATAGGCAGGCAGATTTCTTCTGAATCACAGCCCTAAGAGCATAGGCTCCTGGTATTTGTTTGTGGAGAAGACACCAGTTCCCCGATGGCAGAAACCATCTTCAAGGTATTTATTTTCATAATGCCAGAGCCCAACAGACTAGTATATAAGTGAAGACGGAAAGTGAGAGTGACAAAGAGGTGGGCTGGCTCTATGTCCCCATACCTCTTCATAAAACAGCTCATCCACAAGTCACTGACCAAAACACAGGCCCTGCAGTAGGAAGCTCTGTGCTTCCTGTTTCGTTCCAGCTTGTTCCTGGTTGTGCACATATTTCTCCCTTCCAGATAGATGCATTGCACAAGAGTGTTGTGCTCAGTTAGGTAGTGGTGGCACACGCTTTTAATCCCAGCACTCGAGAGGCAGAGTCAGGCAGATCTTCATGAGTTCAAGGCCAGCCTGGTCTACAAGAGCTACTTCCAGGACAGTGTCCAAAGCACTGTCTCGAAAAAGAAAGAAAGAAAGAAAGAAAGAAAGAAAGAAAGAAAGAAAGAAAGAAAGAAAGAAAGAAAAGAGTGTTGTACTCTAAACTCATCTTTCCCATCAGGGAAAAGATGGGCTTTTAGGTTAATACATTTAACCTCATGAATCTGAAATGTTCTCAGAGTAGCTTAACTTGACTACTTGACTATCCTCAATGGGTTCACTAGATGTTCTCATGCCCGTCTTTGTGAGCCTCACTTTTTCGGTGTGTGGAATGAGAATTTCTACACTTAAGTATGACACACTTACGTATGATAACTGTGTCACAGTTGAGGGCAAGGGTGGATACAGTTAAACTAGAGTTGCCATCCCTAACCCCATTCTTTGGGGTTTACCAAAGATACCCTATTGTGCAGAGTTCAAAGGCATTATATTCTGCATCCTCTTTCCTTCCATCTCAAACTGTCTTCTTATTGTGCACAAAGTCCATAACCAGTTAGGCATGGTGGCTATGTCTGCAATCCCAGTACTAAAAGAAATGAGGCAGGAAAACCATGGGTTTGAGGTAAGCCTAGACTATATGAGACACTACCTTAAAATAAAATGATAAACAAATAACCAGAATTACTACACACACACACACACACACACACACACACACACACACACACACTTACTTCCTACTTAACTAAATGCTGAAGGTTATCCATGCAATCTAGTTATTAGTTGTGCCATTTACTGACTTGCAGGTACAGCAAGGCTGGTGATGAGAAGTAGGCTGGATACTGAGGGAAAGAGAAAGACACAGTAGTGATTGCTGTTTTCTTAGGGTGCCATCCTTCAGCCTATTATCCATTCTCTTTTATCATATTTTTAAAAGATGTATTATTTATGTGTGTGTGGCTGTGCAAGTTTATGTGTACTATGTACATGTAAACGCTCATTGAAGCCAAAGGGTACTGGATCTCCCAGAACTGGAGTTAGAGTGAGAAGCATGATATGGGTAAAGAGAACTGAACTAGATCCTCTGAAAGGGTAGTAACATCTCTCCAGCCTCTTTTATGTGTATCCTATTTTTAAAGACCAGGCTTCTCAGCAGTGAAATAAACATTTAATTCAATCCAATTTTACCCATGTCAAAGGAACCATGATGATGCAAGTCTCCTGGGTTTTGTTCCTACCTGGATCTGAGCTGAGGAGGCTGAGATATGGGGATGGGGAATTCCTCTTCAGATATCTTTATACCAGGCAGAGAAAGACTGGGCAGACAGGAGAGCCCACTTGATGGTGGAGGCAAAGGCTTCAGAGACGTAGCTATAGGCAGAGTTGCTAGTAGCCACCAGAAGTAAAGAGGCTATAAGGATACTGTGCCAGTACCGCCCACGGGTACAGGACCCTGCAGACACAAGACTTCAGTCTAATGGTACTAACTTCAGACACTTGCCTCCTGAACTGTGACTAACCTACAAAAAGCCTCTAAGGTTGGGGTACTTTATCACAGCAATTACAAGACACTAATATTACCACCTCTACCCTCTATCCCAGCCTAATTATTTGGAGGAACAACTACTCAAACCACAAGTTGGGCAAACTTAGATGTCTAGGTATGTGTTCAAAGTGAAGTGATATTTAAGAGATGTGTAACTGAGTAAACTTTTCCACTTGCAAAGTTGCAGAAATTCGTTTAAACTCCACCTAAAAGTGCCTCCCCCAGTTTGCAAGAAGAATGTGTTTGTTTAGCACAAGAAATTCAGACAGAATTTTATTACACCACAGCATTATACAGCATTGTAACCCAGTTTCTGAGGGAAAACTCTAGCCATGGGGAGCAACTGGGCCAGGACACAGCCCTAGCAACGAGCCCAAAGGTCTGGGAACACCCAGGTTACTAGGCAGTCTCAACACCAAAGGAACATTCATGCTAGGGAAGTAAAGGGCCTTCAAACAGCCAGAAAGAGATGGCACAGATGTTACAGAGACGCAACTGAAGCATAAAAGAGGCTGTGGTTTGACCATGAGAGAGAATGTGGGTCTGCTATGTAGAGGGAGCAGGGAGCTGGTAAGGAGTACTTGGAAAGGGGTAGTGAGCCCTGGTGTAGGACAAGCAGAAAGCCAAGCAGCCATGCCTGGGGTTGCTGAGGCAGCAGACCACTGGACGCCAAGGGAGAGTGTACCTGAGTACAAGTGGATAAGACATGCATTTAAAAGGATGCATTCAGCTAAAAACAATTCACTGGGGGAAGGAGAATCAGAAATAGGTCAAGTAGCTTCAGACTGGCCAGAGTTAGGACTGGAACCCAGGAAAAGAAGAGTTAGAGCCAGTGAGGAAAGACCTGAGGGATAGTTGAAAGGTAACCTGATAAGACCTAGTGACAGCTGAAGGCAGAAACTGAAAAGTAATCCCAAGTTTCCAATTGGGCAGTAGAGCAGGCAGTAGCCCCTTTAAATAGGAAGAGCAAATAAATTCGGCTCAGAATCCCCTTCATGGACTCCAGCTTGTGAAACCCATGGGTAGGGGTCATTCAAGTGGTAACTCCTGATGAGGTGGTTAAGTTAAGTAAACAATGTGTGTATAAACATGTACAAGGAGGCAAGAGCTAGAGAGCCCACTTTAGTGCTTATCAAGGGGTAGAATCATAATGGACTTCTACTTCTATTTCAGTCCAGAGGCAGGCATCTGGGAAACAAATCCGATGGTACATACGGGAAGTCACAATCAAACCCTACAAAAGACACTACTGAGCACAAAGGTCAATCCCAGGACAAAGCTGAAGTGATCGCAGGAAGGCATAAGGGCAGCATCCCAGGGCAATTACAGGCGACAGGACAGGGTAGAAGGTACAGTTTAGTTCCGGTGGAGGAAGCAATACACCTGAAGCTCCGAGGTGAGCTGAGAGGAGAGACAACATGAATATGGGCCACACTAGGACGAAGTTCAACTCTCACCTAAAAGCAATGGAGAACCCAGTGTTAACACTGGAGCAAAAGAACATTTTAAAAGACTTGTTTGGTTGCAAAGTCAGGGTGGAATAAAACCTGGAAGCTGCAAGAGCAGTTATAAAGTGTGTGTGTGTGTGTGTGTGTGTGTGTCACAGGGGGTAGTGCTTAAAGTGACTGACTGCATTGCCAGAGCATCTCCCCTGCCATGGATGAAGTGGCACAGAGTAAATGTAACAGGACAGGCAAGACCACAACCCTCAGAAATCCAAAGTGTAGGGATGGGCACGGGGCAGAGGAAACAGCACAGAAGGCCAATAAGGTGCAAGTCAGGGGCAGGTAACCCAGGGCAAAGTGATATAGCTGCTGCCATTGGGTCCAAAGAAGGAACAGATAAAATATTGCATGCCAGAGGTCACCTGAAAGATCCAAAAGTTTCTTTTGTATTTGGGAAAGTTATGTCAGATTCAGAGAACTGGCAACCATAGGGGAACATGGAGGCACCAAGTGTACAGGCAGCAGGCATGGAGACACAGCAAATGAGCTGCAGCTAGCTGGGAAACAGAGAGAGGCTGCTTTGCACTCCAGGTGGTTAAAAACAAACAAACAAAAACAATAAGTCTGGCTTTTATCTGAGCCTCAGGCTCTGCAATGCAATGATGATTTTCTGGCCTGTAAAAAGAGGGGCAATGCTGCATATTAACAAAGTCATCACAAGTGACCTTCCGAAAGCCATCTTACAAAACTTCTGGCTTTAACTGCTAAGCAGTTCAAAATACAAAGACATTTTTTTTAAACCCTTGAATGATTGAAAACTTACGGGTGAAATTCTAAAGTCTCGAAACTAAAGAAACTAAAATATTCAGAGCTATTTATTTGAAGACTTTTTTTCTCGCTTGGATCAACCCTAAAGCAAGATTCCTTCTCCCACATATTTCTCACACACTTCATAAAGCTATTTTACTTTGATTCATGTGGCTAAAACCCACCTTCAGAAGTAGATTTGAAAATCACATGCTTCTTGAAATTTAGGACACCTAATTTAAGATCTAGGCATTTTTAAGGTTTGTTTTAGAAATGCCTCTTGGTGAGACTGTCTGTTGCTATGTTCCAGTCTCTAGAGAACTGTCCTGCTGTCCTGTGGCCGGAAGTCCCTTTCTTCACAGCTGTGATTTGCAGTTTGGCATTTGTTACCCAGCTGTCTGGTTTTTGGCTGAATACAATGTCATCTGACAATGGATCTGTAATTTTTCATACAAAGAAGCTAAAAGAGAATTGGTGTTGCCGAAAAAGAGTTGTGTGGGTTCTCTCTCTCCCTCCCTCCCTCCCTCTCTTTAGTGAGACAACGGTCTCACTCTGTAACAGAATTCTGCCTCAGCCTGTCAGCCTGCTTTGTGCTGGGATTACTTTCATAAACCACCTCGCCCAGCTACGACACCGTTTTAAAAGGGAGAGGTTTGAATCTGTGATTGACAGGCAGACGCCACAGAGTGAATAAGAGAAACTGCTGATCTGAAAGGGGGCGAAGCCTGAGAGCTCAACTTGTTCACTACAGCTCTTTCCAGGAGGAAGAAATGGAAATGAGCCACTTTCCGATAGCTCCCACTATCGCCACCTACCCTCGGGGCGTCCCCGAGCTCCACGGCTCGCCCGCTGCACCTCCTCGGAGAAGCACCCACGCTCGGGACCCAACGCGGCCGCGCTCCCGCTGGCCCGCCCCCAGCCCGCCCCCGGCCGCCCGGCACCCAATCCCAGCGCCGCGCACGTGACGAGCGCTGCCTGCGATGACCTCATCCCTGGTGTGGGATGACGTCAAATTCAAGATGGATGGAATCACAGCGGCAGCGGCGGCTGCGGGTTGCGCGAGCCGAGTGTGAGAGGAGAGGGACCCGGCGCCTGCCCCGGGGCTGAAGAGCGGTGAGTAGCCGTCACGTCCCGCGCCCTAGGAGGACGTCGGGCCCTGTTCGGGGCTACGGCCTCCCCGCAAAACGCGGCCTTTCCTGACGTAACTCTGAGGTGATTTCTCTCCTTTTTTCCTCCACCAGTGGGTTGCGGGCGCCGGGCCCTTCTACGCGTGCGCGGGGCCGCGGTCCTCACGGAGCATGCTCAGACTCCCACGTAGCCCAATGTGTCTTTACACTGCGCATGCTTTATGCCCGCACTTGGCCTCGCCCTCGCTCCTGCGCATGCTCGGCCTCCGGCCCGCTGAGCTGCTAACCCTAGCCGGGGTGGCCTGGGTAAGCCAGGGAGTGCAGTCGGGGCGCGCGCCCCCACAGAACCGTTGAGACGCCGCTGCAGGCAATGGTGCACACTCCGGGCCCGGCGGCACGCGGGCTCAAGACCGGGTAGCCGGGCAGCACCCCGCACCTGCCGCGGTTGGAGCGTGACAGCCTGTCGGTCAGCTCCCCCGCAGACACCTCCTGAGCCCCTGCCGCCCCTTTCCCTCCCCAGAAAGACCCTCCTCGCCCTGGGACTTAGAGCAGAAGACCTCCCTGCAGCCCTTCCGTCTCCCAGGCCTGGTTATCAGGAGCACCTTGAGTGTCCCTCTGAAGAGAACGCACCTTGTAATCAAAGAACCGTGCGCTGTGCATCCCTGAGACCCTGGGTGCTGGAGAACCACACACTTCAGCACTTTGTAGGGAGCTTTAGACAGATACTTCTTGAGGTTGCCTGACTCAGAGTGTGCGGTGTTGAGGGACACTGAGCAGCCCTCCGAAGCCTGGATTTTTTGCGTTGGTGCATGAGCTCCAAACTCCTCTACGTCCTCAGACATCTGTGTTACAGCATAGTCCGGTGATTGTTCATCAGCATGACCCTGAGTCATGAGTTCCTGGATTTGTTTCATGAACTTCTCCACCTTCTTTAAAAGGGCCAAAAATAGGTTAATCCATGTTAGCGTTTCCACCGAAAACACTCCTCCATGTCTGGCAATTAGTCATTATCCTTAACTTTACCCCTAAATATTGGCGTTAAAGAAGAAATTTGGCTTACTTAAAAGTGACTCTAATTCAGCCTATCCACTTACCAATATAGCATTTTTATTTAATGAAATGAAGTATAGGGAGGAAATAGAAATTGTCGATAGAAGCTCTCCCTCAAGGAATTGACAGTATTATGTGGTGGGGGAAGTTAGGTATGGGAACACTAAAAGCAACAAAAGGGGTCTCCAGACAAGATGATAACTTGAGAAGCCATTTTAGTTGTCCCTGTACCAGAGCTGATTGAGGACTGGATTTACAGGTATCAGAGACTGGCCAGAGGGCAAAGGAAAGAAAATACCTTTCTGCCTGAAGAGACCTGGCTGACATCACCCCAAACTAAGGAGGCAATGTATGAAGACAAGCAGGGGGGAGGGTGTGGATCACAGTGCCAAGTAGGGCAAGTGGGATACTGAAATGGATCTGTTCATAAGGCAGCCAGGGACTGAAGTCTGAGGAAGTCTGAGCAGAGATACAGGTGGAATCGTAATTCAATTGCTAGTGTAATTACAGAAGTTCAGAAAAAAAAAAGCTTAGGAAATGTCCTGTGCTGGGTCCTATGGGGCTCTGAAGAGATAAAGGTGAGAAGTCTAGTGAACTTTCTCTGCATGGTAGACCCCTGTCAAGCCTGGTGCTAGATAGGAATTCACAGATGAAAACAAGGACTTTTTGAGGGGAGCATGTGGGATCTTCCGAGGTCTCCACATACAAAAGCTGATGCATTGAAATCACACTAGGGCACTATTGCAGAGGAATGTAGTATTGCTGTTGGCAAATTGCAAAAGCTTTTATAGTTCCACGGTGGCCAAGTAAAGGAGAAGTAGAAGTTACTTTTAAGTTTCAGAAACTGGAAATGCAGGTTTATGGGTTACTTGGTAAGGAGTGACACCCAGGTATGGTACAGAGAGAACTGACATTAGTCAGAGAAGCCTGTGTGCTAGTCTGTAGTCTGTTTTTTTCTAGAAAATAATAATTAAAAAAAAACAAATTGTAGTCTAAAACAGGACAGTAAAGTGGCCAACTTTATTTAGAGAAAGCCATCAAAGAGCTTCATTTTTACTCCTTAGTTTGAGTAGAGAGTGGAAAATAATCACATATTTATTCTGTAGGATCCCAAGTTGGGCATCATGGGGAGTGTCAGAAGTAATGTATTGGACTTTAAAGAGCTTGCAATCCTAGTGGGACACACAGCCAACTAGCATACAACAGTGAATAAACACAATGTAGTGGTGTGCCTGTTCAGTGTGGCAAAGGATGACAAGGGTTTGTAACCCACATTGGCCTGGACTCACCCTCCTCCTATGTCAGCCTCCCAAGTGCTGGGTGTAGAAATGTGCCACACTGGATTTGGTTTACTTGTTCTAAGCTTAAGTAAGTTAATAGCTATGTTTTCTGACCTGCTTTAATTTAGTATACAGACCAGTGACCTAAACAACACAGTTACAGAAACTGGAAATTGGAAAGATGTTGTTGGCAGGCCAGGTGTCTTCTGGGGTCTCTGCCCTTGGCTTGTAGACAGCATCTTCTTATATCTTCATAGGATCTTCCCTCCATGTTTGTCTCTGTTCTAATTCTTTATTTAAAGATATTGGTTTTATTGGACTAAGTTTAATTTAATTAGCTGTATAAAGACTTCAGCCCCAAATATGATTGCCTTTTGAGGTGCAGAGGTTAGGACTTCTCCATACGAACTCAGGATGTTGCCTGGGAATGTTCAGCCCTAAGGGGTTCCCAATGAGTAGAACTTTAGCTGAGTTGAAAAAGGAGTTTATCACAATCAGGATGGTTCAGGTTGAGTGGTGGAGGTGGTCAGATGGCAGATTTGTGTCTCTAGAACAGAAACAGGGAAAAGTCACAGGAGGTAACTAAAGAATTTTAAAAGTAGTCTAAATACAGATGTCTATAGAGACTTGAAGGTCTTTTATTAAAGATTTTGTGTTTTAGTCTCCTTTGTTTTAACTAGGATAGAGGGGGCTATGACATTATCCATTCTTTTCATCTTAACAAAGCATTACAACAAGACGGCTCCTGAGCTCCCTCTGCACTCCTGAGGACTACACCAGCCATCACACTTCTCTCTCCATCAAGATATTTAACACATTAAAATCAGCTTTGGGGGTTTCCTTATTACTAGACAGTGGGGCTTTATCTTGAGTACCCATGTGTTCAGATACATTTAACCATGCCTTGCACATGGAGACAGCCAGTGAGCAAGCTGCTTCTGTGGAAGAGATTGTGTGTTGGTACAGTAATGAAAGCCTTGCTTGAGGTATCTCACATATGAAGAATAAGCATGAAAGACAGGGCAGGATGTAGGCAGCATGCAGAAATATGCCAGAACAGAAACTGACTGGTTGAAAAAGAAATTTATTGTAAGAAATACTTGAGGGCTGGAGAGATGGCTCAGAGGTTAAGAGCACTGACTGTTCTTCCAGAGGTCCTGAGTTCAATTCCCAGCAACCACATGGTGGCTCACAGCCATCTGGTGCCCTCTTCTGGCCAGCAAGCATACAGACAGACAGACAGACAGAACATTGTATACATAATAAATAAATCTTTTTAAAAAATTTTTTTTCAAAAAAAAAAGAAATACTTGGTTATTCTTGAGGTTTGAGGAAAATCTTTGAGGAAAAAAAAAAAAAAAACTTGGGATAAAGCCGGACTCGCTGAACATAGCAGACAATGAGGACTACTGAGAACTCAAGAACAATGGCAATGGGTTTTTGATCCTACTGCACATACTGGCTTTGTGGGAGCCTAGGCAGTTTGGATGCTAACCTTACTAGACCTGGATGGAGGTGGGTGGTCCTTGGACTTCCCACAGGGCAGGGAACCCTGATTGCTCTTTGGGCTGACGAGGGAGGGGGACTTGATTGGGAGAGGGGGGAAATGGGAGGCAGTGGCGGGGAAGAGACAGAAATCTTTAATAAATAAATAAATAAACAAGCAAACAAACTTGAACCACAAAGGACAAAACCAACCCACTTGCAGGAATGTATGAGTCAGGCACTAGCACGTTGAATTTTCAGCCCACACTAAGATCAATCCATCAGTTCTACTCAGCTATTGCCCTTGTCTTGTCATGTACTGTAGTCTAGGGAGGAAGTTTCTAGTTGGCTTGGTATTCAGTAGTGTCTACAACCGTCAGCTTGCACTTGCTAGGCACAAGTGTTCTCCCAAAGCAGCACAGAAGGTCTCTGCAGACCAGCAGAGGCTGCTTGTCTGCTGCATAGCTAAGAATCTAAACTGCTACAGTGGAGCCGCCCTCTGGCTGAGGCTGACAGTCTGCTCTTTAGCAAGAGAGAGACTGAAATGTGTTGAAGTGGAGTACAGTAACTTGATACCATGAAGGATCCCCTCAGCCAGTCTGGCTTTGAAACCTGAGGCACTTGAGATAATTTTTAGATGTCTGCAATGTTACCAGGTGAGTGCTGATAAAACTGAAGCTCAGCGCCAGCTTCCTGTCACCATGTAGTAAAATCAAGTGGAGAGAGAAGTGAGGACCTGGGGATCGGCTGTGTGTGTAGTTAAGTGCTGGGTGTTCATCTGTGTCACCGGATCCCTAGAGTTCAGGATCGTGTTAGGTTTTTGTCAGCACTCTCCAGCATGGCACAGGGACAGTGTTCCCAGAACTTAGGTTAGAAAAGGGACATTTCCCACAGAGCTCTTAGAGTTTTTTGGACTAGCCCAGAGCCTAGGTCATTTGTAATAATCTTTAGCTATTGAACCAGTCTCTTAAATTAAAATAGGGGAAATTGTTTTGAACCCTTTCCATCTCCTCCTCACCCTCCCTTGGTAGTGTCCTACTGTGTTTTTGACTATGTGCTTCTCTTTCTTATACACTTATCCCCACATACTCTGTTCCAAAAGTACCTACCTTCCTTAAACCCCAAAGTCCTTATTCCATGTAACATGAGAATGGAAACACTTGGGTTGAATTAATTTATATTAAGATACAGGTGTCTCACCTCAGCATCTAGTATATCAGAGGCATTTGTGTGATGGCATGAAGTAATTTCATTGAGTCTAGCTGTGAGGGGCCTTAGGGTTCTTCTGGGGAATTGACTTAAGGTCAGGGCAAACTTCAAAAGATTTTAAGCCTGGGCTAATCAGATAACATTCATGGAAGTTCTGAGCCTTTGGCTTTAACTTCAATACCAAGTGAGTCCCAAGCCTTTCCTGATGTCACTTAATCATCCACCCTCCCACCTCCTGGCCACTTTGACAGTCTCCTGACATGAATGTTCTTCCATATTCTTGCCTTCTTTATCACATTGTTGTCTGCCCAGTCACAGGAATGTGAGGTGCAGGAGAACAGGAAGCCAGCCTGCAAGCTCACCTCCCACCATCAGCACCTCTGTGATGCACAGTGTGCAGCGGGCTCACAAACACTCGGGAGAGGAAGAGAGAAGGAAGATGTGTACTTGCCAGGTGGGATTTGCTCTGGACCTTTCGCAAGTTGCTTTGTTTATGTCTCGTGAGATTTCTACATGGTATAGGTAGGGCTAGCACTGAGCAGGCAAGGATACTACTGCTCAGAAAAGATGAGCAGTCCTAATAAGATTGCCTTCCTAAAAGATGGCAGTAGACCAAAGACTTCTCTGTGGATAGCAATCTACCCTGAGCTTTTACTGTAATAATTCTCTCCGTTCTCTCCTCGCCACTCCCCCCTTGAAGCTCCAGGAAACAACATGAAGTAGAACTGTCTCAGGCAGAGTTTAGAAAGGTATTTGTAGGGAGATCCAAGTGATGAGAAGTCAGCCTATTTCAGAATCTGGCTTTCTAGGGAAGTTTGTCTCAGCTGCTTCTGCTCTTCGGGGGGCCTTTTCTTCTACAGCCCAGTACCTTCCAGGATTTTCTGCCATGGTTAAGTGATGGGATTTCTGCATTAATGAGTCAGGTGGAGGTGAGGACACTAATAGCTGTGTGGTTTGTACATGAGATTTGTTGCTGCTGTGAGTTGTAGCTAACTCATGCACGAAAATGAGTCTGCCGTACCTTAACATTGATTGAGAAAGTACACCTAGCGGCGTAACTGCTGTTCTGATGCCTGAGCAGCTGAGACACCAACAGGTCAGGTCCAGAGGGTTCGTCTGCACTTCCCCATCATAGCGTACGGGGTTGCCAGACAACACTCAGAAGCTCTGCTTTTCCCCTTTGCTTGTTCTCTCAAGACAGTGTTTATACTTTAGTTGCTAAACTCAATAAACAGTTATACCTGCTGTAACCAAATGTAAGAATTCAAATAGTCCTAGTTTTCAGGTAGACCAGGACTGGGACCATGTTTTCAAGTACTTAAAATAGAATTAAAGTGAAGGTGAATCATACCTCCTAGCCTTCTCTTCCGTCTCTCCAGAGACTGTAGGAACAGGTGTCATTCCTCTGCTTATGATTTCCAGTGTCTTCATTTTGGTTCCCGAAGCCTTTCATCTAGATCAGCATCATGACACTTTCCAGGAAGACTTTAGTTCTCTCTTCTGTGTGGTGCTGCACGTACTGCCCCTGTCCCTTTGTGGGTTACCTTACCTTTCCTGCCTGGGTCTTCCCCATGCTGGGTTTGGTGGCTATCACCTATACTGCATCGCCTATGGTATCCATAGACATTGTTCTGTACCTGCATAACTGCACAGTGTCAACAGGTTGTTGTATGCTATTCCTATGCAAGACTAAACTCCAGGAACTAGGCTGTGCCTGGTTTTTTTTGTTTTGTTTTGTTTTGGTTTTTTTTTTTTTTTGATATCCTATGTGGTTAGAGTTTTAGCACATTCTGGCTAACTTGCACCTGTGGTTTTAGGCTGTCTTGGTGTCTTGGTTTTTCTCTCAAAAGTAGAACCTGAAACAACAGTTTAGATATAGATGTTTGTGTGGGCAGAGATTCCAGGGAGCTCAGAGAAGGAAATAGAAAGATGCAAAGGCAAGATTGATAAATTGTCACTCACCTGTAGAGTGTCAGAACTGAAACCCCTAGAAAAGGAGAGGCAAAGAGGGAAGCAGCCTGATTTCTCTGCCAAATCCATTTCAACAAAGGCCATAGTTTTCCCTGTCCTGGCAAGGTCCTTGACTCTTCCTGTTGTTCTGTGGTTACTCCATTAGGAAACCTAATGGCTCTGCCTTTACACCCAGTACCAGCCTCTGCCAAGCCATCGTGGCAGTAGCCTCCTCTTTTGTCCTTTGGTTTGTTGTCTGCTGTCCACAATAAAGCCAGATATGTTATAATTAAGACATAACTCAGGCTTATTCCCTGTGGTCTTCCCAATGCCTCACCCCCATTTCCTACACTGAACAATCCTTTTCCAGCTACGCAGCCTTACAGTCTGACTCCTGAGATGATATTGTCTGTGACTCCCAGCTCTGTTGGCTCTAGTTCTACATGACCTTAGTTCTTTCCTCTGTTGTGTTGACTTTACTTCTTAATCTCCAGGCTTATGCCTGCTCTCTTGAGTCTTCTCAGATGTACTTCCATGAGTGATTGGATAGGTAGATGGATGGATTTTAGGTAGGTAGGCACTATTTGTAGGTAAGTGATGCCCCTCAGCAGCATTGTGTGGAAGCTGTTACTATCCCTGTTTGCTGTGCAAGGGAAAGATTGGGACGTACATTAACTGACTAGCCCAGAACATAGGTGACTCTGACCTCCCAGAAAAAAATTCTTTTACCACTCATCTGGATGCATACTTGCACACAGAGCATATGTCTGTCTATCTGAAACTGCTTTCCCAAACCCTTGACACACTTAGTATTTTCTAACATTTTCTCTCTTGGTGCTTTATCTGTTCTTAATTGCTGGTTTCAGTCACTTGAGAAATACCTTCCTATCCTTTGCTTCTGGTCTGCTGTTTCCCTTGTGTCAACATCTCCAGAAGTTTTCAGTGCTACAGACTGCCAGTGCTGGCTGAGTCAGTCCTGTGGTTCCGCTGACCCCTGTGAAAAATGAGACGTGTCTTTATTCAGATGCGTGGTTCTTACAGTGAACTAGGAGTGAGGGAGAAATGGAAATGGAAGAAAAGGATCTAATCCAAGCTACATGTCACTGTTAAAGAAAAGCAGGCAGGAATGAAGAGAAACCTGGTGGGTGCTAGATTCATCTCTAGTGGCAGAGCCACACCCCTGTCTGCATCTTGTAATCTATTCTTTCTGAAAACCAAAGAGCCCAGTCTCCGAGTGACCAGTAAAGGCTGCCCCTGGAGAGCTGGGGGCTGGGGACTTGTTGGCTTACATCTGGGGCTGGGTGTGGTCCTTGGCAGCATTCCTTCTAGAATAAGCCTGTCAAAGATGTATCTAGTCACTGTGGATACATTCTAATAGTAAAAATCAGTGTCTGTCTCTATCTCTCTCTTTCTCTGTCCTATCCCCGTCACCTCCACCCCCCACCCCACCCCCGTGGTGCTGGTGTTGGGATTCGGGGCCTTACTCTACCACTAAGCTACATCATCCTCCCAGTTCTATGACAATACTGTTAGTAGGAGTCAGTGATAGAAAACCAGACCACGAGAGGAGGTGCTCATAGAGCAGAGCCCACACATCATGTCCCATGAGCAACCTGCTTTATGCTAGAGCACCAGGGAGGGAGTGGAAATCTAGACCGTCTCCTTTGATACTAACTTAGGCCTATTCTTGCAGTCCTGACAGTTAGCTGTACATTTATTGTTTGCTGTAGAAGCTTGCACATCTAATCTTTGCCACATACTTGCAAGAAGGCGCAGTTGTTACCTTACTTGACACACAGCCCTGTGTACAGAGGACATCAGCTCACAGGGTAGAGCTAGCACCTCAGCCAAGTGTCTGGCCCCAAAACTCACACTCACCAAGTTGCCTTCTCTTACCTTTAGGTTTGAGAAGAATATCAGTGACCCTTCAGTTCAAACTCCCTAATCAACTTTACAGTCAGGCTAAAGTTCTCTATGCTGTTGAAAATGACTAGTGAGAAAATAGCATTTAAAAAATCGCAAGCAATTAGTGTAAGAAAGAAAACAACCTTTTAATTTTCTAATGTGTCTAACCTTCATTGAACAGTCTTACCTAGTAATTAGCAAGTAATTCCCTTTCCAGGTTCATTTTAAAAAGTCCACAATCTACTATTAATTTTTGGCAGTCATGTTACATTTAAGTATATATCTTATAAAACAAAATATAAGATAATAAAAACTGAAGTAGGATTATAGACTTGAGGAATTTTGACAATTCAAATTTAGTTTATTTTTTGAATAAACTAAATGTAACCAAGCATCAGATGGATAAGGACCCTAAATGTTAAACCTCATTTTCAAGTGTCACCTATGTGTCTACCTATTAAGTTCGAGCAGGTCTTTCATGGAATACAAATGCTGATGGTCTCACCTTCTGTCTTCCAGATCAATTGCAGGATGGAGGGACTGCTACATTACATCAACCCAGCACATGCCATCTCTCTGCTCAGCGCCCTCAATGAGGAGCGCCTTAAGGGACAGCTATGTGATGTACTCCTGATTGTTGGGGACCAGAAGTTCCGAGCTCATAAGAACGTCTTGGCTGCCAGCAGTGAGTACTTCCAGAGTTTATTCACGAATAAGGAGAACGAGGCACAGACTGTCTTTCAGCTGGACTTCTGTGAGCCTGATGCTTTTGACAACGTTCTGAACTACATTTACTCTTCCTCCCTTTTTGTGGAGAAGGGCAGCCTTGCTGCTGTGCAGGAACTGGGGTATAGCCTTGGTATCTCCTTCCTGACCAACATCGTTGCCAAAGCCCCTCAGGCTCCTTTTCCAGCCTGTCCCAACAGGAAAAGAGTTCCGGTGGAAGATGACGAGACCAGCTCTCAAAAGCGAAGTGTCATCGTGTGTCAGGGCAGAAGCGAAGTGCCAGGGAAAGCCAGTGGTCCAGCTGTGCAGGACCTCAGCCATGCTGCCCTGGCGTCCCCGAGTGGTGCAGTCAAGACCAGCACCAGTAAGCCACATGTGGCCAAGCCGCCAGAGCAGCTTCACAGCCTGTCCTTAAATGAAAAGAGTTGGCCGAAGGATAGTGCTGCAGTATATGCAAAGTCTGTGGAACAACCTGGGGCTTTGGATGATCCTAACAGGGGTAGTTTGGTTAAGAGAAACGCAGTCCTACCCTCAAAGCCTTCACAAGATAGGGAGGCCATGGATGATAAACCAGGAGTGAGCAGCCAGCTTCCCAAGGGGAAAGCTATAGAGCTGGCTCTGAAGAGACCACGGCCACCTGTTCTGTCTCTTCGTAGCTCATCAGAGACTCCATATCTCTTAAAAGAGACTAGCAAAGGAGGCAGTCAGGGGGAGGATAGGAACTTGCTCTACTACTCTAAGCTAGGCCTGGTGGTCCCATCCAGTGGGCCCGCCTCTGCAAACCAGAGCATTGACAGAAGTGGCCCGCTAGTGAAAAGCCTCCTCAGGCGGTCACTGTCTATGGACAGCCAGGTGCCTGTCTACTCCCCCTCCATAGATTTGAAGTCGTCCCAGGGATCATCCACAGCAGCAAATGAGGCACCAGGCAGTGTGTTCTGTGCAGTGTCTCAACAGTCCTCTTTAAAAGATGGCAGTGACAAAAAAACCCTGGATGACAGGCCTCAAGTGCTCCAGCCTCATCGCCTCAGGTCCTTCAGTGCGTCTCAGTCAACGGACAGGGAGGGGACCTCCCCTGTGACTGAGGTGCGCATTAAGACTGAGCCTAGCAGCCCTCTGTCGGACCCCTCAGACATCATCCGGGTCACCGTGGGAGATGCAGCAACAACTACGAGAGACCTGCCCCTCAAAACAGAGGAAGACCAGAGGGACATTAGCAGACTCCCAGCAAAAAGAAGGTTCCAGACAGACAGAAGGTCGCCCTTGAAGAAAACAAGGGCAAATGAGCATGGGCCTTCTGTCTCAGAAGAGAACTGTGAGGAGGGCAGGAGCCCTCCTTCCCTTGACAGCAACTTCCCAGATTCTGAATTAAACAGAGAGGAGTTTGGTGAGTTGGAGGGGACGAGACCAAACAAAAAATTTAAATGCAAACATTGCCTTAAGATTTTTAGATCAACCGCGGGTCTTCACCGCCATGTTAACATGTACCATAACCCAGAGAAGCCTTACGCTTGTGACATCTGTCACAAGAGGTTTCATACCAACTTCAAAGTGTGGACACACTGTCAGACCCAACACGGCATAGTGAAGAACCCATCGCCAGCCTCTAGTTCCCATGCAGTGTTGGATGAGAAATTCCAAAGGAAACTGATTGACATAGTGAGAGAGAGGGAGATTAAGAAGGCCCTGGTCATTAAGCTCAGGCGCAGCAAGCCTGGCTTCCAGGGACAGAGTAGCTCCCCAGCACAGCAAGTCATCAAGAGGAACTTGCGCTCCCGAGGCAAGGGGGCCTACATTTGTGCCTACTGTGGCAAGGCGTACCGCTTTCTCTCTCAGTATAAGCAGCACATAAAGATGCACCCGGGAGAGAGGCCCCTCGGAGTGAGCAGAGCTGCTAAGCCAAAAGAGCAGGCTCTGGCACGCGCGGTAGAGAGCAAGGAGGTTTTCCCGTGCCGCCTCTGTAATGCTAAGCTCTCTTCTCTTCTAGAGCAAGGCAACCACGAGCGCTTGTGCCGGAATGCCACCGTTTGCCCTTTCTGCAGCCTCAGGTTCTTCTCCCCAGCGCTGAAGCAGGAGCATGAAGACAGGTGTGAGTACAAAAAGCTGACCTGCCTGGAGTGCATGCGCACCTTCAAGTCTTCCTTCAGCATCTGGCGGCACCAGGTGGAAGTGCACAACCAGAACAACATGGCTTTAGCAGAGAACATTTCCCTGCCTACCCTGGACCACAATGGTGAAGTGGCAGCTGCTTCCAGGCCTCAGTCTGAGCCTAGCAAGGTAAACCATGTGACTGCTCCAAAAGAGGACACAGTGTTTAGTGACTCTTCAGAGCAAGTGAACTTCGATTCTGAGGATTCCTCCTGCCTCCCTGAAGACTTGAGTCTTTCAAAGCAACTGAAAGTCCAAGTCAAAGAGGAGCCTGTGGAGGAGGCTGAGGAGGAGACTCCTGAGGCCAGTGCAGCTCCCAGGGAGGCTGGTCCCAGCAAGGAGGCTGGTCTGTGGCCCTGCGAGAAATGCGGGAAGATGTTCACGGCACACAAGCAGCTGGAACGACACCAGGAGCTGCTGTGTTCCGTGAAGCCCTTCATCTGCCATGTGTGCCACAAAGCCTTCCGTACCAACTTCCGGCTCTGGAGTCACTTCCAGTCCCACATGTCTCAGGCCACAGAGGAGCCTGCACAGAAAGAGGCTGAGGTGTGTCCTGTGCCCACCAATTCCCCCTCACCACCACCTCTGCCACCTCCACCGCCCTTGCCTAAGATCCAGCCCCTGGAGCCCGACAGCCCCACAGGCCTTCCTGAGACTCCGACCCCTGCCACAGAGAAACTGTTTGCACCCCAGGAGTCAGACACCCTCTTCTACCACGCCCCTCCCCTTTCAGCAATCACATTTAAAAGACAGTTCATGTGCAAACTCTGCCATAGGACATTCAAGACCGCTTTCAGTCTTTGGAGTCATGAGCAGACACACAATTAAATGACCTACCCCTCTCACCTGTCACAGAACAGCAGCCCCTGGCTTTGTGAACTGTGTCCTAAGACAACTTTTTTTTTAAAAAAATAATAAAGGTTGGAAACTGTTATGTTTGAATTTAGATTTGGGATAAATTGATGTTGGCTAGGAATGTTCTAACAACTTCAGAAACAAACTCTGAAATATTGTGCTTCTGGACCTCGGCCAGCAGGGCTTTGATTCTGTTACTGTTGAAGTTGAGTTAATGTTGCTGAAATGCATGGTTCCTCATTCCAAGGCATCGCTATAATCACTTGACTGAGGTTTTAGGGTTTTGTTTTCTGGGTAGTGGGATACTAGGGTATTGTTGGGTTTTTGGTTTGGGGTTTTTTAATTTATTATTTTGGACACCTAAGTTTGAAGTAACCCTTAGCCATGTTTGTAAGGCCAAAAACATACAAGGAAGAAAGGGAGTTGTTTGCAGTATTGAGTCAGATTTTAGAATACCTTAGCAATAAGAAAAAAAACAAACCCCCAACTTTAATAAATTATCCTGACACTTGATAAAACAAAAATTTGGTATTTTGTGGTCCTATGAAACTTTTTTATGAAAATTGTGAGAATTTAAATCAGCAATAGTCACACTTAGTTTTTTTTTTTTTTAATAAAATAAGCTGTCAGTCACTTTGTATAATCAGTGATGGTCACATGCTAAGGAAGGCAAAGAAATGGAAGCCTGACTGTGGAGTGCTCAGCAGTCAGCAGCAACAGATTAGTGTAAAACCACTGGACTCTGGTGTGCCGTCTGCACCACAGCGGCTCACAGCTGGCGCTCTGGAACTGACATGGTCTGTGCCAGCTTGAAACTCGGGTGTCGCTGGGGTAGGCGGTACTATCATGAGGTTAGCGCAGCACAGCCTGACCACATCCTAGACCACCTTTCATTCTAGGCCTTCCGAGATTAGAGGAAGTGCCACGTTGTAGCTTCCGTGTGCTCTCCAAGAACTGTCTGCACAACATACGCATTTCTGCCTGTCTGATGTGAGGACTTCTGTGGGAGTATTGACGTGGATAGCAGTGAGAAGTCACTCTCTGACATGCGAATGTGTATTGAAACACTAGCAAAGGTCCAAAATTAGTTTTTGCAACTTGATTTGGTACTTAGGGTTTGAGCTTCTTTTTTTCTGTTCCGTGTAGGTTGTAATTAAAACTCTCTCCATAGGCGATATCCAAAGTTCAGTGGAGTAATTCAAAAGGCAAACTTCTGATTTCACTCCCTCGAGGGAGGAACACACCTGGAAAGAAAATTAGGGGAGGAGAAATTCCCTATTCACTTTTGCTGTATGCTGTCTTCACATTTTCAAGGTGTGCTCTAGCAGAGACACCACCCGTCTGCTCACCAGCATCCTACACCCATGGTAGCAAACATTTTTATAAAATAGTCATTGACTTTATATACTCTAGAAGCTATACGTGGAATTTTGACCTTTATCCTTTCACTTGAAAAGGCTATTGAAAATCCATAAATATGTCTGCATTTCCTATTTCATTCCTTAAATTTTCAGGAAGGGGAAATAAAATTAGGTTGCAGTTACTGATTCTTGCCATCTGCTCTTTTGAACTATGCATTTTAAAGATGAACTAAAAGTGTCCACCTTTAATGAGTGAAGCTAGTGCCAGGCTAGGTAGCTGTCCATTGAACTCATTCCATGTGGCGAGTGTCTGGTCTCTCCCTCTAAGCCCCTTGGAGTGTCACTTTTCTTAGGACCATCTCCCTGCATGGTCATCTCCTGTGTAGCTACAGAGCGATAATCTCCAATCCTGGCATTGCTAGTACAGTGCCCCAGGACTTGAACCTATGCTACATTTTTGAAAATTTATAAAATAACATTGTTGTAAAAAAAATAAATAAAAAGTATTTTTGATCTAAATGTAGGGTCTACATATCTGTTAGGTTTTACAAATTACCAGTGTTTGTCACCTTTTTTGTTTAGAATAAAACATAAGATTTCAAATAAAATTTTGAACCAAAAACATTTATAATGCAGTTGTGGTTTTTCTATTGCTTTTTATACTGTATCTTAAAGGACGTCAGACTGAAAGAGTTTATTTTGGTGTCAAAAACTATCCTTCCACTCATGTAACTATTTTAAATGCTAAGAAACAAAATAATGAAAGATGTTAATCACTGTATTCAGTAAACAGTTTTTTAGAGGATGTTTATTTCAGCCAGCAGGCAGATATTTGGTGTTCAATAAATAGGTCTTTCACCATTGTAAATCTTTAGATAGTAAAGATATTCTTGTAAATGTTTTTCTGATTGTAATTAATTTTTGCAAGTATGGAAAGCACATTGTTTCTTGTAATTATTTAAGATGCCTGCTTTTTATGCAGTTGTGGAAAGAATGTAAACTGTTTTAATATATTCTTTGTTAACCTGAGAACTTGTTGTTGAATTGTTTTTCTTTATGTGGGGAGGATTAAGTACATTGGATACATGTTTTTCCCATTCTGGGCTAATTAGCAGATTCTACCTTTACAACTAGTTCCTACATCTGCGGTTTTGCCAGATGTATAGCTGACCAGGACTGTGTGTGTGACTGTGTTCTATTTGAAAAGATTATGTGGTACTCAGTCATTGACCACCTGAACCCACACGTAGCCTGTGCTGGCGCTAATGATAGTGGTGACTGAGATGGTAAGATGGGCCTTCTCCTTTTGACAGAAGCCTGAACACCGCCTTCCCAGGCCTGGGGGCTAGAAGGCAGGCCTGAAGCTGGACTGTGTTTCCAGTAGTTGGACTCCCGTGGACGTGTGTGTGTGTGTGTGTGTGTGTGTGTGTGTGTGTGTGTGTGTGTGTGAAGTCGGTGCATTTCCATAGTACAAAATGAGTAGCTTTCATTCCTTCAGATTTCTTTATCAATCTTATATATTAACCTTTGCTTAGAAATTCAGAGTCAGTTTGTTAATTTCTAATTTCTGATTGGTGGTTTGGGGGTAGTTGTGAAATGCATTAATGACTTAAAGTGTTTTTTTAAAAATAGATTTCAGTTCGGGTGTGGTGGTAGGTACCTATCATCACTGTATGCTGTTTGGGAAGCTGAGCCCAGCAGTAGCATAGAGAGACTGTCTCCAAAAAAAACTAGTCAAAGTATTCAAGTAGGTTTCCCTTGCTGTAGCTTAGCACTTTAAGACATTGGATATTTTCATGACTTTTTTTTTTTTTTTTTTGACTCCAGTTGGGAAGAAGACCACTGGGGACTTTTCTCCGGGGCAGAGAGCTAAACTGGGGTTCAGATTCTAGAAAAGAAAGGAAAGTTAGTGTCTGATGTTTTAAAGATTCCTTTTAGAGACAGACTTTGGGGAATCCAAAGTATTTTCCTATAAATCTTTGAAATAATTGGATTCCACATTCTCAGATCATTTGTGTATGCTGCCTGAGTCTCCACATTCTTGATTAATATTGAGTCTCAAAAGGTGGCCATTTATAGCTGGCTTTAATCCAAACTGCCCTGAGCAGTTTTTCAGCAAATTCTATCTAACTGAAAGTAAGCAGGTTTTATAATTGTGTACAAATTTTGTTGTTACAAGCCTTTACAAAATAGACTGCTTGGATTTTTTTTTTTTTTTTGGAAATAATCTTTTAGGAACTGAAAATGCATAGTAAGATAGGGAGGTAACGATACTCCATTGCTTACACCATCCAGTTCTGTAACCTTTCCTTTGTTTAATGGTATCAACAATGGATGGGTCAGTAAAATCTGTACTGTGCTCCGCTCTGAGTTGTGACACTGGAATCCTCTGTACTTTGAAAATCACCAGTGGTGTTGGTGATAGTGAAGGGAGAGTCTTCTGTCAGGATGATGGGAGCAGCACAGGAGAGTTTGGGAATACTTGATTTCCTTACCCCGCCCCCACCCCTACCTATTGCATTCTTTTCCTCCCACACGTCTGAAACCAGCCATTTCCTTAGTAAGTTCAGTTACTTCGGGTAAGGGTCAGAAAGCAGAAGCATGGATACTCATTTGCAAAATTCTTCAGCAACCAGACTTCAAGGAGGACAAATACATACATATGACTGAGAAGAGCTCAGTTATCTTTCAAATATAAGAACATGAGTTTTATTCTTAGGACTTGTTTAAATAAATAAATAAATAGCCCAGCGGTGGTGGCGCACGCCTTTAATCCCAGCACTCGGGAGGCAGAGGCAGGCGGATCTCTGTGAGTTCGAGGCCAGCCTGATGTACAAGAGCTAGTTCCAGGACAGGTTCCAAAGCTACAGTGAATCTTGTCTAAAAAAATAAAAATTAAAAAATTAAAAAAAAAAAATAAAGCTTCGTATTGCCAGGCATGGTGGTACTCACCTTTAATTCCAGCACTTGGAGGTCAGAGACAGAAAAATAGATCTCTGTGAGTTTGCAGCCATTCTGGATACATAGTGAAGCCCCGAGTCAAAGATAATTGAATAAATAAGCAACTTAGAATTAACACCTGGGGCTGTCCCGCACACATGCACACCTGGGGCTGTCCCCGATACACGCAGACACACATGAGGAGGAGGATGGGGCTGAGACATGGCTCAGGGTTTAAGAGTGTATACTGACTGCTATTTCACAGAACCCGAGTTTAGTTCCCAGCACCCACACTCAGCTGCTCAAAACTGCCTGTCCTTTCATCTGCAGGGTGATGCCCTTTTCTGGCCTCCAAGGGCACCTGTACTCAGTGCATGTACTCACACATATACTCACACAGGCACATGTATTTACTTAGAATAAATATCTGTAAACAAAGAAGAGGAATCGGAGAGCTAATTAGGGTGAAGGGAAAATAATGCTTGGTTATGTGTGTGGTCACAGTTTTATAGAACCTGCTTGCCAAGATAAGATACTTCTAGCTTGGAAGTGACTCATGCGTATAGGGGCTTGACACTTTTTTATCTTCATAGGAAACCTGGATGACCTTGCTTTTCACTTCCAGTGGCCCTCTAAGCCACAGCCTAGAACTTGAAATTGATAACTTGACAATGGATATCACCTTACCTTTAGGCAGGTTTTACTTACCTTAAAAAAAATGCGTGGAGAGAGAGAGAGAGAGAGAGAGAGAGAGAGAGAGAGAGAGAGAGAGAGAGAGGCACACATACCACAGAACACAAGTGGACGTTAGAGTGCAACTTTTGTTGTGCCCAGCTTCTCAGGTGCAAGGCTACACCCTAGAGGGGAGGATAGAATGGTTCATCTGGGAAGAAAGTCCCTGTGGCTTCTCTCTACCTTTGGAAACAGAGGTGGTCTATAGTTAAAATAGCAAGCACACTGACCTGCCTGATGTAATGGGAACATCAGGAAGTCAGGATAGGCTTCTTTTGTCTGTGCCACTGAGAAAGGACATTTGGCACGTAAGGAGACAGAGGTTTTATTCTGTGAGACTCCATGATCATTGAGATGGGTCTACAAGTTAATTATGTAGAGTTCATCAAAGGGACTCAGTGCTTGCCTAGCATGAGGAAACCTTGTTTTGCTCCTTAACATCACTGTCTTAGCATAGTGGCACACACTTGTAGTTCAAGCACTCAGGGAGGTGGAGGCAAGAAGATCAAAATAAAGTTCAAGGTCTCCCTCTGCTATATACATAGTTAAGGTCAACATAGACTACATGAAATATGCCTTTAAAAAAAAGATGATGACTTGGTAAAGGCCACCAATCCTGATACCCGGAGTTCAGTTGATCTCCAAGAGTATGGAGACAACTTGTGCTCTGACCTCCACATGTGTGCCTATTCTTATACACACACACACACACACACACACACACACACACACACACAAATGTAGTATCTTTTCAAAAAAGAAAGAAAAGCTGTCCAGATCAAAGATTACAGGAAGATTATTGAGCTGTGTGTAAAGTCAGGTGCTATTTTTGTCTGTTTTCTTTGTAAGGTCCAAAAACATGTAGTGTAAAACACCCTGCTAGCTCTTTCATTGAGCACAAAAGCACTTGCTTTGGGGCTGTTGTGTCTCAGAAGAACTGGCTCTTTTCCACAACCCCATCACCACCACCATGTGCATTGCTATAGAACTGTCTAGTGGGGGATGGTCCTTGTTGTGTGAGAATTTAGGCATGGTGGTGCTTACCACCAAGGGGAAGTTTGTGGTGCACGGAACTCTTTCCCTGGACATACTTAGATTGGCCAGAGTGATGGGAGAAAGAGGTAATAGAATTCCACTCAGTCTCACAATGCACATAATTTAGAAACTCTAGTCTTGGAGGTCAGCATTTTTCCAGGACACACCTAACAGAAAGGGAGGACGTTCTGTGCTCCTACAAGTGTCGGGTTGGTCCTGTTCCGAGGGGAAGATGAGGCAAGCAGCATTGAAGGAGGAGATTGCACAGGCAGCCAGGAGAGCTAGATTTACAGATATAGGAATAGAAAGTTGTTCTGTTGATGACAACCTCCTGACAGATGCCTAGGCTATGAAGACAGAAGTTTTTTGGTTTTGGTTTTTTGTGACTTTTTGTTTGTTTATTTTTGTTTTTTAAGAGAGTTTCTCTGTGTAACAGACCTAACTGACCTGAAACTAGCTCTGTAGACCAGGCTGGCCTTGAACTCACAGAGGTCTGCCTGCTTCTGCCTCCCAAGTACTAGGATTAAAGGCGTGTGTCACCACTGCCCAGCGAGGACAAAAGTTTTTATATCAATTTATTGTGTGTATGAGTCTGGTCATGTATATGCCACAGTACAAATGGAGAGGTCAGAAGACAGCATCTTAGTATTTGATTCTCTCCTTCCTCCTTGTTTGAAGATAAGGTCTTTAGTTTCTTCTGCTGTGTTGCATCTGGTAGACTATCTGGCCCTAGAGCTCCAGCAAACTCTCCCGTCTCCACTTCTCTGTAGGGGTTCAATCCCCAGCGTAGCATGATCAAGCCTGGCAGCTCAGCCTTAGATACACTGTGAATTCAAGGCCAGTCTGGACTACCTAAGACCTGGTCAGAAAGAATGAAAGGAAGAGAGGCAGGGAGAAAGAAGGAGTGCACATTAGGTGGACAAGTAACATCACTGGGGCTCAGCAGATGGATGTGAGGAGAAACAAATGGCACTTTAAAAAAGAAAAATTGAAAAATCCAGAAATGAGTTGATGGACACACTTGTATAGGACTAAAAAGAGTAAATAAACAAGCAGGCACATTAGGAAAAAAAATTCTGATGATGATGTTGGTAAAATATTTTATCCTGAAAGAAATTTCATAAGATGCTTATTTTCTCACCTTTCAATATGCTCCAGCTACTTTGATGTTCTAAAAGAAAGCAAACTTTTTAAAATATGGAGGTGGGCGGTGATGGTGCACGCCTTTGATCTCAGCACTCAGGAGGCAGAAGCAGGCGGATCTCTGTGAGTTTGAGGACAGCCTGGTCTACAGAGCGAGTTCCAGGACAGGTTCCAAAGCTACACAAAGAAACCCTGTCTCAAAAACAAAAGCAAAAATGAAAACATGGAGAATTGCTCCTGTCAGATTCACTGAGTGGTTTTATAATTGCACACGCTTCTTTCTACCTCAGGGATGTGGCTCTGTGACCCACCATAGTGCTTTCCCACGAGAGTGAGAGATATTCCCTGCTAACCTATGTTGGGAAACTGCCCCAGGACCCCAAAGAGGCAACACGGGTAATAAAAGGACCTATGGCTGATTGCCCTGGAGCTGCGTGTGTTGTGGGCAAAGGGACTGCTTTCTGTAGTGACCATCTCCTTTTAAAATGGTTTTTATAAGATATACATATTCTCCCCGCTTCTGTAGTAAGGAGGCTGTTTATTCGTTCCGTCCACCCAGAACCAAAATAACCACACAGAAACTATATTATTTAAAACATTGCTTGGCCCATTAGCTCTAGCCTCTTATTGGCTAACTCGTATATATTAATTTAACCCTTTTCTATTCATCTATGTATCACCACAAGGCTGTGGCTTACTGGGAAAAGTTCATGCATTCCAGCATTTATGGGGGATGGGAAGGAGCTCCATGGCTTCTCTCTGTCTCTGCCCTTCTTTCTCCCAGCATTCAGCTTAGTTTTTCCTGCTATAGGCTCAAAGCAGTTCTTTATTCATTAACCCCCTTCTACTCTCTCCTATGACCCCCATGCTCCCAATTTACTCAGGAGATCTTGTCTTTTTCATCTTCCTTTGTAGATCCATGTATGTCTCTCTTAGAGTCCTCTTTGATATCTAGTTTTTCTGGGGTTGTGGCCTGTGGTAGTTATTAGGGTCAGAGCCTAGACCCTGATGGCCCTGGCAAGCCATACTCAGCAATCTGTCCTCAATAGGCTGCTTACATGACAAACAGCAATGGAAAGCAGAGGGAGGAGATGCAGTCAATGTAGTCACTGGTCACAAGTGCCATTTGGGGGGGGGTGTTGTACATGAGTTTTAGGTTTCAAAAGAGGAGAAGAAGCATACATAGCTAAGTAGTCCTGGTCAAGGTGTGGTCCTATCCATCACTAAACTATAATTGTCCCAACTCTTATCATTTCTGCAGGGTGGACTGTGTACCTCTTTTAATATCTTCATTTCTATAGGGATGATTACACTTAGAAGATGCAGAAAGAATCAAAGAATCTCACAGACACAGAAGTGAGCATTTGTCAGTTGCCTTCCATCTCCTGGCACCCATTAACCTAGGTCTGCTCCCAGAGATAATGTACCTCACTTCAAGAGTGAATGCTACATAGCATGGCAACAGCTTCCCTCAGAGTCAGTAAAGAGACTTGGGATAGGAATCAGCCGTGGTGCAGCTGAGGCAGAATGATGCCAGGGCCCATTTGAGCACAGACTTTGCCAGAGTGAGGTTGAGTCACAAGGTAGGTCAGGAGAACACCAGCATGTGGCCTCAGTCATGTCACCCCAGGCACATTGCAACTCTTTTCAGGTGTGGCCCAGAACATGGACTGCACACCTGGTATTTGATAGGCTATGGCCTCTAGAATACTGAATGAAGAATGAACAGGAGCAAGTGACCTTTCTTTTCTTCATGTGTTCAAAGACCTTCTTGGTATATCCAAGGAAGGAACCACAGCTGAGTACTCAGAATCAGGCATACTTGTGGGCAGGATGAAACTGTGTACGCCAAGCATAGGACCATCTGTGGGGAGCCAGCCTTCAGAGTGCAAGTCCAGGGCTGGTCTCCCTCACTAATTCTTCCACATCTTTGACACATCCTCTACTATCAGTACCCATCAAGATGATGAAGACTATGAAGTCACCCTGATTCCTATCACATTCGTAGATATAATCAAGGATGGAAGAATGGTAAAAAAAAAAAAAAAAAAACCTTCAAAGAGAACACAGACAATTAAAGAATGGTGGAGAGACAGGAAAGAGAAGACTTTGGAACATATATTGGTGGGAAGTGGGACATTAGCAGGGACCCCAGAATCCTTGCCTAACCCTGCGTCAGGTAATAATACTCTCTCTAAAGTGATTGAGAAACAGTATTGGGGTACAGCAAGTGAAAATTGGCCTGAAAGCATGTAGGACAGGGATGCTATAGGTGTTTGGTAAAAAAAAAAAAAACTCAGACTCTAAAAACAGAAGGAAACAAACTTTGACTCTATAACAAAAGATGGAAATAAGAACATGAGAAGTGAAGACAAAAGTTGAAAATTGACTCCACACACATTTTGTTTTGCAAAGACATCTTATTTTGCAGAACACTGCTATGATGTCTTCTGACCCCCTTACCAGAACCTATAGTCTCCTTACTCTTTCAGGTAACAAGCAGAGACTCAGTTCTCAATGTCCAACCTCTAGCAGGGGCATGGGATGCCTGAGGACCCAAGGCAAGTGAGAAAGCACCAGAAAGCTCTGATGCTGTCTTTATCGGCACATATCCAGCCTGGTACTTAATGGCATCTCAATTGTCAACTTGATGGGATTTAGAATACTCATGGCAACAAACTTCTAGGCATGCCTGTGATAGAGTTTCTAGATAAGTTAATTAATATAGTGCCATCTGGTGGGCTGAGCACCAGCACTTAGCATTGTCTGCTCCATGAGCATGGATAGAGTGACCCTCTGCCTGGTGTTCCTGCTGCCTTGGCTTCCACAGTCTGATGAACCCTACGCTCCGGAACCCTTTCTTCCTTAAGCTGCTTTTGTCAAATATTTTGTCACAGTAACAATAAAGAACTAATAGACTCCGTTTTTTTGGAGACAGGCTCTTAGACTGTAGCCCAAGCTTCTCTTACACTCACCGTGATCCTCCTTCCTCAGCCTCTCAGATGTTGGCATTATAGGCACAAGCCACCACACCTAGCTCTGGGTTTTTTTCTGTTCATACAAATCCTCATGCTTTAATTCACAGGTTTCCTCTTTCATCTGCATTCCTTAGTGTGATTCTCTTTATATAAGGATATATACTAAACAGAGTACAGACCAGAACAATTAGCATCAAAGCCAGTCAAGGGCAGACCTTGTTAGGGGATACCTGCTGAGATCAGAGGCATCTGGGAAACAGCCAAGTACAGTGACATCTTATTTGAACTGATATGGAAGGCATCTTCAACTCAGATACCATGGCTTCAATAAGACCATGTCCCCTCAAATTCTCATGCTGCAAACAATCCTTAATGCAACCGTATTGGCAATGGGCCTTAGGAGGGCAGAAGCAAAGAGGATTTATGCTGAGGCTCAGGGAGTGGCTAGCTGTCCTGAGAGAGGTGAGTTATGGATGGAGCTGGCTCATGTGTGCTGAGGTAGGTCATGCCATAGGCTCAGGCCTCTTGCTGGTTCTTACTCTCTATTGTCTCACATGGTAAAGTATGAGGCCTTCACAGATACTGGAGTTATGTTCTTGGATTCTCAGCATTCGGAACCGTAAGCACCAAATGTCTCTACTCACTTACCCCAGATAAAGACAAAGCAGACTATTCAAAGCTAAAGGTAGAGCTTGGGGAGAGGGTGCAACTGGTAAAGTGTTTGCTGAGGACCTGAATTTGATTCCAAAATCCATATAAAAGCCAGGCAGAGTAGCCAGTGCTTGTAATCCCAGCCCTGTGGACGGGGAGACTGATGGATCTCTAGTACTCACTGACCAGCCAGTCTTGCCTACTTTGTGAACTAAAGACCATTGATAGCTCCTGTCTCAAAACAAAGTAGAGGGTGAATGAGAAACAACGCCTGAAGTTCACACACACACACACACACACACACACACACACACACGTGGGGGGGAGATCTGAGAAATTCTTCCTGTGTCAGTGGGTACAGCTATTTTGTATTTTGTCTTGTTTCTCCTCATAATCCAACTTAAAAATTTCAGCCCAGAAGAAAATCTCTGGAAGCATCTCTGTAAACCTCTGCCCCTCAGAGTCTCATGACAGTCCTGTAGAAGTCACTGTAGGCCACATTTTATGTAGCATTTTCTACCAGTATTTCAAGGGGCCGGTTGAAGGCACTTCATCTCTAGGACTCTTGGTCTGCAAGGGAGCCGTCCACACACATGTGCCCCCAGCATGAGGCACGTAAGACTCAAGGCCTCCACAGGAGCCCTGCTCAGCAGATGCCTGAAAACTGGCACTGCCACAGCCACGGCCATGTTCCTGTCACAGCCACGACCATGCTCCTGTCACGGCCACGACCATGCTCCTGCCACGGCCATGACCATGCTCCTGCCACAGCCACGACCATGCTCCTGCCACGGCCACGCTCCTGTCACGGTCACGACCAAGCTCCTGCCACAGACACGACCACGCTCCTGCCACAGCCACGACCACGCTCCTGCCACAGACACGACCACGCTCCTGCCACAGACACGACCATGCTCCTGCCACAGACACGACCACGCTCCTGCCACAGCCACGACCCTGCTCCTGCCACAGCCACGACCCTGCTCCTGCAGTGAATGCCAGTGAGCTGGCAGACCGAGGGCATGTCTTCCTAGGCTCTTGCTCTTTCCCATGGTGCCTTGGACTCAAGAAGGCAGGGGAATTCCAACAGAGGGTTCCCGTAACACCAGTGCCAGGGTTTGGCACTCCTAGGCCAAGGCTTTTCTGAGTTTTTTGTTCTCCTGACAGCTGTCGGGGTCCGATGCTCCAACATAAAACTACTTTTCCCTAACTGGACTGGTGCGGAGGAGTGGGAAATAATGAGACACAGTTCACACAGCAATATCGGAAGGGAGTTTCAGGCTTCATCCTTTCCTGAAGATCACCCATGTTTATTATTCTAACACCTTTTCTCCCCAACCTGTAAACCAAGGTGGAAACTCATTAATATTCTCTTTCCAGGGATGCGGAGTTGGGAGTAGTACAGTCACCCCTGCAACTCAGTCACCAGCTTGGAATCCACACCTCCCCAGGTGATCTACATAATAACAAGAGAGAAGGAGCAATATATCCTGATGTTTGTTAGGTAACCACAGCTCATCTGGCAGGATGGTTCTGCCTTGGAAGCCAAGCATGGACAGAGAACTTGGCTGTAAAAATCTCGTATGAAATATGGGCCTGCAGAGAGCCACCTATGGAAGCTGTCCAGGTTCTCTCTCTTTCCACCCAGAATGGAACAGAAGGCAGCTTCCCTGAGTTTCTCTCAATATGAAGAGGGACTGTGACTCTGCTCACACCTGCCTCTGAGGACATGTCCTACAGAGCATTGTGGTTGACATCAGTGCAGATGACTACAGAAGGGCAGGGGCCACTCCTCCTCGGCAGCAGTTGAAGGGCAACTGATTCCCAAAAGCATAGCAGGTGAAACCAAGGTCCTAGGACACTGTTTGTGCTGTTATTTATTACTTTGACATAAAGCTAGAGTCACATGGGAAGAGGGAACCTCAACTGAAAAGATGCCTCCACCAGACTGGCCTGTGGGCAAGCCTATGGGCCATTTTCTTGACTAACAATTGATATGGGATGTCCCACCTCACTGTGGGTGGTTACACCCCTGAGCAGGTAGTCTTGGGTGCTTTAAGGCTGAGCAAGCCATGAGGAGCACGCCTGTAATATGCACTCCTCCATGACCTCTGCATTAGCTCTTGCCTCCGCATTCCTACCCTTTTTCTAGTATTGCCGTGACTTCCTTCGATAAATGGACTGAGGTGTGGAACTGTAAGTAAAATAGGCCCTTTCCTCCCCCACGCTGCTTTTCTTTGTGGTGTTTTTATCACAGCGATGTACACCCTAAGACACTGTCCTCAGAACAGTGGCTTTGTCATTGCAGCTGCTCTTTTAAAGGTGAATTTGCAGCTAGTGAAGGGGAAGGACTGTTTGTGAGAAGGCAGAGAACCTCACCTGTCTGTTGAGAACCATAGGATCCTTGCTTCAGCCGGATCTCTGGCACTTCATGTTCCTTACTTACGAATGAAAGATAGTAACATTTTTTTAATATTTTTTTCCATACCACATTGTGTTCCTAAGAGCTAAATGCAAAGTCTGCAGCATCTGATTCCTTTAGTGTTTCTAATTCCCTTTATAGCATCTTTGGTCCGTTTACTTATGGGCTAGTACAAAATCGATAATGTTGGCCAAAGACCTCGGTGCCAGTCTTTGCTGCGCCTGCTGGCTTTCCCTGGGATTCTATATCTGAACCTGGTTCTATGGCATAGTTTAGCTAAGGAGTCTCTGGGGGTACCCACAAAAATTGACTTCCAGAGAGGCTTCTGACAGGGATGCCAAGGACTCTCAGTCTGACACCCCTGCATGCCTCTCTCCCCCACCCAAATACATCCATTAAAATTCCAACCTGATGTGATAAGTTGAGAAGAGGACCTTTGGGAGTTAACTAGGTGGGTAGTGATGGGGGTCTGATAATTAGTGCCCTTATAAAAAGGACCCCAGAGAACTGGAGATATATAACTCAGACGTAGAGCATCAGTTTATATCCCCAGCACCACAAAAAAAATGTAATAAACAAATTATTAAGTGTACAGGGGATCTGAAGAGCTCTCTTTACCACATGAGGACATCTGAGAAGATGATCATTTACAACCAGTACTACATCATGCTGCACCCCACCCTTGGGCCTCAGGCTCCAAACTACAGACATTTCATTAATCAGCCACAGGTCTCTGTTATGATACTCCTACCCAAGACACTTCCTTTCATAAGACTGTCTGACAGAGTTTTGAGGTTGTGAGTTGGTGTGGGTGTGACACCAGAGCAGTACTCTTGACTGTGACCTAAGTCCCCACAGTGTTCTTTCTCTTGCTTCTCTGGGAAGGTTCTGTTGGGGTAGGGTATCAGGTCTATCTGCCCCTCTGTGGTCTTACACACTTGCTCCTTAGTAACAAGCAACCACTGTGCCTGCTTCAGAGCAATGAGAGCACAAGCTCCCTCCCACTGTTTGCTTGTTTCCTGTTCCTTGGTAAGCTCTGGGACTTAGCCAGAGGATACTGGGTGGATTCCAAGCAGCTCTGCAGGTGGGTGGGAGTACAGCCCTCCCCAGGTTATACTGGCTCCCTTTGTGACCCTCAGTTACCTCTTTCCTGATGCCTGATGTTTCTGCAGCCTAGAGGAAGAGCCTGGAGATCGAAGACTGGACCACTTTCCTCCTGACACTGTCTTCCTGGATCTGTGGTGTGGAGAGTCCACAAACTCAGCAACAGAAACTTGGGGTGGCTTGAAGACCCAAGGACCTGGAGGTGGTGACTGATCAGTAAGGCTCTTCCCTCCCCTGGGTGCATTCCAGAGGGCACATGCCTCTGTGCAGCATGATGCTCTGGAGATGTCCTTTGACTCCAGAACTCACTTGTGTGGTCACATACCACTCTGGAGATGTCCATCAACCGCCAAGAAGATGAGGTGTCATGGGCCACCTGTATGTCTGTGCCTCAGGGGCTACCATCTCTGCTGCACAAGGTGACACAGACTGACTTCAAGCATGAGTCTTCTCCAGACTCTTGTTTTGGTTTAGTGTCCTAAACCTCCAGCTTCTCCCTAGAGCAATGGTACTTCATGCTTCTGACTGGGAGTGGGGTAATTGCAAATTGCCATCATTATTCAACATAACATAAATTTGTGATTGGTGTGTACCTTTAATTGTCAGTTCCTTCATCCATTTATTTATTTATTTAGACAGAATCTTGTTGTATAGCCTAGGCTAGTCATGGACTCAAGATCCTGCATCAGTCTCTTAATTAAATTCTGGAATTGCAGGTGTATACCATGGCAGCTCATTCTAATGCTGTTCTTGTTTGTTGTTGTTTGACAGTCTCACTAGAGAGCTCTGGCTGGCCTTGAACTTGCAACTATCTTCCTGCCTCTGGCTCCCCAGTGCTGGGATGAAAGATGTTCACCACTACATCTAGTATGCTTTAACTCTTAAAGAGAGTAACTTCATACCAAGAGGACGGGGAACTGGGATTGGTATGTAAAATAAACAATTAACAAAAAGAGTCTACTTTCTCTCTGGATTATTTCTATATTCAAATAGGATTTTGAACTCAGGACAAACATCAATTATAAGGAATATGCACTGTTCCCTGGCAAGAAATGCTGTCCCATGCCCCAAGTTGAGTGGTCGAATCTGTCCTGTCCTGGCTTTAGGAGTTGACTCCTTTCTGATAAAGCCATTAGGCTTGCCTAATAAATCCAGCCAAGGTTTTATTCTAAGGTCAACTGCTGAGATTAGGGAAGCGAGTCCAGATTGTATAAACAGTGTTTTTCAGGCTTCCCTGGAAGACTGCATTTCACAAGCAGCTCTGACTCCATTTTGAGGGAGGATGAGGACTGCAGCCCCTGGGTGGACCACAAACTGCACCATCTGCAAGGCACTACCCGTAAATTACGGACTGATAAATGACTTGTTCCTGAGACCAGAAAGGGAGTCAGCTTTCTTTTGGGTATATTGGGGTGAGGTAAGACTGTAGGGACACAGTGGGGGGGGGGTAATATCAAAATCATATCAAGAAAACCAGGCCCAAAAACTTATTAGACATGCCAGACAGAAAAAAGAGTACAACTCCCTTGACTGGACCTCATACAAAGATGGACAGCTAGCAGAAGGATGGCATACCCCCACCTACCTGACACTCAGTGTGTGTCAGGGACAGACAGATGTAGCACGATTAATAAAAACCCAGAGACAGATATTGGGGTTCAACTTGAAGGTCAGAAAAGCAAAACAGCAAGCCACTGACTCTTACCTCTACCTTAGTCCAAAATGGCGATCCTGCCTCCAAAACCATTAGAATGAAACTGTGTATGAAAGATGTCTCTTCCCATCTTGTATTCGTCTCTAGTGCTGGGATTAAAGATGTGCGCTACTACCTAGTCTCTAAGGCTGTCCACTGTAGTTGTTTTACTCTCTGATCTTCAGGCAAGCTTTATTTAATAAAATATCACCCATCAACAGACAGGAAAATCCTGACTCTCCTTGGAACTTCAGCTCACATCTGCTCCAGCTGCTGATATAGCTTGACTGCCTCCCCACCGTTTGTTCACCTAATTTGGATCTGAACCCACTGTTTTACTGCTCTGGTCTGCTCTGCTCTTTCACCTTGCAGATAGCCGAATTCCACCCTGAGCCTTGCTTTCAAACCTGACTCTTGGAACTAACAGACCTCTTTAAACTAAGAGCTTCATTGCAGCCTGTCTGGGTTCACACCCATTATCTTATCTATAACAAATTTTATTAGCATTTCTATAAGCCTACTTCTTGGACCTTTTGAACTCTACTGCAGCCTTTTAAACTTGTATACATCATATAAACCACATATATGGAGATTGATGGTATGTTTATTGTAGACTTATGATATGACTTAATGTTAGTAATTAATATTAGGTTAAAAAAGAACCTGTATCTGTCTGTGTCAGAATTGAAACCACTAAACTTGGTTATTAAGTATTAAATTGATTATTATTAATGAATTAATTAAATGTAATTGAAATAATTGTATTAAGTAAAGTCTAATATTGTGGAAAATATAACCATGCCCATCTATAGTTCTAGCATAGTATGATCACAGCATCAACCCTGGAACAGCCATAGCAGCAGGGCCACAGAGGCAGATCTAGTGGACACTGGGGAGCTGGCCCTCAAGACCTTCCCCAACAAGCGTGGATGTCAGCTCCCAGGCCAGCTCCAGGCGTGCATGCACAGGAGGGGCCAGTACTCCTTGGAGTCGGGAAAACCCAGAATAAAGGGAAAGTTTTAGAGAATTATCTCACCATGTTGGCTTCCTGCTTTGTGCTCTTAAGGGTATTCCCACCCAATCAAACAAGCAATTGCTCCTGAGAACTCCTGTGGGAAGCCCATTTAAGCTTCTTGCCAGAGGCAGGCTGTCACCCAGCCACATTCCTTTGTAGGTTCAGCTTCAACAGAATCATGGGCATTTCCTCAGTCTGCCCAGGGCAGGGGGCCCTGCTCAGATCCTGATAACACCTCAATGTTTCTGTGACTCAGGCTCATCGGTAGATGTCACTTGGGTGGGAATGTGGGGGCATGTCCTGTTGTTTGATGGGTATTTGCATTAGGATGCAGACCCATCAAGATGATCATGTGATTGACTGACCATCTCCACAGAGGTGCTGGGACTGGATTCATCTAGATAGTTCACAGATCTGGCTGGAAGGCATGCAGATACCCTCTACTGTTCGTTAATTGGGTTCCTGAATGACTGGTCTCTCAGGTTTAAGAGCCCCCATGTTTCATTTAGATAAGTTTCTACCTGTGATCAAGAGAAAGGGACTCCTTTACTTCCAGCTTTTGAAACTTGAAGTATAAAATTTGCTTGGCTCTGTCTTTATAAAGTAGGACAGGATGTTGGGTTTGGTCACAAAGAACTCAACGGGGTTAAACCTTTGTTCAGTCATTTTCTTGTTGTTACCTTGGACAACTTTCTCCTCCTCTCTGAACAAAGTTTCTTTTCTAACATGGGACAATGTTTTCCTTCCAGTGTTTCCATGAGTAGAAAGTGAGTCTATAAAATCCCAGTGTCTTGGGCAGGATCTGATGGCAGCTGAGGTGACCTTCATGACTGCCTACCAGGCGTCTCACCTAGCTGGTATATCTTTGTGAGCTGGAGTACCATTCCTGTCAGAAGGGGTCCTGCTTCATAATACTGCTATTTCTATTGACCACATTCAAGGGAGATAGCAGACTGTTCTCCACCCATAAAGGCTGCACTTTTTCTTACCGAAAGTTCTGGGAAGAGTAGTACCCCCAAGAAAGGCCACAGGAAAAAGGACCCAGCCACAAGCTCAGAAAGTAACATGATAAAAGAAAGGGATGTTTTGATTGGGAATGGGACTAGTTCTGATAGGAGGTGTGTGTGTGTGTGTGTGTGTGTATGTGTGTGTACCTTGCCTGTTTCATTGGCTTCTTGCTTGGGCTCTGATAAGAAGGCGGCATGATAAGAAGCTGGCCTAAAGTCAACTGGAGACAGGATACTGAGCCAAATGCCTTCCCACACTCTGGTTACTCCCCCAGCATAGCCCTGGGTATTGCACAACGAAGTCAGCTGAAAGGAAATTCTTGGGGTGAAAGGGGCATCAGGGTAGAGGCCCTGCTGGCTTAACTGAGCTCCCCCAATAACTGCTATCTGCCAGGGTGCTGGGCACAAGTTGATAATTCCAGTAGGTACGTCTAGGAGAAGAGATAAACTAGAGAGTTCCTGGAACCCGCTTTCCCTTTTGTTCAGACATTTAAGATAATTATATTGGAAGTTTAACAAAAGTCCCACTTCTTTGGAAGTATGTTTATAAGTCTTTAAGTGAGCTGGGGATGTAGCACAGTTGGTAGAGTGTTTGCCTGACATACATGAGGACCAAGGTTCCCTCCCTTAGTATCACATAAAGCTGGGCATGGTGGTATACATCTATAATCCCAGCACTCAGGGGCCAGAGGCAAGAGGATCAGGAGTTCAGAATTATCTACATGGCTACTTGGCTAGTTAAAGGTCAGCCTGGGTTTAATGAGACTAAGAAAAAAAATTCCCACAAAATGACTGTTCAACAATAATGAATAATTTCTCATATGAATGAGGATAACTATATACAGACACAAAACTTATAACACTAGATATGTTTATTTCTGAAAATACAGCATCCTCATATCTTCTGAATTTGAAGATGGCAAAATATGCCCAACCTTGACATGTAGATGAGGAAATTGCCTTGAAACAGTCATGCGGGATTCCCCTCTGTATGCTGTGAATACCATTGGTTAATAAGGTAACACTTGGCCTGTTGATAGGGTAAAACTTAGATAGGTGGGGAAAACTAAACTGAATGCTGGGAGAAATAAGGCGGAGTCAGAGAAGCCATGTACCCCCACTGGAGCCAGGCGGAACTTTAGCCATTAAGACACAGCCACGTGGCGATACACAGATTACTAGAAAGGGGTTAAATTAAAATGTAAGAGCTAGTCAATAAGAAGTTAGAACAAACAGGCCAAGCAGTGATTTAATTAATACAGTTTCTGTTTGATTATTTTGGGTCTGAGCTGCTGAGCAGTTGGGAACAAACTAGCGGCCTCCTCCAACAAAACAGGGTGAGTCAGCATAAAACATTCAGCAGGTAACTCTTGACTGGGTGATGAGCATCTCAGAAATGTCTGGAATGAAAATTGGAACAGTGGGGCCTTTCATTCTAGGCTGGGGGGGGAGGGGGCTAGCTCTTGGAAGCATGCTGGAGAGGAATTCTGAACATGGGTCCTCTGCTTTCCTTCTCTCTGCCACTATATCCGGCACACTAATGAAGGGAGATCCAGTTCAGAGCGAAGCCTCTGGAAGTCCTCCAGGTAGGCAGCTGATTCTGGTGGCTCCTGTGGTTTGATGTAAAATGCTAGAAGCCCAGGCTAAGCATCTGGGGAATGTTTCACCATCCACTCACTACCACAGGGGTGAGTTGACTTGGGGGCAGCAGCCAGCACGCCTAGGGTCCTCCTCCACGCACAGACCCCTACCCCACCTACTCATAGCAACTCAGAGTCGCAAACTTTTGCATTGAAGAGTATTTCCACCTGAACTAGGGAGATGGATCAGTGGGTAAGAGCACTTGCTGTGTAGGGCCTGAGTTTGAATCCCTTGAACACATGTAAAAAGCCATATTTGGGTGAAGCCTGCTTGTAACACTGTAAAATCAGAGCTGGGGGAAGGGGGCAGAGATAGAAGAGTGCTGGAGCTTGCTGGTCAACAACCTACCTCCAGAGTCAGTAAAGAGATCCCGTCTCAAGGGAGTAAGGTTGAAAGTGCAGTGGGACACCCGATATCCTTCTCATCCTTTGCTGCTGTGTATGGGTGAATGGACCTGAAACACACATAGGCATAACACACACACACACACACACACACACACACACACACACACACACACTGGTTAAACTCAACAAACAACAGTCACAGCCAAATGTGACTGAAAACTAGCCCTATTAAAATCCACTGAAGTGAGGCCAGGTACTCCTCACAGAACTGTATTCTGCTCCCCAGGTCAAAGATGGGTGCGGGAAAGAACAGCGGCCTCATGGGGATCAAGGAATGTCAGGACAAGGAAGGTGTGTATTACTTTTGCCAGAAAACGCCTGATCTCTTTATGAACTTACAAGGTGTTTCTGCTCTAGTTACAAGCATGTTTTGACTACCTGCATCGTCCAATAAGCCCATGTTGTTTCTAGAAGCCGATATTGACACCCTGTATATCTGTATATCAACAGTCTCTTTGTAGACACATATGGAAATATGGCACATCCCAGACTAGAGGTGGTGGCTAATTCGCAGTTTGTTATAAGCCTGCAGCTGTGTCAGAGGGTGAGCAGCCCCTGAGACACGTCAGTGGAGGAATGAGACTGGTTGCACCAGTCACACAGGATGGATGAGCTCCTCCTCATCCCCACCCACACAGTAGCAGCCAGCATGCACGCGAACTCACGTGAACACAGGAGGACTTGGGCACAGGTAGATATGGTCTAGACTTTCAGGTGCCTGATAAGACCCGCACCACTCAATTGCATAGATCTAGCTATAGGTCAGTAAATAATTGACCCTTTCTTCAAATGAGGACAGATTTCACTTACTTTTGCTTAAAATACCAGGTGTAAAGAGGGGAAACTGGAATAGGTCAGAGCCTCTGGTCTTTGGACTATACCAGTGCTCATCAGCCTATGGTAACTTACATGGTTTTTAATCCCATATCCTGACTAGGAAAGGCTCAGGTTCAACACCAGCAGCCTTTAGAGGATTCCATTCTGTTCCCACAAGTTCCCTCTGTCCAACTGCCACCCATTCTTTCTCCTCAAAGATAGAGGTGGAGGGGACACTGATTCTAGATTCAATTCTCCACCCCCCCACCCCCACCCCCGTGAAGCCAGTCATTGGCTAGCAGACTCCTACATAGTAAGAGAAGACTGAACGTTAGGTCCACCTTGCCCAACTTGAAATCTAGTTCCATTGACATAGCTGCAAATAACACATCTGAACCATGTTAAGAGATAAGGCTGTGTCAGGTCTTAGAGAATCTGGCTACTCTGTTTCTGACAACTTTCTTAACTTTCTTTCTCAAATTGAGCATGAAGAAGTGTGTCACAAATGCACAAAATAGACACAGGGTGCACTTCCCCCCCCCCCAAAAAAAGTCAGTGATCCATCCACATCCTGAACTAGGACCTGGGTTTGACAAGCACATTCCAGGATCTTGAATTAGCACAGGCGTTGGCCCCCATATGGCAGCCCATAAGCCTAGTTTAGGGTGACAGCTACGTGCTGCCTTTGCTGGCTGGCCTTACAGAAACCCAGTCCCGGTGGTCGCGAAATTCTTGGAATTCTCACTTCATTGGGGCATCGCTTACCAACGCGCACGCGCGCACAGACCCCAGCCAGGGCGCCTGGCAGTAGCCCTTGCGGTGGAAGGCGCCAAACGCGGCTCCCCAGGAGATCACCACCTTGCTACCACTCAGGGTTGTGGTGGGGGAGGCCCTGAGCGCTTAGCCTGTGCTGGCGCCCGGGACCTTTAAGGGGCGGAGCTGTGAAGGGAGACTCTGCTTCTGCCCGCCCCCAGGCCCGACCTCCTGCGGCTACTGCAGGCGGCGGGCCGGGAGCCCGGGGCTGGGAGCTAAGAGGAAGCGCCTGGCCTGGCACTTCCCAGCCGCGCTTGGGGAGAGGCCGCCTCTGTCCTGCATTCCAGTTCCAGGTGCGCAGTTCTCTATTCGGCACCCAGACCGGTTCCCGCCGCCCTCCTCGAGGTCTCTGCCTCTCAGCCTCCGGACCCCACGCCCCTGCGCTCGGGCGGATGTCCTGAGTCGCCACCCGTTCGCTCCGCGCCCCGGGGCCACGGCTGCTCGGGGAAGTCGGGGCGCGCGCGCCGGGTATGCGCCGTCAGCATGGGCTCGTGGCTCGGCGAGGTACAGTGGCTCATCCTGGTGTCCCTCTTCGTCGCGGCCCTGGGCACGGTGGGCCTGTACTTGGCGCAATGGACGCTGGCCAGGGCGCGACCCCCGCCCCGGCGGCGGGCGGAGCCGGACGAGCGACTGCGCCGGGAGTCGGACACGCTCCTGTCCTGGATACTGACGCTGGATAGCTGGGAGAGCCAGTGGCAAATGGCCTGGGTGACCGCCCTGAACTACGAGGCCCAAAGAAGAGGGGTGAGTTCCTAGGAGGGCGTGGTGTTTAAGTTTGAGGGGGGCATCAGAAAGAGCCCAGGCGATTGGAGGCTGGCACAGCTCCTGACCCGGCACCCAAGGAAAGGCATTCCATCCCCGAAGTTAGGACCAGGGAGAGTGCAACACCAGCAAAGGGGAACCAACAACGTGACTGTTTGATACACTGAACATCAGTGGCTCCCTAGTGTGGGCAGTTTGTGGGAGAATTGCCCAGAGGACCTGAGCCCACCCAGCTGGTCCCTGGTGGATTCTGGGTGGACATTTATTGATTTTGAACCTGATAAATGAATAACTGTGATCCAAATATGCTTCCATGTTGAATTTGTTGCACTATGCCTAGAGCTTCTCAATTCAAAAGGGCTTGCATTTCTGAGCATATTGCAGAATAGTGACCATTTGTTGAGATCTCACTGTTTGCCATATGTGGCCCTGGGGACTGTACGTGCCTCTTCCACTCCCAAATCAGCATGGCATCTTCAGCATCATACAACTGGGGAAACTGATGTCTGGAAGGTTAGAGTTACACAGTCTTTGGTTGTTGGACCCAGGATGTGGACCCAAAATGTGCTGACCTCACACCTTGGGCTTATTACCTAGCTCTGTGCCTCACACTCTTGTGGTTGTTTCTTTCGTTATTAATTGCTTGCTGACTTATTTTTACTCTTAAGAGATGTTAGTGTCAAGTTCCTGGCGTCTACAATTTGGAGGCGTTCCACAGGGAAATTAGGAGTTTGATGGGACAGAGCTGGCACCGGTCAGCACTGCATCTGTCCCTCGACTTCAGGTACACGGGCACCCACACCTGCTGTGCAGCCCAGTGGATACTTAGACACAGTGAATACTACAGTGTTTAGTCACTGTCGTTGCTGAGCCTGTCCACTTTCAGAATATTTCACAGTGGGCCCTGAGCCAAGATTTTGTGCCATGGCCTTGGTGTATGTGGCCATGGAACAAAAAAAAAAAAAAAAAGGAAGGAAAGAAAGAAAGAAGGAAGGAAGAAAAAGGAAAAAAGTTTTAAGTATAAATTAGCACAAATTCAACAGTACAAGAGACTTTGCTCTGGACTCTTGGAAAAAGATTTTTGGCTACAAAGGCTACAAACTTAGTTGACATCTTCTTGATACCTAGAATAGGTGCCCAGTCATCGGAGCTGGATCTTTACCCAGGGTCAGCATGCAAGCTGTGTCCTCGTATGTAGGCGTAAACACCATCCCACCATGAAGCTGCTGTCACTGACCCCATTTGATTTGGTGTCAGAAGCCTGGCTTCAACAAGAACACTGAGTTGCCTGAGCTGATGCCAGTCTTGGCCTCTTTCTCTGGTAGGGTGCTATTGGGTGTTTTGGTTAATGATCTGTAGGAGGTAGACACTAGTGGCCCAGAGTCAATGACCCTCCCTTCTGTGAATCTTGGATGTTTTATTTCCTGTCATTTCTTTTTTGGCTTTGTAAGATATGATCATGTTCTCAGGGTTCTTTGTGCCTGGAGGTTTGACTAGAAAGGAGAGGAAGCCCTTCCTTAGCACTGGGCTTGGTTGGGCAAGTGAATTCCCATGGAATTAATGGCAGATAAAGCCTCTTACCTGTAACCCTGGCCTTTGTGGTTGGGGAGGACATTGGGGGGGGCGCTGGAAAGACACTGGCTTGTTTGCATGGTCCTGTCTCCTCTCTACTCTTTGCCAAATTTAGCCATTTATCTTAGGAGAGCCCCTGCCTAAAAGTGCCAGTACTGTATTAGGTTCAGGCTCAAAGTAACTGGTGGCTCCTGCTGGGTTTTTGTGTGCACTTTTGCACGGAATTGGTGTTGGAGTATCTTTTGGCACAGTCTTTGTTCTGCCTGATTGGCAGCTGCCAGGGAATGCTGCTTGATGGAATTCAAATGGAGGGTTTGGCGGCAGATAGGAACTCAGTCATTTACCTCTGTCCCACACCCCAGTGTCTTGGGCTTTTGCTGTTGTTACAGTTATGTTACGCAGGGAACAGATGCTGGCATTTATACTAGTAAGAGCCTGACCCCAGCGGCCAACCCTGCTGGCGTTTCTCCTTGCTCTCCCCTGCCTTTGAATGCCACTAATCCCTGATTGTGGCTGACATTCCAGACTGCTTTAGGCATAGACAGCCACAGTTTAGAGGTCCCCTACCCCTACTCTGTCCTGAAATCTCTTTGCCCTAGCCAGAGTGACGACTCATATTTGGAAGTCAACCAATACTTGCTCTGTCATTGGTGGAGTGAAATGGAGAGACACTAGTAATATTTGATCATGTCCAGCATCTCCTATGACAAGGGAAACCTTCTACCAAGTGGGAAGGAACAGTAACCTGTCCCAGTCTAGGTTTTACCCTAGACTTGTATTTGTGTGTGTCCTGTGTATGCAGGTGCACATGCACGAACATGTGTTCATGTGGTGACCAGAAGACTACCTCAAAGACACTATTCACTTCGTCTTTTTGAGACAGAGTCTCTGATTGGCTTGGAGATCACTGATTCACTTAGGCTGGCTGGCCAGCAAGCCCCAGGAATCCACCTGTCTCCACTTCTACAGTGCTGGGATCACAGCCACCCTCGTCCTCCACACCTAACTAGTCCCCTGGGTTCTAGGAATCGAACTCAGATCCAGGTGCTTACACAGCAAGCATTTTCTTACTGAGCTATCGTCCTAACCTCATCATAATTGTTTTAAAATGGAAAGGGACTCTAAACTTTTCTGCCCAACCCCACTCTAGAAGTAAGGAGCTGAAGCCAGGCTAGCTCAAGGTCAGCCTGGACCCTGGTCTGGCTTCTTCATGGTCCTGTCTCACCTACTGCCTTGCTTGTGGGAAACGAACTCATCCCTGAGCCCCAACTGTTTCCTCTGAGTGAGGTGCAGTGAGGAGGGCCTGAGTGATGGAGCTAAATCTCTGTGATACAAGGGCTAAGCCGTGACTTGTGGTGGCTTCTTTGTGCTCTTGTAAGTGTAGCTGGGCCAGTTCCAACCCAGAAATAGTTTATAGGGTGATTCGTTGGGTGGGAAAGAGGGGAAGCTATCATGTCCCAGACGCTGGTCAGCAGTTTTCCAGTGTGTAGGGATTATGGGAGTCGTTGGAAATACCCTTCCTGCTTCTGTATCACAGTGCCAGATTCACAAGAAGGACTTGGGTTAGCTGAAGAGTAGAGAATAGGAAATACTTTCCTCCCCTTGGGTGAGAAGCCCCTGTGCACACCTGTCTCTAAGCCATCTGTCAGCCAGAGTTCTGCTGTGCCCAGCAACACGTCCAGTTGGTGGTTTTAATGTTTGCTTCTCCACCAAGTCTGATATTACAAAAACCCACACTGTTGATGGGGCTGATGGAGCCAGAGGACCCAGAAGTCTTGTATTATCTGAAGGTAGCTGCTCAGGTTAACGCTGTGGCTGTCCTTCAGTCACATGAATGCTTTGGCTTGTGGTAATAATCAGTTACACCAGTGATGACTCATTCCCCTACACCACCCAAGATTACCTACGGTTGCTGTTTCACAGCCCCGGCTTGGGATGCCATCATGCTGGGGGCAGGAGTGCTTCCCTTCCACCCTGACGCTCTGTGTAGCACATGCTGGTCTCAGTCCGTGTTCTGCTGCTGGTGTTATGGGCTTCTCCGGTGTTTCCTCCCTGCCCTCAACAGGCAGTGACTCTAGATTAGAAAGACTCTCAGATCTGTTCGTTTCTGTAATCCTTCAATCCACGATTTCTTCCAAGGAATGCCCTAACACAAGTGAGTAAGATGAGGATGGGTAGTCAGTGTGAACTTAGAACATGTTCTGAATAGCACTGACTTCTCTGAGACTCTGTAACTTGCATGTAAATAATAGCCAGTAACTGCAGTCTTCCCGTCACCTAAGGACTTTCAAGTTGTACTCACAAAAACCAATGGCAGAAGCTGTGCAAAGCAAGGCTGATAGTGAGACTCTGACAGTCACTCCAAGTAAGGGCCCTGGGTCATCTTGTTCTTTCCACTGAGAAGAAAACTGGGCTTGGGGCAACTCTGTGAACTCTGCCTTGCCCCTACACCCCAGTGAACACTCAAACTCAGACACTCAGGCTTCTTCCCAGTTCAAGGGCCTTCTCACAGGGCATCCCCGAGTTCCTTATGTGTGCATCTCTTTTCTCCTTACTTAACGTCTTGAAATCACAGAAGTGCCTCAGTCCTCTTCTGTAAGGATGCTGCCCCACCCCACACACTCCACAGTCTGTACTTATTCCCCTCTTGGTCACTTGTGCCTCCAACTGCTCTCTGCGTTGTGAGCCTAGGCAGAGCTTGGGTCTGTCCACACAGAGGTGGACTTCATGCCTAGCTCAGAAGTGTCTGGGAGCAAGCCCTGTGCACAAACGGTGTAATGACAGTCACCATGATGTCTGGATGCAGACCTCAGACTTGGGAGCCAGAAGGCCCCAAGAAGAACAACAGGCTGTTTAATTGCTCTGTTGTAGCCTTCTGAAGAACAGAAATGGAAAGGAAGCTAGCCCGTGACTGTGCAGATCTCCAGAGTGAAGCCCAGGACAAGTGCCAGTGGAGCTGATCTTTGTACTCAGCTGTGCTCCCAAAAGACAGGAATTCAGGAAAGAGTGGGTGTCTTATCCACACACCCCAACCCCCTTCTGGTGGCTGAGGAAGGAAGAGGGCTCCTCAGCCATATGGAAGATAGGTGTGAGCCACTGTTGGAGTTTGAGTCCCAACTCTGTACTCACTAGCTATGTGATCTTGGACAAGTCTGGTTTCTCTTTATTTCTGCAGAAGGGAGTGACATAGAGACTCGTGAGCTTGTATGAGCAATGCCTGGCATATCGAGGGTCAGGGCTGCTCTTTTGTAAGCTCTCACTTGAGAGCTGTTTGACTTGCTTTTGGATTTGTAGAAAAGTTGGAAAAATAATTGAGTTTCTATGTGTTTCTCACCCAGCCTCCTGTAACTATCAGTCAATGATTAGAGCAGAATTACTGTTGGTACAGGGTTGTTATAACTTAAAACTGGAGAAATTTAGTTAGAATAAGGGGTTAACAGTGTAACTACAACCAAACATGCAATAAAATTAACTTTGTATAGAATAGGTGTTAACCTGGACACAGTTACATTACCAACTGGAACTACTGTAGCTACAATGAAAAATAAAGTGAAATTAACACTCTCACAGTACAAGACATTAACATTATCACAATCCCTTTAATAAGAAAACATAGTATTCCTTAATCTCAGCAGCTTCCTCTGCGCATCATCTTATTGCTCAAGGTCCTTGCGGGTCTCCTATGACCCTTAATTGGTACTTCTTAGTCTATCTTGTTATTTATGAACTTGATAAGATGGAGTATTGTTGACTATTATTTTGCTGAGTATCTATCTGTTTTTCGCTGCTGTTGTGTTGAGGCTGTACATACAGAAACAGTACCCCATGACTGTTTAGTACTGAGGAGTTCATGGTATTGGTGTAACTTGCACTGGGAAGGTAGGTCCTGTGAGATGCTTTTGTGCCTTATGTCTCCATATGTGGTTGTAGTTACCATGACTTGGGAGATGGATGTTTCTGCTCTCAATTTAGTGTCCTTAGTGTGGCTTACCAGCAACAATTGCCTCCATGGTGTTTCCTTAATAGTGATTTGCTATTTCTTCCTTTATGTTATTAACTGAACCTCTACTGAGAGAGGCAATGACCACTTCTCCATGTATATTTAACTGGTTGCATGCATCACTGTGGACTTGTGTTTTCTTTGTCCTTTATATTGTTCTATGGGTCCTAACCCTGTTCCATTACTGTTACTCTGCTGCCTAAATTGCTGCTGTGTTTTTTTCTAGCCAGCTGTGTTCTTCATCAGTCCACACCTGTGTTTCTTTTCTTGCTTTATGGTTTCACAAGACAGTGTGTGTGTGTGTGTGTGTGTGTGTGTGTGTGTGTGTGTGTGTGTTGCTCATCTTGTATTTTCTCTTCCCCTGACCCTGGAAATTTCAGTTCCATTTATTGGAAAAGGATTTAGAGCGGAGGATGTAGAGTTTGGGCATGCATACCACTGCTCAGCTCTGAGTATTTTAGATCCTTCAGCAGAGCTGTGGGCATGAAAACATGTGTTTTTTCATGTCTATCAGTATTTGACTTCTAAGTCACGAGTGCATATCAGTACTCTGCTTTTTAGTTCAGCATCAGGGTTCATCTTAGTCTCCTCTCTTCTGCTGTGTGGATGTATGAGTCCCCCACCCTCATGTGTATGTTTATGTGTGCCAATGGAGAATCTCAGCTGTCCCTCCTCAGATGCCATCTACCTTGTTTTTTGAGACAGAATCTATCATTGGCCTAGAACTCATTGTCAGCCTTTAGTAACTTCCTGTATCTGCTAACCCAACCTCTCTTACTGGGATTGTGAGCAAGCATTAATACACCTGACTGCTTAGGCACTAGGGATGCAATTCAGGTACTCAGTTTGCACAGCAAGTGCTTTACTCTCTGAGATATCAGTCCCTTCTTCACTTTAGGTTTTTTTGCTTGGTCAGTTATGTGATCATATTGCTAACACTGTAGAAACACCTGTGCTGGATTACAGGTTCTGTGCACAGTCAGGATGGTCTTCTGAATGTTCTTAATATCCATCCTCTTACTCACTTTGAGTGGTTATGTAGTTCATGTGTCATGCTAGGCTTCCTTGTGAGTGTTTGTTTTTCTATCTAGTTTCTTCCACATCTTTGTTTAAATGTGCTTGTAGCTAAGCCTGCTGACTTGAGTTCAGTCACTGGAACCCACTTTGTGGAAGAGAATTAACCCTTTCAGGTTGTCCTCTGACCTCCACATGCATTCTGAGGCATGCACATACCCTCTCTTACACTATATATATATATATATATATATATATATGAAAATAAAATACTAAGGAAAAAAATCAAACTGGAGAGAAGACTCAAGGGTGAAGATGCTTACCACCATGCATGATGCCCAGAGTTCAACCCCTGGAACTCACATGGAGGACTTCTCCAAATGTGCTAAATATTAAAATTAACCACCCCTCTTCCCAGGGCCCTGGGATGTTACTGCTGCCACATGCAATATTCCTATTTGAAATTCTTGGACCAGACGTGTTCTTGATGTCTGATTCTGAAATATTTTCATATGCATACTTAGATAACTTGGGGATGGGATCTGAGCCTAAATATGAACTTCTCTTCTGTTTCGTATGTACTTTAAAGAGTGTGCATGGTGTCCGGGCCAGCAAATACTGAAGGTGATTTGACACAGATTTAAACAGTCCTGTGCTTGAAACAAAGCTTTATGGTGTGGCGTTTTCCACTTGTGGCCCCATGACTGAGCGTCTGCTTCAATCAGTCTGTTCTGGATTTTCCCCTCATTGCCCAGAGCCACAGTTCTAATCACCAAGGTGCTGTAGCATGCATGGGTCAGGGTCCAGGGCCACCCACCTCACTTCCCAGTTTTTTTGTTTGTTGTATCAGTATATGTGTTTGTAAGGGTGTGTGTGTGAATGTATGTTATGTGTGTGAATGTATGTTTGTAAGGGTATGTGTGTGAATGTATGTTATGTGTGTGAATGTATGTTATGTGTGTGAATGTATGTTTGTAAGGGTATGAGTGTGAATGTATGTTATGCGTGTGAATGTATGTTATGTGTGTGAATGTATGTTTGTAAGGGTATGAGTGTGAATGTATGTTATGTGTGAATGTATGTTTGTAAGGGTATGTGTGTGAATGTATGTTATGCGTGTGAATGTATGTTATGTGTGTGAATGTATGTTTGTAAGGGTATGAGTGTGAATGTATGTTATGTGTGAATGTATGTTTGTAAGGGTATGTGTGTGAATGTATGTTTTCTGGTAGTTTCTACATGAGGTTTTCCTCATGTGTGTTCAGAGTCTTTTTGTTCGGGGCAGATGACTGTGGACTGGTGTTGCTAGTCTTGGGCAGAACGTCAGCAGTGCAGGAATTGGTTGAAAGCTGTGGGCTCGCTCTACTCCAGAGTCCACAGGAGGCGGGTGGATTATAGGTGGAAAGCTAGTCTTCCCCATCCTTGTTTTAACTTACAATGTACGTCCTTTGTAAGGGTATACCTTGACATTAAAGATATTTTCAAGGTTTTGCCCAGAAGGCACCACAAGAAGGAGTATTCACCCTACCTGCCCTGCTGTGGCTCTGGGGCAGTGTCTGTGTCCAGGTGGAAGGAAGGCATCCCTGGGCTTCTCAGCTTCTCTGGGACGCTCTGTTCTGCTGGCTAACCTCAGCATCTCAGCATCCTGCTAATGGCACCTGCTTGGCACTGGCCTCTGTACTACAAGGTCAGCTCATAGTGCAGTGGTTCCAGCACGTTCATAGGGTCCTTAGCCAGCTGCTCCCACCAACGCCAGTTCAAACCCCAGACTCAGCCAGCACAGCCTGGGTGGAGATGGTGACTTCATCCCTCCTGCCATGTAGATTTTACCACTTCTCATGATGTTTAAGGAGTGAGGTAGGTGCTGTTAGCACAGGGTAAGGTTCTAAATCCTAAATAAAAATGAACTATATATTTTATGCTTGACTTTGATCTCTGGGAATTCTTTTTTTTTTTTCCTTTTATTTTTATATGCATTGCTGTGAGGGTGTCAGATCCTCTACAACTGGATCTGTAGACAGTTGTGAGCTGCCATGTGGGTGCTGGGAATTGAACCCGGGTCCTCTGGAAGAGCAGTCAGTGCTCTTAACCACTGAGCCATCTCTCCAGCCCCCATCTCTGGGAATTCTTAAGAAACAGGGAGAGAGTTATGTCCCTGCTCTTCTGCACTAGGCCTGCCCGAGCACCTTTGGTCCCCTTACATGTCAGCTCTGTCTCCTGCCTTTCCTCATGCCCATATAGGAAACTAGCTCACTGCCATGGAGTCCTGACTTACACATAGGGCAGCAGCTTCTTGCCCCTCAGTCAGAACTTTAAACGGAAATGTCAGTCTGCCATGAAACTGAATATATAGCTAAGAATGTCCTTGAACTTTGGGTCTTTCTGCTTCCAGCTCTTTTGTGCTAGGATTTCAGAGATGACAGTAGAATCTAAAGCTTCATGTATGCCGGATAAGAACTTTGCCAGCTGAGCTATATCCTCAGCCCTCACTTGGAAATGTTTAACTTGTTAGACTGCTCCACCCCAGACAAAAGGAGAGCTGGCTCAGTGAATAAACCGCTTGCTGTACGAGCATGAGGATCTGAGTTTGAGTCCCCAAAACCCACATAAAAATTGTGTGTGGTAGCATGTGTCTTTATAATCTTAGAGTGAGATAAGAGGCAGGAGAATATCCGGAAGTTCATTGGCAGTTAGCCTGGTGCATGTAGATTGTCTCAGACAAGGATGGACAAAGGTGAGGACTGACAATTTGGACTGTGACCGGAATGTGCATGCATTCACATACACAGATGTTTACATACACATTAATAAACATACATACCCAAAAAGAAATAAATAAAAAATAAGAGAGACACAGCCTTCCCTGGAGAATGCATGACTGTGCGGCAAAGATGAAGGACACAGCCAGCAGACAGGCTCCTTTTCAGCCAGCAGTGTTCTGTGCGATTTCACATCCCAGAGAGATACCAGGTCCTGGGTTTCTGCCCAGCAGTGGAAGAGGAGAAGGGAGATGGCACCTCAAGTGGCAGTGCCTCTACAACCTCATAAAGCCGGAGAGGTAATTCCCTCCATCCAGAGAAGAGCACTTCCTTAGTAAGGAGGAGACATAGCTGACTCACAGCCTGCCCTGGGGCTGCACTTCTCTCCCATCCTGAGTCTTGGAACTCAGCATGATGCTTCATTGCGTTATCTTTGAGTCATTTGTCCTCTCCATCCTTCCCTCATCACAGGGTCCTGCTTGCCCAAGTGCTGGGCCAGTCCAACATTGGCTGGTTCTCAAGGGTGTAAACCTACTGATACTTAACCATTGCTAGCATGTTCTGTTACAGGTTGTTTTTGTTTTTTTTTATTTTTGTAGCAAGTGTATATTTGAAAATAAACAAAACCCCAGGTTCATTTATGCATTTGTCCTCACATAGCTTCTCTCTTCCAGGGCCCACTGCATCTCTCTTTCCAGCCGAACCCACAGCCCCAGTCCTTGCAGCTGACAGTTCGAGAAGTCTCCAGTGTGGTCAAGTCAAACCAGGAGAAGGTGAGCTGGGTGTTTGAACTATGCCATCTTTCCCTGCATGCTGAGTGAATGCCAAGCTGGAGGTGAGCTGGGTGCTTTGCTTCAGAATTACTGAAAATACAGAACCATTATTCTGGGGAGAAATGGTCAGCCTATCATTTTTTAAAAGTCTGCACATAAGAGAATATCATTCAGCAGTGAGATGGACAGAAGCACAAACACATGTGCATACCGTCAGTGAGCCTGGAAAACATGTTACTGGGGGCTGGAGATAGAGTTCAGTAGGGAACATGATTACCTAGCATACATGAAGCCCTGCGTTTGATCCCTAGCATATAAATTAGGTATGGTAGTGCTTACGTGTAATCCCAATACTCAGAAAGTAGGGGCAGGAAGATCAGAAGTTCAAGGTCAACCTCACCTACATAGTAAGTTCCAAGCCAAACTGGGCTCCACAAGACCTTGTCTCAAAGGAAAACAAATGTCATGCCACATGCATCCCCGTCTTGTGTGGTTCCATTTATCTGAAATGCCACAACAGATAAGAGATGCCATGACCTGGTGTGTGGAATGACCTGGTGGGCACTGGAGTGGTTCCCAAGAGGCAGAGGGTTTGTCGGTGGTGATTGCTGCCCAGCTACAAATGTGTTGAAAGCATTTGAGTGTATTACTCTAAAAGGCCGAATTCTGTGGCCTCTCAGTAAGGCTTGTGTGTGTGCATGCGTGTGTGTGTGTGTTTGTGTGTGCGTGCGTGCATGTGTGTGTGCATGCGAGTGTGTGTTTGTGTGCGCGCGTGTGGTGTGTGTGTAGTCAGCCATGCAAGGCAGTTTTTGAGCCAGTGAGGTGTGGAATAGAATTAGTCCTATTGCTCAGAGTTTATAAGCCAGATGCACACATGAGACTGACCAGAAAGTCTAAGGAGACCTCAATACTAAGTCCAAGAAATATCAAAAATCAAAGGTTAACTTTAGCCTGCTGTATTCACATCTTGTATTTACTGCCTTATTACTAATGATTATTATCATTAATACTGTCCATTTTATATCCTTGGACCCTAAATGTGCCCCATGATAAAAACGACTTATCTGCCTAATAGTCAGCTTCCAAAGTCGGAAACCTTCCCCACATGGGTAGTGGGACATCCTTGCCACTGTGGTTCCCATGGCCATCAGATGAGAGGAAAAGGGACCTTATCAGTGCCGTTCATTACAACCCTTCAAAGTGTACTTCTGTATACATAAAAAGAATATGGATTTGGGCTAGAGAGCTGGCTCAGCAGTTGAGAGCGCTTGCTGTTGGCAGAGGACCAAAGTTTGATCCCCAGCACTCAAACTGAGCAACTCACAATTTCCTGTAAGCATAGCTCCAGGGATATGACGCCCTTATATAGCCCCAAGGATAGGTGCACACACACAAATAAAACAAAAGTAAAACAACAACAAAAAAACTTGTTAAAAATAAGAATCTCCTCCCTGCTGTTACCTTGGTTTCCTAAACTGTTCTAACAGTTTAGCTTATGCTTGTAGGTCATATTATACATATGTGATTCTGTATCTACATAGAAATCTAGGAACCACATATTAGAGAACTGGGAAATATTTATTCTTCTGAGTCTGGCTTAATGAGATTCTGTCTATTTGTATCCATTTCCCATCATTGATATGGCTTTATTTTTCTTAATGGCTGAAAGTAATTCCATGTGTATCTAAACTACATTTTCTTTGTGCATCCCTCTGTTGTTGGACATCTGAGTTGGTTTTATGACTTAGCTATAGTGAGTACTGCTGTAGAAACTTTGGTATGCAGTGTCTTTGTGATGAGAACATGTTTTTTAGGCTGTGTCGTCTGTCCTTGCTTCCTGCCCACCGTGGTGACCGTCCTGAATTTAGGCTGGTTTCTTCCTTCCCCGTCTTCTGTGTATTCCTCACCCCTGCGTGTGAAAGACCAGCATTTGCAGATCTATACTCGTGTTATTTCCAAGTTTAATGTACAAGGCACGCTTAGCAGACAGCTTGGAGGGAATCTCAGGTTGGAAGAGAGTGCTGCCGTCCCTCAGCCCCACCTTCACATGGAGGATTGTTTGTATTTATTAACTCCTGTAAACTTACTATGCATACTCTAAAGTATGCCAATGTTTCTCTTCATGGAACTTGAAATTCATCTGATTGGTTACAGCTTTGTTTCCTTAGCTGTCCTGGGTCAGGCTCTGAACAAGCCAGGCTTGTCTATCCCTCTTGCTTGACTGTCATTAGGGTTAGGATCTTGTAGAATCAGATTTATTTATTCCTCTTTCTTGGCTAGATAAATAGCTTGCTTCCTTTTCCCACAAGCATGAGTGACAGGTGCCCCAGGGGCCTGGTTGTTTTCCCAACTTCCCAGGTGCACATTCAAGTTGCCAGGTTGGGGTGGACTAGGTGGGTCCAAGATATTCTGTTTAAAATTGGCCAGATGCTCCCACATTGATTGCTGTGGTGTTATGCCGTCAACCCAAGGAAGGTCTTATCCTTACAACCCTTGCTAATACAGAAGTCATGTGTCCATGCTACCCCCTTGGTGAGTTCAGAGAACTCTCTGGAAGATACTGCAGTAGCAGAAGTAACTGAAACCTGTGGCAGACATTGGAATATAGAAGCTGACAGTCTGTGCAGTTGGTAAGGACAGAGGTAGATGACCCTGTAGCCACTTTCACAGGGTAGAAACTGAGACCTATAGAGCAGAGGGCCCAACTTTCCTGACACTTCCTTGGGAAGTGAATGTTCCAACAGCCAGCACTGTCTTTGTCCGTGACAGATGAGGAGTATACTTCTGGGGAGGTGGGCGGCTTGTGTTTGTTTTTTCTGAAACTGCCAAGTCTGAGGGGCAGCGGAGTGCTAGGAGCTCTCCTGACAGCTGAGAAGGGAAGGGGTCCAGCTTCTAAGGTCTTCATATTGCCAAAAAAGCAGCATAGGGAAGTGGGTAGGTGAATGCAGTCCTATTAGTCACTGAAGGTTGAATGTTCAAACTTTGGGTAAATAGTGTTTGTACATCCTCCTCAGAATCATGTCATTCACCATAGACAAAAGGGAAAAGTGGTCCAAGCTGCGTGAATACATCAGTATGGACATAGAGTATTACTTGGCCTTGAATGAAGGAAATACTGACATATCCTTCAAGACGTGTGAGGACCTTTTGCGAAGTTGAGCTATAAAAGAACAAATACTACAGAGATATTAGTGAGGCTCTGGATGTGGTCCATAGAGTCAAGGGCACAAGCAGAAAGCGAGATGGGGGTGGGAGGTGGTAGGAGGAACTGAGCACAGAGTTCATATTTTGTGTGACAGACCTTCTAAAGAAATGGTTGACAGCGATGTGTCCAAGTGCTGTTCTCTGAGGTCAAGTGGGCTGGCCAGGCAGGTAGGCAGACCTCCTCTTTACTCCCAGAGTGGTTGCCCTATGTTGATTATTGGCCATGGGTGTAGGAAGGGTGGGACTTTGTCTTTGGAGCCCCGTAGTGACTCTTAGCTATCCTTAACCTGTGCTCACCTATGGGAATGTGTGTGTGTGTGTGTGTGTGTGTGTGTGTGTGTGTGTGTGTGTGTAGGAGGGAATGGGGGAACTAGAAGAGTGTGTGTACACTTATGTGTATGTGGAAGAGGTGGCTGGGATGCTGTGTGTGTGTGTTATCTTCCTGAGCTTCTGGGAGGGTAAGACCCTTCATGTGCTTGGTTTCTGTATGTGGCATTTTCATTTTGGACAGATGCCATGGCCAGCCATAACAAGCCCACTTTTAGAAAGGTCTGGGGCCAGAAAATAAGCTTTTCTCGTAACCTGTCTCAGTTTGGACATTACTTAACTCCCCCAGTAGATGAAGACCTGGATTGAGTGTGTAGCTTCGCTGTATTCTTCTTGACCATTCCCTGTAGGGTGCAAGTTTCCAGTGGAATCTTTGTCAGTTTTCCCAAAGTCTCCCTGTTGTGCAGAATTCTTGAGAACTTGAGGACCCCAAGTCCATGGCGTATAGAATTGAAAACGTTTGATTCCAAGAGTGATTAAAAAGCCTTTCCCTGCCAGCTTCCTCCATGACTTCAGGGGGTTTTCGTTGTTGTTTGCTTTCATCATTTTAACATGGCCTAAATGTTAAATCTTAAATGTTATCTTGTGCTAAGGAAATGACAGGTCCTCCCAAGCCCAGCTTGTTCCATGGTTTAATATCTTCTCCCAGCTGAATAAAAGTAAGGACTGTGTACTTGTGAACTTATACAAAGGGCTTTGAGCTTGGACTTTCTCCTGCAGTGTGTCACGGTCGTTGTCTTTGCAAACATGGGTTCTGCAACCCGCAGTGAAATCTTTCATGGCTGCAACAGAGAAAAGGACCAAGGACGCGGGTAAGATTCAGGCCATGCCCAACCCGCTGAGCTTGGAGCAGTCTGGTTCATGTAAGGCACTGTGAACATTGAACGTGTGAATTTGTCTTAGTGCCACAGACTGGGTATCTTCCCATTCGGTTCTGACCCTCACAGCTAGAAGTTTTTTTTTTTTTTTTTTTCCCGAGACAGGGTTTCTCTGTGGCTTTTGGAGCCTGTCCTGGAACTAGCTCTTGTAGACCAGGCTGGTCTCGAACTCACAGAGATCCGCCTGCCTCTGCCTCCCGAGTGCTGGGATTAAAGGCGTGCGCCACCAACGCCCGGCTCACAGCTAGAAGTTAAGGTAACTGGCTGGATGCCAGGCTGAGGCTCACAAGCCGGGCCCTGCTATACACCCCATTTCTGATTGGCAGGGGACAAAATTGGGACTTTCCAGAACCCCTTTAGTTCAGCAGATAATTGGAACGGCACACAACACAGGAGCGCGCAGTTTGTGCTGTTTCCAGTTTTTAAAGCTATAGACAAGTGGAAAATGAGTCCATGATGTGTGTGGAGTAGGAATAATCCCCAGGACCCTTTGAACTTGGCTCCTCCTGGGAACCCCCTTCTCTGCCTGAACTTGGATGGAGGCTTCAGCACTCTGAATGACTGATTATTGTTTGGCTGCTCATTGATGTGAACCTCCAGTTCCCTGACTTCCCTGACCTCTTAGTCTTTCTGACGAGTCCCATCTGGAAGCTGTCTAGGGACTCCCAGCCACCACTTGTCTCATTAGCCACAAGAGACACTGGCTTATCACCCACAGCAAGCTCTGAGGAGTAGTAGCATTTTCCTGTGGTAACTCTCTTCAGGGGGCATCCTGTTGGATGAACCTTCCTTTAGGCACAAGCCTGGCCCTGCTGTCAGGCACTGGCATAGACGGGCTGCCATACAGAGATGCTTCCTGGGCCTGGGCTCTGATCTCTGCAGGCCTTCCTCCTTCCTTGGCTAGTCTCAGCATGCACCCACTGGAGATTTCTCCTAGACTTAATTACATACTTACAGAGGAACTAGTTCCTACCTACAGTCTCTTTCCTCACATCCTGGGAGAGGTCTGCTCGAGAGTGTTCCACCCAGGAGGCGCAAGGCTCTATTTCCATGCAAGAGTGGCCTAGATCCAGTCCGTCCTCCACGGTGCAACGTGGTCCTCCTATGTCTCTCAGCTGGAACAGAGGCTTCCCTATGTGGTGTCTTGACAATCTAGGTGCAAAACCATACTTCGGCCACCCGCTTAGTCACATTCCTTTAACAGGTGGGATGGGTGTTGTTTTAAATGTTATGCATCCTCTGGCAGAAGAGGAGAAATTCTCAAAAGACACTTGTATCCTTCTTGTCTACTGAGCCTAGTGAAACAATGGAGCCCAAAGAATTAAGACTTCTCCAGGAATCCAATGCTCAGGGAAAAGAAAGGCTGAAGCCTGGTGCCAGTTAAAGGAACCTGGCTCCCAGGAAGAGAATTCATGGTGCTGACAAGTTATCAGACTTTCTGCCAGGAGAGACTGAAGCTAAGACAGTGATGGATGAGATAACACCTTGACAGTTGCTTAGCTATAACACACCCTCTGCCCTCTATGTCAGGACCCTGCAGATAGACTTGGGACCACTGAACTGTTTATTGGTTCCTCTTCCCAATTTGACTACAGTGGATACTTCTTTCTCTGCTTTTATCAGTATTTATCACTTTAATAGGTATATTGGGGCATGCAGCTGAGCCAGGATATTAGTTCTGCCAGCCCGAACTCTGCTTTAACTTGTGTTTGGGAAACTTACGAGTGCCAGCAATGGTCACACTTAGAACCAACCTTGAAGATTGCAGATGATGTCACCTTTCTGGATGAAGGGCCTGCTTCCCTGTGATAAACTTCAGTTGACTGAAGCCAAGGTTCCTGGTGGTATAAGAACCACCTTAGGCTAAAGTTTTAAATAAAAGTTTGTGTTTGCCCAGCATTCAGGAAAGGCCCAGCCAGGCATCTGGGTTGGGGTGGGGGTGCTTGCTCCTCACTCCAGGCCACAGGGTCTGTGTTTGTCATTTGCAAATCCTTCCCCAGTAGGGGAAGGATTGAAAGCAAGGGCAGGATTCTATAGCGCGCCCCACAACATCCATACCTGTGTTTGCCTTACTTGTGGTGTGCCCAGGTTACGTTTCTTTTCATTTTGGGCTCATGATACTCCGCTGTTAGAAGACAGGCACAGTGCCATTGGTTGGAAAGGAAACTGAGACAAGAGAGCAAGTCGCTGGACCAAAGAATAGTTTCCAGCTGGTAGTACCCTCTACACTGTGCACAGTATCCTCTGTGGCTCCTGCACCCACCCACATCCATCAATAGATTTGAGAAAGGGAGATTGTGAAACCATAGTAACAGCGTAGAAAGTGGGAAGGGCACAGCTACCCAGGGTGTGCAGCCAGTGCTGTGCACTTATATTTATCTGCATGGCTGTTGTCCTTTGTGTGCTGATATCCACCCAGAGAACACTGCGGTTTCTGCTCTGTCCATTCCTCTCTAGTTTGCAGGACACTGAATCTGGTGAATTTGTTTTTATTTCTCCTAACAGAAATCTCCATTGATCTTTTTGTTTGCTTTGTATGACTTGAAATTCCAGTCGTGCCATTAACCTGGTATGTATGCTAAAATGTTATAGGTTGTGCAATTGTTTTGAGGTGGGATCCTTCCCAGGGCAGGTGAAAGCTCCTGCTGGGAGGTCCCACCCTCTGAGTGCCGCTGAAGGAATGTGCTTGTTGGGTGTTGATGTGTGGCGAAATGACCCTTGGGAGCTGCTAGATAAGTTGGTTTATTAGAATATAGAATATCATGAGTAGATGATAGAATGACCTGGCCCTCAATAAGAAGTACTAAGTGCCAGCAAGGAAAAGACCCCTTTCCTTTTTTTTTTTTTTTATAGGAAACATCTTTTCCATGTCTTTTTATGTAGAGTCCTTGAGGGAGAAAGCTTATACACAGATGCTTCTGTGCCAAACCATATTACGTAGTCACGATTCCCCCAAGCCTGTCTCCTTTTTGTTATATACTATTCTGATATGATCAAAAGCATGCTGGAGTGGGAGTTGGAATCCAGAACAGAGAACCGGTGTGGTTCAGGCACACCCCATCTATCCAGCATGCCTTGGAGTTGGCTGCCACCTTGTTTCCAGAATTTTTCATTTTAGCACCCTAGGAAAGTTCCTTATGAAATAAGCCTTCAGATCTATATACTGCAATATAAGCAAGTAGGATGCATTCATTACTTTCCCATCAGTGTGACAGAATGCCTGACCAAGGCACCTTAAGGGAGCAAGGGCTTGTTCTACTTATAGTTCGAGAGGATATAGTTCTTCATGTTGGGAAGGCATGGTGGCAGGAGATTGGGGCAGTTGGTCACACCATATCTGCCCTCAGGAAGTAGGTAGAGAAGAATGCTGGATCTCAGCTGGCTTTCCCTGTTTTAGGTCCAGGTGCCCAGCCCATGGGATAATGCTGACCACGATCAGATTGGGTCTTCTCACTTCAATAAACCCAGTCTAGAAACTCCCTCCCGGACATTCCCAGTGGCTTGTCTCCTAAGTGATTCTAAGTCTTGTCAAGTTGACAGTTTGTGTTGACCATTATACAGGGCGAGTGTGTAGATAGGATGGTGGTTAACTTGAGTTTGTCTTGCATTTTAAACTGAGGACCCTCTGTTTCAGAGTAGATGTTGGGTTTGATATCCTCCTTCCATTGTTAAGAATGTTTACAGAGGTGAGAATAGATTACAGAATTGGGAATGACACCTGATTTGGGAACTGGTGCTAACTGGTCTGTAATCTAGTAGGAAATATACTTTAACGAGAGAGAGAGAGAGACAGCCATGAACCTCCCGTACTCCAAGTAATTGCAATTTCCTGAGGATCTTATGATGGGGAAAGAAAAGACTAAAACTCTGATACCAGCTAGAGGAGGAACTTGCCTCCTGAAAAGGATTTCACACAATTGTCAGATTATATACTGCAGGAGAAAAGACAGCCAAGACATTATAGGGCAGTGATGGGTGAGACGCGACCTCCATCAGGACTGCGTAGCTGTGCATGCCTTTTGTCCTCCACTAACCTAAACCTGCTTTTAGCCCCCACTCCAGGTACTTGAGGGGTAACTGAACCTCTTTATTTCCTCTTCACAATGTGGCCACACGGATAAATCCTCTTTCTATGCCATTCTGCCGTTTGTTTGGTTTACTGAAGATGCATGGTCTTTGGGCTGCCAGACCCTGCTCTCTGACCTGACAGCCCCGGTAATTCCTTTTTATTTGGTGGCTTCTTCCTGACAACATGTGAGCCAAGTGAAAAATGCCCCCTAGGAACTCTTTAGATGCATGTTGTCAGCTGGGCCCTAGTTCCTTTAGAGGCAAAAGTAATAAATGATTTTGAGTTCTAGAATGTTTTGAGAGGAGGTACACCGCAGGTGAGTTGGAAAGGAAAGTGAAACAGTGGTGGGATTTTAAAGGATTTGGGGCTTCCTTGTTGGCAAGCAACAGCAGTAATTTGGGAGGACCTTTGGCAGGAGTCTGGGGTTCCTGTTATACACAAGGCACATCTCCCAGCAGTGTGTGTGGGTGTAAGGTCTCGAAGCCAGAGAGAAAGAAGGGAGAGAGGCAGGGAGGGAGGGAGGGGGGGAGGGAGGGAGGGGAGGGAAAAGCAGGGAAGGGAGAGAGAAGAAGGAAGGAAGGAAGGAAGGAAGGAAGGAAGGAAGGAAGGAAGGAAGGAAGGAAGGAAGGAAGGGAGGAAGGAAGGGAGGAGGTGAACCACAGGCTTTGGCTGCTTTTTTTTTTGGACAGACTGTGTGACAGGATGGTGCCAGTGTCCTATGTCTCTCTTCTTCACCCCTGGAAGCTACACTCTTTCATCCAGGAATACCCTTGACAGAGTCTTCCCCAAGCTGTCACCTGCCTACTGTAGCTGCCTTGACCATTCTTGTCCTTGAAAAGAACAGCATTTAGTAGGAGGTATAGTTAGCCTTCTCTTCTGAAATGATGGTGCCATTGAGGCTTCTGTGGGTGCTTTGGTGAGAAAAGATCTCAGGACTCGGGCAGATCTGTGGCTCACTTTATTTTTATCTAGGAAGCCATTCCTGGGAGGCAAGTGCCGGCTTGAAAATAAATACTAGTGACATTTAACCTTTCAAAAGACACTGCTTTGCTTGGGAGATGTGGCTGCTGGTAAAATGTTTGCCTTTTAAGCATGAGGACTCGAGTTCCATTCCCAGAATTCATATTGTTGTTTTTTGTTTTGTTTTAAATGTTAGACCTGGTGGCAAGTACTTGTAATTCCAGAGCTGGGAGGTGGAAACAGGCAGGCCACTGGAACCACTTTCTGTATAGCCTTGCCTTACAGTTGAGCCCTAAGGCTCAGTGAGAGACCTTGTTTCAAAACAGGAAGTAGAAATCTTTTAATCCCAGCCCTCAGGAGGCAGAGGCAGGTGTATCTCTGAGAGTTCAAGGCCAGAGTGATCTACAAGTGTTTTAAGTTTCAAGCCAGTCAAGGATACAAAGTGAGACATTGTCTTTAAAATCAAATCAAAACAAAACAAAAGAGAAAAACCAGGGTGGGCTGGGAGATACCTCAGTGGGAAAGTGCTTACTGTGCAATTGTGAGGGCCTGAGTTAAAAAACCCAGAACCTCCTTAAAAGTCAGGTGTGGGAGTGTCCATCTGTAACCCAGTGCTGGGGGCAGATGGGCAGATCCTTGGAGTTTGCAGTCTAGAAGAATTGGTGAGCTTCAGGTTCAGTGAGAGATCCTAGCTCAAAAATTGGTAGAGAAGCAATTGAGAAGAACAGCAAGCACCAACCTCTGGCTTTCACACTTGCATGCGCAGGTTAGCACTTCTGCACACATTCATACACCACACATGCAAGCTTGCATGTGTTTATGCACTGACATTTCAGAACACGTGCTTGGAACCCAAGCCAGAAAGACCTAAAACCTATACTTAGGTCCACATAATGCCACTGAAGGGCTAACTAGAAAGCATAGTTACCACCTAACTAGAAAGCTCTATATTCACAACCAGGTCTCTGCTCCTCATAGGCCCTAAAGTAGGTGTCAGCTCTGTGGGCATTCTGAACCTTTAAGATGGCCGGCAAGTTGTCAGGGTCCCTCAAACACGTACAGGATCCTGCTTGTTAGGAATTGTTCCTAACGCAAATTCCCAATCAAGCCAAATCAAAATAAGACAAATTAAGAAATATCCAAGTTTAATGGGAGTCCTGTGCTCGAACACGATCACCAGGAGGAAGGAAAAGGAACCACGTGATCCTCTTTTGGGAGTGTACTTAAATACCCCCAGGGAGGGATCAGGACCTGGCATGCTGGGATTTGGAGTCCAGACCAATACAACTCTCAGCCCTGGGGGCTAGGAAATATGCGAGGGGCTGGGGTCTACTCTCCCAACTTAACACTGCTTACGGCTGTTCAGTTGAGTGGCCTAAAAGTGAAGCCCTCTGTGGTTTGGGGATCACCATTAATATAGATAAAGAAGATTACCAACTTAAAAATCATTTTGTTGTCCTCCATTTGACAAACGAGGCATTGTGGCTCTCGGGTGGCAGAGGTGGAACCCTGGGGAGCGGTTCAGCCCTGATGGTTCTCTGTCCATGGAGAGCTGTTTGGTTTGACTAGCACCTCAGAATGTTGAGATAAGCCAGGTGTGGTGACCCATGCCTGTTAGCTACTCGGGTGACCAAGGCAAGAGGAGTGTTCTGGGTTTGAGATGAGCCTGAATTACACAGTGAGCTACAAGCCGTGCTGAGCACTCTTAATTTTTTTAAAAGGTCATGATTAAGAGAGGTGTTGTGACATGAACCTGTAATCCTAGCATTTTAGGCTGAGGCAGAAGGATGGAGCTGCCTGCCTCAGCTGTGTAGAGAGTCTAGGTTCGCCCGGACTACAGAGTGGGGCCCTGTCTCAAAAAAAAAAAAAAAAAAAAAAAAAAAAAAAAAGGTGGCAGGAGGAGAACAAAGGCAGTTTTCTGATGGTGGGCTCAGAAGGTTTGTTTATGAGCTTTGTGCATACACACTGAAGGCAATAACAAAGGCTAGTGTGCATGGCTGATGGGCCACAGTATGGCTGGGGAAGATCTGATGAAGCCCCATTAGTAATTTGCTAGCTCTGAGGTTAGAGGAAGTAAGTGGCATCTCAGCCCCTCTTCCTCCGACAAAAACAACATAAGGGAAAGAAGGTTTGTGTGTGGTTGTTTGGCATCTGCATTCAGAAAGCAGAGTGGCAAATCTTCTTTTCACGTTGTTCAAGACTCAGGCCAGGGATCCCTCCTCAATGGGTTTTCCCGCCTCAATTAATTTAAGCATGATATCCCCACGGGCATGCCCAGGGCTAACCTAATTTAAACAATCCCTCACAAGTGTGTGTGGGAGGGGGTGGAAGAAGCTTGTCTACCGTGGTGGTTCTTGATCCTGTCAAGTTTACATCTGACATTGACCATTACAAGTGGCGTATCATAAGCTTTGAGGTCTTGTGTTCTAGAAGTCCTCAGGTTCCTTGAATTTAGTTATTGGCCTGATTGCTTCCTAGCTTTACCCAAGTGCTAAGATGCTCTGTGTCTCTCAAGGGATGACTGTTGGGTAGCTTTATGTGTCCTTGGAAACCAAAGCTTCTTACGAGGTTTAAAGCACACCTCCCCACCCCAAGCCACAGTGTTCTTAGTACAGTGCTCATGGGCTCGGCCTAGAATGTTCTAGCGCCCCTTGATAGAGGTGCAGCAAGCCCTTTTCTGTTTTATTGTTTTATTTCGAGCAGTAACAGGCACAGGCCCTGGGAACAGTGACATTTCCCTGCGTCACTCATTGGTCCGTGCAGTTTCTCTGCTGTCAAAATTTCCAGAAAGGATTGTTTATAGAACATCTATTTTTAACATGAATCAGCAACATTGCTTATCCAAACTTTTTTTTGTTTTGTTTTTGTTCCAACCATCTTGTGAACTCTGGGAATGGGGAAGACGTAACGAGACCCTGTCATTCATCTTTTGTCACAGGAATGGATGAAAGAAAGGTGAATCGGTTTCTTCCCGAATTGAGTAGCAAGGTGATTTTTTTTTTTTTTTTAATTTTTAGGTGAATTAGTGCTAGAGCTGTGGTCAGGACTCTATTCCTAGATTCCGGAAGTTGCCTGAATGGGGTTCAAAGCACACCAAGGATGGGTTAGAGTATGTGTGTTGTGGGGTAGTGGCAGCAGAAGAGGTCTGTGTTTGGGAGGCCAGGGATGAGAAAAGAAAGGGGGTGGATGGCCTAGCTCTGAACTTTGGGCATCCGGCCGAGCAAAGTATTTATTTTCATAATCTTTCTGCTATGTGTTTTAGATTCTGAGAAATACACCAGAGAATTGAAGAATTTTCTGTCTCCTAATGTGAACCTCAGGGTTAGGGTCAGCCATTCCTTGGGGGAAGGGAGAGGTCCATGCTGTGTCATCTTCAGACTTCCAGTTACTAGATTCTGGGCTGCCTAGCCACGCTATGGTGTAGTACCTAACATGTCCTGTTGCTGCAGCCCCTATATACCTGGCATCGAGCCTTGCTGTGACCTGGGCATGCATGGCTGCAGTCTGACTTAGAAGATCTGCTCCCCCCCAAAAAAACCACTGTGATTTTGGTCATAAAATCACTTCTCTGAGGTGACTTATAACATATTAGATTTTGGTTTGGTTTATTGTTGGTGTAATTACCTTTCTCTTCTAGAACTTTGTTCTAAAATGCAAGTTCATTTTATATTTGAACTCATGTTATAATTCTATTTTCATTAGACTAATTTAATTTTACAATTACTTAATATGTATGTTTTAAATTTTTTTCTAACATTAAAAATAATAGTATGCTAAATTGTTTGTACTGGAATAATTTTTATGTTCTGGATAAATCTGTAATATTTTTCTTTATCAATTCATGTTACTTTTTTTTTTTTTTTTTTTTTTTGCTTTTTTTGAGACTGAGTTTCTCTGTGTAGCCCTGGGTGCCCTGGAACTAGGTCTGTAGACCAGGGTGGCCTTGAACTCAGAGATCTGCTGCCCCCTGAGTGCTGGTATTAAAGGTGTGTGTCACCACACCCAGCTAATTTTTATATTTTTTTTAACTCTTAATAACTTATGACTTATTTTGTTTTTTAACTTTTTGTTTATTCTTTGTATCTTTCACATTGTGTATCTTGATCCCTTTCATTTCCCTGTCCCTTTGTTTTTTTTTTTTTTTTGTTAATATTTACCATTTTTTTAAATATTTATTTATTTATTTATTATGTATACAATATTCTGTCTGTATACTTGAAGGCCAGAAGAGGGCGCCAGACCTCATTACAGATGGTTGTGAGCCACCATGTGGTTGCTGGGAATTGAACTCAGGACCTTTGGAAGAGCAGGCAATGCTCTTAACCACTGAGCCATCTCTCCAGCCCTCCCTGTCCCTTTGTATCCACCCTCTACCCTTGCAACCCCCACCTATAATACAACAAAATAAAATTTAAGAGAACAAAAGGGAAAATCAGTCTCATCATGGAAGCTGTAATGTGACACAGTGAGTTACACAGTAAATATCCATATATCTTTACTTGCAAGTTGGTCTGGTTCAAGGCTTCTGGTTTCTACTACACTGGACCCTCACTAGGACTCTTCTTGGATATCCTGTTGTTGCCCTGTGTCATGGAAATCCTGCAGCTTTGGGTCTGCAGGACTGGCCCCTTCGTGTACTCCAGTATATCATAGATGGGTTGGGTGTTGCAGGATGGGTCAGCCTGCCATCTCACCACTGACGTGAGCTCTCCAGCATTGTCCTGGCTAGTTTACCCCTTGCAGTGCTGAGCAAAGGGCAGAGCCAATTCTGCCTTCATGCCCTCAGGATCGACTCCCCCACACTTACACCATCAGGGCCAACTCGACTGGGTTGTCCCGTTGAGGTGCGCGGCCACTCTCCTGAGTGCTGCAGCTGGTGAGGAGCAAGGTCAGCTCTGCACTCTTACAACCTCAGAGAAAGCTCCTCCACCTGCCATAGGTGGTGAAGGGTGGGGGCTCATCTCTCCTCCGTCCAGCCATCATATGGCAGATAAGGGGCAGGCCCAGATCTCTCATGCTCATGTTCTCGGACAACTCATCATATACACACCACACACACACACACCACACCACACACACCACACACATACACACACACACCACACCACACCACACACACACCACACACACACACACACCACACACACACCACACCACACACATACACACACCACACACACACATATACACACACACACCACAGACACCCCCCCCCACCACACACCACACACACACACACACACACACCACACACACACACTCATAAAGGTCAGCTTTGCTGTGCAGCCCAGACAACGTTCAGGACCCACTTGTTGTAGTGTTGCAGCTGATAAAGAGGAGGGTCAGTTCTCTTGCCAGCTGGAAGCAGTAGGGGCGAGGAGGGAGGGCAATTTTCCCTCACCCCCACCACTGCATCACTACACACAGAAGGAGGTGTACCAGCTCTGATTCTCTCACACCCTCAGGTCTGGCTCACCCCTGTCTACAGGGTCAGCTCTCCTACAGTGCCTAGGTGAGGTGCAGGACCCTCTCTTCTGAGTGCTTTAGCCAGTGAGGGGTGGGACCAGTTCCCCATAGTGTTACTGCCAGTGAGGGTGCAGAGCAAACTCTGTGCAGCCTTATCCTCTCGGCCTTCAGTGGTATCAGGAGCCATGGACTTCAACACCGACTGTGGCTGTATCAGGGCCATGAACCCAGACGTAGGGCCCAGCAGCAGTCAAGGCCCAGACATCACACCAGCCTACTCCTCATTGCTTCTTGTCTCTTCAGATATGCATCTGTCCACAGGACATAAACCATCCTGTCTCTTTCTCCCATTTCATATCATACCTGGGTTTTCTTTTCTGAGCCTGGGGCAGACTGCCCCGTCATGGCGCCGGGCAGGACCATGCTTCCTCTTTGGAGCCCAGGGCAATCCACCACGTTCCCACTTGTGGGTCTTTTTGTCCCACTCAGTCCACCATCGGTTTATTTTCTTTTAAAGGCTTACTTTTAGCAAAAGACAGCAAGTGGCTTTTCTCTACATGAGGGTAGAAATGTCTAGGGCTTAAAAAAAATAAGTTCATTTATTATTTGTGTGTGGTGTGTGTGTTCATATTGGGAGAGTGTGGTGTGTTTGTGTGTCTGTGGTGTGTGTGTAGGTCAGAGGCAACTTGATGTGTTTTATCTAAGACGTGAGAGTCAAATATTGGGGTGAAAACCTGATACATAAAAAAGTAGCAGAGGGGTGACCAGCTGACCTTCTCTCTATATTTCCCAGATTCATGAGATTCAGATTCTCTAAGTCCCTCCCTGCTCTTCCATTGCGTCTTCTTTATCCATATTTCTGGGTTCTCTATGTCTAATCCAGTCTGCCAGTTGCTGGGTTTGCCGCCTGATTCAAGGTTAACTTTATTAACCCAGTCTAGGGTGTCACAGTGTGATCAAATAACCTGGAACATAAACACATAGATGTTGGTTCTCTGCCTACACCATGTCAGTCCCGGGTATGGAACTCATTGTTAGGCCTGGTGGTAAGCGCCTTCACATGGCGCCCCATCTCACTGGCCCTGTCTAGGGAATTTGAAGGCAGTCATTGTGAAAAAATATGTAACGGAGATTTTTTAAAGAAAAAGAAAACCCTTCATTATATATGGAAAATCATGACAATTAGATTTAATCAGGAAAGAATTTGGCTCTTGAGACTCCATCAGGAATCGAGCATCTGAGACAGTATCTGTTTGTTTTTTCATGGTATAAAAGATGTGAATCTGAATATTTATCTGAGCTTGAGACTCAAAATTCTTTCCTTGATCACATGGAAAGTCTAGATTGTTCAGTGAAATGAAGGTGTCCATGGTAACCATTGTCCTTGATGTCTTCTGAAGACTCCTTGTCCCTTGTCTCTCTAGATCGTGATCTGTCATGTGGTGGGCGAGACCCTTCAGTTCCTGGTCAGTGCAGGGCCTGTCTCCACCACCAGTTCAGAATGCCAGCTGTATGACGTCCGGCTTTCCCCATTTCATTTAAAGGTAAGGCTGTGTAGATGCCGTCGGTCACAGGAAATCCGTGGTAGACATATCCTTGTGTTTCCTGCCACAGGAGGGACACAGGGAGAATTCGTCCATGCTGAGTTACAGAGTGCTGAATCTCATGGTGTTATTAATTATGAATTAGGTCACCCATTATCTTAAACTTACCATGAATATGACCCAGAACAGCACAACACACTGTAGGGTCTGTACCCAGCATGGATGATGACTCCCCAAGCTATATAGATGGAGAGCCCCCTTCTCTAGTTCCTCTCAGCCTATACATTCGCTGAGGCCATGTGGAATTAGGACAGAATTGTGTAAAACTGGTTTGGAGAAGTAACTAGATTCTGGGTGAGGGTCCTGTGACCCACCCTGCCTCTCCAATGAGGAAATGTCATTAATTCTGCAAGCCCAGCTTTGATGATCCTTTGTAAGCAGATACAGATGATCTGATGAAAATGGTGGCAGTTTGACTCTGAAGATAGCCTTCTTCAGTAGGGTCCTGGAGGGTTATAGGACTGTGGCGTCATGCTCTTGTTGGCTATACATTAATTGTTAAGAGCTCATATACCACCTCACTCTGTATGGTCATTGTGCCTTATACCGTTTCAGCTCAGTCACCATGGGTGTAGTCCCAAACCATTCTCCTGCTAGCCACCTGGAGACATAAGCTGTTCTCACCATCTTAAAGTCCAGCCCTAACCACACCTACCAAGTCCCCTTTACTATGCCTGGTCCTATATCTAAGACTGCCCAAGATGAAGGCCTTACCCATTTTTCCATGATTCTGCCCCATCTACATGAATAGGACTATTCAAAAGCAGACCATTTGAGGCTTCTGGAGTGGCTCGGGTGAGGGGGTACCATTATATATTATATATGGTACTCCATATATAATCCCAGGGACATGTGAACACGGGTACCGCCCATGGCCAGCACTGAAGACAGGGTGCCCTAGCTCTTTTCGCTCCCTCCACTCTCGTATGCCTTGATAACATGAGTTCCTTATTTAAATAAGGCTTATTTATTACTATTAATATTATCTATTAAATAAGGCTGCACAGTGTCAGTGACACTTGGCCTGAGGACCTGCCTGGGCAGAGGAGAGACTGGAAAGGGGTTTGGGGGGTGGGGAGGTCTTCACATCCATTCTGAAAGAACATTTTAGACTGAGGCAGAAGCCGAGTCACTGTCTTTAAGAACGTGACTAAAGAAACACACACAGGGGCTGGAATGGTGGCTCAGTAGTTAAAATCACATGCTGTTCTTGCAGATGACCTGGGTTTGATTTCCAGCATCCTCATGGTAGCTTACAATCTTCCCATAACTCCAGGTCCAGGGACATGTCACCTCTTCTAGCCTCCAGGGGCTCCAGGCATGCACACAGTACACTTACATACACATAGGCAACTCATACACATTATCTGAATTACGTTTCTATTGCTGTAATAACCACAACTAGAAGCAGCTTGGGAAGGGGAGGGTTCATTCTAGCTTACAATTCTCAGGTCTGAAAAAGGATTTTTCCATCTCGTGGCAACCAGCCAAGGAATTTATAAGAAAATGTCCTACTTGTTCTTTGTATAACCAAACTCCACTTCCTGCAGGAAGTAACCCAAAGGGTACTCAAAGAAATGAAATTTGGAAAATAGATGTGTTTCATTTTGCAGAGTTTGGAAAATTAGAATGTGTATACCATACCAAAGGTACATATTCAGGGTTTCAATGGGAAACTGCTTTGAGTTCTGAAGCAGCTGGTTCTTTATTACACATTTATTAGAAGTTATGGCCATCATTTATAATCAGATGTCTTTTATCTGCTGTTGTTCCTTCCTCAGCAGTCTAACAATTCAAGGATAACAAGTACCTGTACAAATTAAGACTGAACAATGCTCCAACATATGTCCCTAGTAAAAAGAAACAGTTTTTTGCATATTACAACATAAAGCATATTACAGGTATATTACACAACCCTACAGGACAAGCAATTATAGAAAGATCTAATCGCACTCTAAAAGATATGCTTAATAAACAGAAAGGACTAATAAAGACCCCCACTGATAGATTATACAATGCTTTATTGACTTTAAATTTTTTAAATGGTAATAAGAAAGGAACAGGATGGGCCGTGGTGGCACACACCTTTAATCCCAATGATTGGGAGGCAGAGGTAGGGCGGAACTCTGTGAGTTCAAGGCCAGCCTGGTCTACAAGAGCTAGTTCCAGGACAGGATCCAAAGCTACAGAGAAACTCTGTCTTAAAAAAAAAGAAAGAAAGAAAGAAAGAAAGAAAGAAAGAAAGAAAGAAAGAAAGAAAGAAAGGAAAGAAAGAGAAGAAAAGAAAAAAAGGAACAACAGCTGAGAAGAAACATTAAATAATGGAAAAAATGCTGAATTAAGTCAGTCTCTATACTTCAAAGATGTGTTGACTTCGAATGGAAACCAGGATATGTGTTATATTGGGGAATGGGTTTTGCTTTTGTTTCCACAGGAAAAGAAAAGCTATGGATATCATCAAAATTTATAAAGATTCCATCTAAACTAATGTATAAGACTAACAAATGACTTTCATTTGATCAATGAAAACTGCAAAAAAGAAACTCAGCAAAATTAGGGTTAGGATGGGGCATCCAACTAAGGAATCACACTCCATCACAGAGGAGGTCAGGGCAGGAGCTGATGCAGAGGCTATGGAGGAGTCCTGCTTACTGGCTTGCTCCCCGTTGCTTTCTTGGCCTGCTTTCTCATACAGCCTAGGGCTACCTACCCAGGAGGGGTAGCACTGCCCATAGTGAACTTTGCTCTCCCACATCAATCATTAATCAAAACCCCCACAGACTTGTAGGCTAATCTGATGGAGGCATTTCAAAGTATGTCTAGGTTTGGGTCAAATCAACCAGCACATACATAGAAGAAAAATAAATCCTAAAAAATGAATACACAGAGAGCATCAGTACACATATACACAGCACACAGAACATACATAGAATATGCATGCATGCCTTGTAAGACACAACACAGTGCACACATGCAACATGCACACACATATAGCACATATGCATAAAATATGCATGTACATGGCACAGATGCATGCATGTATGAGCTTATTAAGGCTCAGGTGATGAGCTCAGCTACCCAGTAACTGTTTCTCGGTGGTTTGTTCCCATAGATAGAATTCCACATGGAAGAGAAGAAAGAAGACATTCAGATCAGATGGTCATTCACCCATGTACCAGAAACAGCCATCAAGATCCAGCCGCAGACCCCAGGGGAGGTCAGTCCGTAAGTTTTGTCATTTTTTCCACGGGTTTACAGATGCATGGCTAGCTCTAAGGTGGGTAGCCCTGCTAGGCATCCTCTTCATGCTGGCGTAGGCCACAAGAGACAGGGCGCTGTAGGGGACGGCTTTGATGGAGAGGACACTTTCCTTTCCCCTCTCTGGGGCCTCAGTGTGCAAGCTGCCGTGAGTGTGTGCAAAAAAACTCAACTTTTCTTTTCTGGACAGGGAGTTCTTCCTGTGGCGTTCACAAAATTCCCTTGTAGTTCTGCTCTGTTTTAACGAGATCAGCTACTGAGGCCTCCCCATGGTAGAGATCTGTGGGCTTTGTAGTGTGTCTCCGGTAAGAGACTCGTCTTTTCTCTCTTTGTCTTTTCTCTCCATTTTTCCTCTGGGGCTGGGAATGGAGCCCAGGGCCCTGAACGTGCTTGTTAGTGTTCTACCCCAGACTTGCCAATATTTTAGCCTTTGTATTTTGACATAGATGTGTGCAGTGTGAGGGTTAAGGTTTGGTTGGTTTGGCTTTGGTTTGGTTTTAGCTGGTAAGTTTCACACACACACACACACACACACACACACACAAATTCTGACCGAGGCAATTGACTAATATCAGATTGGTAACACAGCCATGGGGTGTGGGGGGAATGACTCAAGGAATCTTGAAATCAGAATGGTCTCCTTCTCAGCAGAAGAGACTGAACGTGTCAGGGCTTGTCTGTATGGAATGAAAGTCTGGACAAATGATGTCACTGTCTGAGAGAAGCAAAGAGCAGAAGGAAGGAGAAGGAGAGAATGAATTGGGGTGGGTGGGGCAGCCCTTGCTTCTCTTTCCTTCTGCTGCTTGCTTCTTTCTGATGATGGCATAATTTATGCAGGCCTGCAGTACACACAGGGAAGCTCAGCCATGTTGAATTTCTCAATGCAAAGAAGGGCACAATTCTGTGTGATTCCTTGAGTCATTTTTCCCCATGAGAGGCTGTGTTACCAATCTGACACTGACTTGACTCAATGTTCAGGTGTAGGAGATCCCTATCTCTGTGGATTTGTATATTTACTTTATTTTTTATATAATTTATTTTTATGTGTGTGGGTTTTGCCTGCATGTGTGTCTGTGTATGATGTGTGTGCAGTGCTTACAGAGGCCAGAAGAGGTCACTGAATCTCCAGGGATTGAAGTTAGACAAGGTTGTGAGCTATTTTGTAGATGCTGGGAATCAAACTCAGGTCCACTAGAATCAAACAGCCAGTGTGCTCTTAACTACTGAGCCTTCTCTTCAACTCCTTGTATATAATTTTGACTATTGGAAATTTGATGGTTCTGCAGTTAAGAGCACTAGCTGCTCTTCCAGAGGTCCTGAGTTCAATTTCCAGCACCACATGGTGGCTCACAGCCATCTATAATAGAATCTGTTGCCCTGTTCTGGCCTGCAGGTATACATGCAGAGCACTCATGCATAAAATATAAATAAATTAAATTTAAAAAAATAAAGAAAATTTGATCTAAAGTCAGCACCACTGACAGACTGGGGAAAAGCTCTGCTCCCTTCCATTTGGCTTTACTGATAACCTGCACAAAAGTGACTTGTGTCATTTTATGAAGATGATCTCATTCATTCCTCCTCCTGAAGTCAACCAGCAGCATGCTGCCTACACTGTATACTCTCTGTACCTCATCCTCTAGGCACCCACAGATTCCCCTGTGAAGCATTCTGGGGACCACTTTGTGGCTCAGTGGCAGACCCACAGCTCCCTGATGAATGAGAACAACACTGGGGATAGGGAGAGGCTGTGAAAGGAGGTTGTCCTGGCCACTGTTCTTGATCCTGTTAGATAACACCTGCCGTCGGGCCAGAGTTCCTGTCTGCTGAGTAAGGAGCAATTGTCCAGGTCAGACAGAGAAGTAAGAGCCCATCCTGAGGCCCATCCTGAAGCACAACCATGCTGTGTGGTATTATTCAGCCAGAAATGGGGTGACTTGCTGGTGCACGCTGTGTCCTGATTAGCTTTGCAGATGTCTCCTGATGCAGGAGACATAAGTGTCAGTATCACGACACTGCTCATCCAGAAAAGGCAATCCACAAAGAAGGAAAGATGGATGCCAGGAGTTAGGGATGTGACTCCTGATAAGGATGGAGTTGGGATTCATCTTTAGGAAGTAGTAAGAAGGTTGAGAACGTATTTAGGAGTGGGTGCTTAGCACTGTGTGTGTACGAAGGAGCAGTGAAAGGTACATTTAAATAGTTATTCTATATCATGTGACTTTTATTTAACTTATAAATGAAGGCTAGGCTATCAAGGAACCGTTGAGGGGATAGGGGATGGCCTCCTGGTTCAAAGCACAGACTCTTAACCGTTTTAGACAGTGGGATTTGATTTTTGGCTCTCCTGTTTATGGACTCTATGGCTCTGTGAGTGTTAATTGACTTTTCTATGTCTTCATCTCTTATCTGTGAAGTGGAGTGAATGTGATGTGAAGATTAAACCAGTTAATACATGTGTATATGGGAGGCTGGCCCCCAGGGAGAGCCATGGCATCAGCCTTTTGGGTTTTGGCATTTAGAGACCTTACATTTAAAGATTAGTAGATACAGGCCAAGTTCACTATAGGGAGGCCTGATCATGAGTTTAAGGCCAGGCTGGGACACACAATGAGATTTTGTCTTAAAAACCCAAGGTCCACTCATAGAATGCTTGGCCAATATTGGCAAAAAATCCTGGTCTCTATCCCTAATACTGAAAAATAAAATAAAACCCAAAACCTGTGCACTAAAAACATTTATAGTAGTGGTTCTCCACCTTCCTAATGCTATGACCCTTTAATACAGTTCCTCGTGGTGTGGTGACCCCAAGCATAAAATTATTCTGTTGCTACTTCATAATTATAAATTACTTCATAATTTTACTGCTGTTATAAATCATAATGTCAGTGTCTGATATGCAGAATCTCTGATATGGACCCCTGTGAAGGGTCCATTCAACTCCAAAGGGGTCACCACCCACAGTTAAGAACCTCTGATTTATAGAACTCTGCTGCACAGAACCACGCACACATGAATGGGTACCGTACCCTCGCCAGTACCAAGCTAGGAATGGTGCAGGATGAGTCCCAGGAAGGTTGTTGTGGTCCCTTCATAGGCTTCACATGGGGTACTTTCACCTTGACATCTTGAATATGGGAGCTATCTGAGCTGCAGAAAGGTGACAGTTAAATCTTGATTGTTTGCTTGTTTGTTTGTTTGTTTGTTTGTTTTTCAAGCAGGGTTTCTCTATGTAGCCCTGGCTGCCGTGGAACTTGCTCAGTAGACCAAGCTGGGCAGGAACTCAGAAATCCACTTACCTCTGTCTCCTAAGTGCTGGGACTAAAGGTATGCACCACCACCACCCAGCTAAATCTTGATTCTTAAATTGATGGGATCTACAATCACCGTGAAAACAGACTTCCAGATAACTTATTGAGGGAATTTCAAAGTTAGATTAATTGAGGTGGAAGACCCACCTGAATGTGGCAACATTATCTCGTAGGCTGGGGTCTCAGAATGAATAAAAAAGAGAAAGCAAATTGAGCACCAGCATTTATCTTTCTCTGCTTCCTGATATTCTCTATGATCAACTGCTTCACATTCCTGCCACCTCACCTTCCCTGTCATGAAAAACAGTGCCTTACATCTCTAAGCCAAAACGAACCTTTTCTTCCTTAAGTTGCTTTTGTCAAAGCAACAAACCAGGTACAGCCAATAGATCCAACAGTTGGAAGCAGTGTGCTTATTGCTATATGGTGTCTTGTAGTAATATGAGTGGCGGGGTGGCATCCCCAGCACCCCGGCCGCCTGCTAGCTTATGCCCAAAATAACAACACACAAACTGTATTCATTTAAACACTGCTTGGCCCATTTCTAATCATCTGTGTAGCACCACTAGGTGCGCTTACCGGGAGGATTCTAGCCTATGTCCATCCTGGGTCAGAGCTTCATCGCATGTGCCTCAAAGAGCAGAGCTATCACATCTGCCCGGGAGAGGGGAGCATGATGTCTCTGTCTGAGGCGTCTGCCCCAGAGCGGAGAGCTATCGAGTCTGAGCTCACTTCCTCTTCCTCCCAGTATTCTGTTCTGTTTACTCCTCCCACCTGTTTTAACTATCATGGCCAAGCAGTTTCTTTATTGCTTAACCAATGAAATCAACAGATTGATATATGACACTCCCATATCAGTGTCTGAGATCTGGTGTCTTTGCACACCTTGTCTGGTCCTAAATCCTGACTCTCTCTGCCTTCCATCAAGTTCTTGGCTGGACTGTGCTTCTCTGCAGCTCAGGGGCCTCTTCAACATCACACAGTTGTTCGCACAATTGGTTCATTATGATCCGAGGTCCCCCTTTCCTTACTGGCTGTGCTCCTGGAGGCTGCTGCTGTTCCTAGCCTGTCATGGGCTAGCAGGACAGTTGCAGTCCCAGTGATAAGAGCCAGCATAGCCCTCACACCAAGGTTGCTTAATGTAGTCTGATGTTGTAACATCTGGCGTGCCTGTCAGGTACCTGCATCTGGCGTGCAATGATCTGATGGCCTTTCCCTCTCCAGAAGCAGGTGCTTGAGGTAAACATGCTTTCCGAAGCCCTTGCAGATCTTCTGAAGTACCTAGTTGGTGTTGCCTCTCCATCTGTGTTTCTGAGCACCAAGCCTTCACGGGCCAAAGAAGCTCAGGTAAGCCCAGATCCCAGGACGCGGGTGATTCTGACTTGTGTTTCCAGTGCTTTCACTTCTCACGGTGGGGCTGACACTGCACAGGCAGATATTGTCCATGGTATTAGATCAGAGACCCATGGTGAGAGAGGTCACCAGGCCACTCATGGGTGTTCTTCTCATGAGGCTATGGTCCCCTACATTCATCAGGCACTGTCAGCTGATGGTAGCGTTTGGTACTAAATTCTAGGTGACTAGGGTCACAATGAGAAGTCATCTTTACTTTCCTTTGCTTGCAAGGTAGCAGGAACAGCTCAGCTAGCAGATGAAAACACAGGGGGTTATAAACTTCCCTCAGGGCCTCTCAGGGGGATAAGATATAAGGTGATCTCTCAGGCTACAGCTTACTTTGAAGAGTGCTTGCCTAGCATGCAGCATGCACGGAGTCCTGGATTTGCTTTCTAAGACCATATACATTGGGCATGGTGACAAATACCTATAATACCAGAGGCCAGAGGATCAGAAGTTCAAGGTTATCCTCCAATCTGGGTAACACCATACCCCGTCTCAGGAAAATAAAAATCTGTCCTGAACATTGAACTCATCTCAAGCCACCATCATAGAAACACCCAGAATGGTGTTTAACTGAGTAGCTGGGTATTTATGGCCCAGAAGTGGAACCCTCATAGCTTAGTGGTTAAAGCACTTTTGTGCTAGTATGGATACTGGAATTTGGATCCCTAGAACCCAAAGTAAATGCCAGGTAGACATGGTGGTCTGCCTGTAATTCTAGCATCAGAAGGCAGAGATTAGGGGATCCTGGAGCAAGCTGGCTGACTGAACTGTCTGTATTGGTAAGCTTTGTGTTCAACAAAGAGACCCTGCTGCAATGAATCAGGTGGAGAGTGATTAAGGATTACACCTGCTGACAACCACAGGCTTCCATATGTATAGACATGTCCATGTTCACACACAGACATGTAAAAACTCATGTATACATGTACACATACACAGTAATGAAAGAAAAATGTAGTCACACACATACAGCTGACAAACTCTCAAATCTCCATCCCATCCCAGTGCTTTAAGGAAGTTTACAGTCCTTCCTGGCCTCACCTGGTTCAGAACAGTGTTTGTTGGGTGTTACCATGAGTGTCTCTGGAGATGTTAGGAAGCATCCCCCAAGAAGTAGCTCAAGTCCAGTCAGCAACCAGGATGGCTTTAACTGTCCAGCATCTCTCAGAGAACCTTAGGTTCTTGTGCTAAATTTAAGAGCCCCTGTGAGCACCATCATGGCAGCTCGTGTCTGGTGCCCTTCTGAGAATGCAATAGGACTGCACCTGCCTTTATACCCTCACCTGTGTGATGTCAGAGGTTCATAGGCGTTCTTCCTAGAATGGTGGGCTCTGCCTGGAGGCAAGAGATGATCACAGACTGACGGCCATTCATATCTACATATTGTCTTGTCAAGCACTGCAGCGTGAAGGCCAATTCACTACCACATCTGGGTCTAAGTATGGAACTATGTGCTGGCTAGTCTTCACTGTCCTTGGAAGTAGATGACAAAGCAGAATTTGGACAGTGACATCACTTTCTGAAGGGTTCTTCAGTAGGGATAAGAAAAGGCTCACCATGGGGCTGGAGAGATGGCTCAGTGGTTATGAGCTCTTGACTGCTCTTTCAGAGGTCCTGAGTTCAATTCCCAGCAACATGATGGCTAACAACCATCTGTAAACAGGATATGACCCACTCTTTTGATGTGCATAAAAACAAAGCACACATATACACAAATAAATCTGTTAGAGTGGAAGGAAGGACAGAAGGAAGGAAGGACTAAAGGAAGAAAAGGCTCACTTCAGAAGCAACAGAACCTTCTCATGAGATAGGACCGTCAAGTCTAAGTTGATCCTGGCAGTCAGATCCCCTGTTCTAGTATCCCTAAAGACACTGGTGTCAAAGATATCATGCATATATAAGCTAATGTCCCTGGCTGTCCTATTATCTTATAAAAGTCAGCGCCCATCATGGTAATTCATTTAGCCAATAGCCTTTAGGGTACTGGCCCATTAGGGTGTGGTCTGAGGTACTGTGTGTGGACAGGAAGCATGCTTGCTGTCTTGGGTGGTGGTCAGAGTTCTGTTCACTGCTTCCAGTGCAGAGGACCACGGCTCTCTACCCTTGTGAGTTCTTCCCCGAATAAGTATTTGTTGTCCTTTATTCCAGGCTCTCACAGACTTCCTTAATTATGCCTACATTATGGAGCCTGACCCCTCATATCTTCACAACTGTTACCCTGTTTTTTTCCTACAGACCCTACAGTGCACTTCCTCCACTGCTCAGGAACCCTGCCCTCCCAAACCTCCAAGGGCTCATGAACTAAAACTGCAGGTGAAGAATATACGAGTCTCCCTGCTAACCCACCCTGGTGCTTCAGGTGGGTGCTGATGCCACCAGGGCCTCATGGGGCTTCCCACTGCTATGGGAGGGACCTTCCTTGGCTTGGGCTGGTGAATCCTTGTATGGCAACCTGGTTGGGTCTGCAGTATGATCTCTGCCTTCCTTGGCAGAAATACAGTGAAAACCTTGGTCTTTGACTAATGGGCTTGGGGTCCAGATACCACAAACTGTAACCCCTTAACATGGTAAGCAACTGTGTTTTTCTGCACATACCCAAAGACTTTGTGGGAAAGATTTTAAATATTTCAGATGCAGAGAAAGGGCAGATGTTTGAAACAGTGGCAAGGCTAGTAACAGAATCTGACCATCATACAGGCTATACGTGCCTCGACTGTCATACTGCACCCCATAAGTATGCAGGTTATAATCTAAGCTCATCTCACGCACGTGAATGCCAAGGGAGAGCAGTGTCGTGGTTGCTCTGCTCTCAGCAATGGTTGCTAGTCTTGGCTTTCTTTTTTTTAAATGAGCCAATAAATTCATGTAGAATACCTTCTAAAAAGTGGGGTATGGGGTGGCTCATGGGGGATCAGAGGACTTAGGCTCACTGCTGCCCCTGGTGTTGCTGATGGGAAGAAGGCAGCTGTGAGCCCTGGCCCTTCGCAGTGGTCACTGAGCCACCCTCCCCAAGCTTAGCAGTCTGAAGCAGGCTGTGACTGTCCAGTTGCAGCTTGATGTTGATGAGAATAGAAGTACAGTTCTGGTCATTGTCTAAGAATGTTAGGAATTCTGGTTACTATTTGCAAAGGTTCGCCTTCTCAGTTTACAAGGCACAAAGAAACTTCTTTTGAGTTGTCTCTACAGGTACTTGCATGTTGCCTTTCACACCTGTATCAGCTAGTGGGGAAGTGGATCCCCTGCACTACCAGCCAGGGGTGGGAGTCCCAACTTTGGGGTGCACATGCTATGAAACCAGATCCCATTCCCTATCCACACTAACATGCCCACATATGGAAATGGATCTGAGTCTTCCCTTTCACAGGAGACTGTGAAAGTTACCCTGACCTGATGCACTGTAGTAGTTACTAACCACCGAAGGCCTCAGGACTGATCTGTAAAGGAAACCTTTTCTCAGAGCAGGAACGGCTGTGAGATGTCACAGTGCCTATACCAAGTACCCCAGAAGAGCTTTGGGTTAGATGAGGAATGAAAACACCTGCTTGTTGTAAGTGAGACATGGGTTGTCTGTGAGACGTGGCCACAGTTTAAGCTTAGGACTGGCTATCCTTTAGGCAGGTTGTTAGTCTCAGCACATTGGCTTGCTGCTTCTGGGTGAGACTCCATACCTGAGAGTCCTGCATGCTGTCAGAGTTGATCAACTGCTGGAAGGAAGCAGTGCATTGGAGTCAGTCCAGGGCTGTTACCACCAAGGTATTGCCCAAGCTTTGAGAGTGTATAATGGCAAGTGAAAGAAAGGTCTCGTAGTTGTTGGTAAACTGAGATCCTTGTCAGTTAATTTACTATTCCTTGTGTGGGTAAGCAAAGACAATGCATTAAAAAATAAAAGCTAATACAGCCTTGCTTCATCTCATCACAGGCAGCATTAGCCACGTGTGTGTGGCCCAGCTGAATGAGCCTGCACAGCAGTTCATCAGCACCCTAATGAGAAACACTACAGACCTCTCTTGGGAGGAGGAATTGACCTTGTGAGTACAGCCTGCATCCTCAGGGGCCTGGTGGCAACAGCTAGGTCTGCTCAAGATGGACAGATCCTGGAGTTGTTGCATAGTACTATTAATACTAAAGATTAATTCAATGAAAGCAAGCCCTGAGTGTTTGAAAGACAGCCAGCCCTGTGTCCAACATGAACTTCTTTTTAAAGGCTGTTATGGGCATCATCTTTCTCCTCATTCCCTGTTATGATGAAGGGCCTATTACGGGAATCCCTGCTTGCTTCCCTTAGAAGCCAGTCACACAGAGTGGAAGGAAATCTCCAACTAATGCCAACCTCTGGTGGAAAAAATAGAAAAAGGACATGCAAAACCACTTATAAATCACAATGTAAAGATCCTAACTAATATATGCCATCACATAGGATCCAGAATACATTAAATATTAAAATACATATGTTTGGAAGCTGTGGCTCTGGTCAAGGGCATCGGCTGCTCTTGCAAAGGGTTTGGGTTTGGTTCATTGTAACCATATGGCAGCTCATAACCATTCCAGGTGATGGATGCCCTCTTCTGGTCTCTGCAGGAGACAAGCATGCATGTGGTATACATACATGCAGGCAAAACATTTGAACACATAAATAAATCTAAAAAAAAGGTTTGACTAGCCATTCTAGCATAATTAATAAATTAATTAATAAATCCAAGCCAGATTTGGTAGTACATGTTTTCAATCCTAGTACCTGGGAAGTAGAGGTAGAAAGTTGCTTATTTCTTCTTTGCTTAGGTAATATTGTATCTTTCTGGAGTCTTTGATGGAGTTGAAGAATAGTTAGTTATAGTTTTCCTTAGTTATGATAAAGATAAAATAGATGTAAATATTGTAATTTTTACTTGATAACTGTTTTGTTATATGTAATTTTGCTATGTTAAAGTTAAAGCCTTCCTTTTTTGTTTAAACAGAAAAAGGGGAAATGATGGAGGAAGATCATTGGTTAATTAATAAAGAAACTGCTTGGCCTCATAGGTTAAAACATAGGTGGGTGGAGTAAACAGAACAGAATGCTGGGAGGAAGAGGAAGTGAGCTCAGACTCGATAGCTCTCCTCTCTGGGGCAGAGGGGAGGAAGCTCCGAACCAGGATGGACGTAGGCTAGAATATTCCCAGTAAGCGCACCTTGGGGTGCTACACACATTAATAGAAATGGGCCAGGCAGTGTTTAAATGAATACAGTTTGTATGTTGTTATTTTGGGGTATAAGCTAGCCAGGCGGCCAGGAGCAGGGCTGTGGGAAGAGGCCAGCAGCTCCTTCGACAGGTAGGCAGATCTCTTGAGTTCAAGGTCAGCTTGGTTTCAGGACAGCCAGAGCTATGTAGAGGGCCTGCCTCGATAAACAAACAAACAAACAAACAAACAAACAAACAAATAAATCTACTTGAGTTTGCACCAGAAATATAAAACTTCCACTTTGTCACCAGATGGGTCATAGGAAGCAGTGAACTTCCTGCCTTCAGATCTTCCCCAAAGAGAGTTCATAGAGTTTAATACTGGTTTCCATTTTTGAAGCACTTGCTTAGGGCAAATTCATGGGTCCTCTGTAATAGGAGTTTAAAATCTCACGGTGAATGATCAGTCCCAGGAGCAGACCACTGGCATCAGGACAGGGGCGATCTAAAAGAGCTGGTTAATGCACTTAAAGAAATGGCAGAAGAGATGGCAGATCTTGGAGAGGGGGACAGTGAGTAAGACACTGCTGCCAAGCCTGACACCCTGAGTTCAATTCTCAGGACCTACTTGGTGGAGAGAACCAACTCTAGCTGTGCTCTGACCTCCAACTGTGTGAGGATGTTAATCTTGGTTTGTTTTCTAGAAACAACAACTCTAATTTTAAATTCTATTTTTATAGTCCTCAATCTGTAAGGACTTGGCTGAATAAAATTCCTTAAGGCCAAGGCAACTGAGCATAAGCATCTGTCAAAAATGAAGTTGTTCTGCAGTCTGTGAAAATCACCTAAAGCTATTAAAGGTGATGGTGGAAATAGCATGGGAACAGGAATACTACGTGTATCTCAAGTAAAAGGCATCTTAGAAAGGAGGAGGGAGGCTTGTTGGATATTCTGTGTTCTGTGCTCAGTTAATTATACATAGTCTTTGTTTTTAAATGGTAACAATGACGTCTGACTTTTAATTTAATTTGATAAAAATTAACCTAATGAAATCAAGGTCTCCACAGCTGATGTATTAGCTTGTCTAATATACGTCTTGTCATAAAGGGTCTTCCATGGATCCCCTCTGAAAGGCCAATCCCTGGATACATCAGTGGCTATTTCTGAACTGTCAGGCTGCAGGCAGTCTGCCTTTTATGACTGATAACTTTGTGTTCCTTTGCATAATTAAAAATATACACTGGAGGGGCCCAGCCTGGTAGCATTGAGCTTTGAAGTGTTCACAGGACTTTGTTCTTTCCACAGTGAACTGAACGCCAAATCCAAGGAGCTGCTCTTGCAGATCTCAGAGAATGGGTGCTCTCCAGAAGGTGGGTGGAGGATGCTCCAGACTAGCGCCCTGACCTGGACTCTGGAACGGGGAGGGGAGAAACTGCAAAGGAGGTAGCCCCTCTGCTGAATCACAGGTCTCCCAGTGAAGTGTTTGGTACACAGTCAAACGTCAGTAATGACTTTCATTTTGGGGACATGCTTGTCTGGTTTTTTAATTTTTTTCCTTTGTTTTTGTGTATAAGAGTGTTTTGCCTGCGTGTATGTCTGTGCACTGTGTGCATGCAGTGCCTGCAGAGATCATAGGAAGGTGCCAGATCCTCCAAGACCAGAGTTTCAGATGTTTTTTTTTTTAGGCAAGTCAGCTCTTTATTAACCAAAAAATGTGATACATATTTACAGTATACAAAGATTGTTCCACAGCATTTCCCTACTTTTGTCCAATTAGAAAAAGGTTTCAACTTTAACACAGTAAAATTATATACAACAAAAAAAGTTATCAAGTACAAATTACAGTTACAACATCTAATCAATTTGTATTTGGCAAAATTAGAGAGTCTAGTTTTGTGAGTCTAAAGTTTTATGCATAATTTACCTTTTATTATACCTAAGGAAAACTTTAAGTCTAATTATTTAGTCTTTAACTTCATCCAAAACCCCCCAGATGAGTGTAATATTACCTAATAACAGGAACATCTAGTTCCCTGGACAGTCAGTCACCTTAGGTTCTTCTGTGACAGTGGGGCATTAAACTTTGGCCTACAGGCCTAGGATATCTGACAGATATTTCAGAGAAGCAGGGAATTTTGAAGGACTGTACTACCTTTTCTTAAACAAGATTGGCAGTCACTTTTTTGTATCCATGAATATCCAGTTTGGACAGCTGTATACAGTTTCTTTGCCAAGAGTTTCAGATGTTTGTGAGCTGCCACATGGTGCCTCAGAACTGAATTTAGGTCTTCTAGAAGAGCAGCCAGGGCTACACAGAGAAACCCTGTCTCAAAAAAACAAACAAAAAAAAAAATGAAAAGAAAAAAACTGAAACAAACTTTCCCAACATACCCATGACAGTCCCTTTCCTATTACCTCTCTCTATAAGTTTCAGCTGATGTTTCCCTACAGAATAAGCCCCTTGGGCTTAATTTAAAGTAGACATATGATTCAGACACAGGAAAGCAACAATTGAGGGTAAAGTCACCAACATAAACATGGACATGAGTGTGCACTTTGGTATACATTGGTAGTGCCAAGGTTTGTTAGATTCTTCTGTTTTTAAATTTAGTGCTGTGTCTGTATAGGTCAGAGGACAACTTGCAGGAGGAGTTAGTTCTCTCCTTCCCATCTTGTGAGTCTATCAGGCATGGTGACAAGGACCTTTACCTGATGAGCGATCTCACTGGCTCTTAAATTAGTTTTTCTTTTTGTGGTGCTGGGCTTTAAGCATGCTAGGTAAATGTTGTAGTACTGAGTTACATTCTCAGACCTCTTGGGTGTTTTAAAAGCCATGTGAACATTAAAATTGGGAAGGAAGAGACCATTGGCTTATCTAGCTGTGCCATCGAGTTTCTTTGTGGTCTCCTGAAGGGAAGCTGGAAGACAGGTGACTGACCAGGTGATCCTGCCCTAGTTACCTTCAAGAGTTCTGTGCAAGCCTCTTTGAGTCTGCCATCTTTAGATGCCTGCAGAAGTAGTAAGAAAAACCTTCTTTGAGTGAATATGTGAGACACCCTGCATTAGGCTGCCATTGGCTTCTCATCCTTCCTGGTTCATGCTCCTGGTGGCTTAACCCCCTCCATTCCTAGTTAGCCTGATGGAGCCTCTAAAAGCTCTGTGCAGCTTTACAGATGCCGTGCAGAGTGTGCCCATGCAGCCCGTGTTTATACAGATGCTGTGCAGAGTGTGCCCATGCAGCCCGTGTTTATATTCTCGTTCTGATTATTTGCGCTGTTGCCCATAATCTTTATGTTCGGTTAGCTATTGCACTCCACTGTCTCCCTTTTCCTCTTTTCTCACCCTGTCTCTCCCTCTTTCTTACTCTTGCTTTTCACACGCAGGCACACATTTGAGAATAGGTCACTGTCGTTATGACCCTGACCCCTCCATCCTCCCATACATGCTTTGCCCAGGGCATTCAGTAGCTTCTTCATTTTTGTTGATGCCCTTCCCCCTCCCATCCCCCACTCTCCCTCTGTCTGCTTTCCTGTTCCTGTCAGTGGTTCAGGGATGTTGATGCAGTTCCACACTCTGTGTGGTTTAGATATTGCTCTGCCAAGCATGGCAGAAGTTGCCCTGGATTTCCTGCAGCCCCTTTTTATCTGGTAACACTTGATTGACACTGTGTAGTGGAGCTAACGGGACAGACATCCTTTAGGGTGTATGACTGTGGAAACATCACCATTGCTCCTTTTTGTCTTCCACTCTAGGTCTGCTGGGAACAACAACCATTCACCTAGACTTATTTAGGAAGCAGCCTAATGGCCCACAGACCTTCAGACTGGTCAGCGGGACGGAGCCTGACAGCTTGGTGTTAGGTTCAGTCACCGCAGAGGTATGATAACATGTTCTGCTACAGTCCTGTCTCCTGCCTGCCTCGGCTTGCTGTTACTTCCATCTGACATGCTAAGCTCACCCAGGAAGCCCTCTTCTCAGCACGGCCTTCAGGCTCAGGTGGACACATCTTGCCACAACTGGCTTAAGCTGGCTACTGTAGGAGATGACCTTTCCTAGTGTCGTTTCAGCTAACCCAGCTGCTTTCCTTTTAAAAATTCCTCTTCTGAGTCATGCTTAGACTTTGATGAGTTTGAGCTTTGCTCTCCTGAGTCTTTGTCAGTCTGGGTTGATAAAACAAACAAACAAAAAACCCTAAGGAACATAGGTGAAGTAGTGGAAACCAGTGTACCACTGTTAAGTCAACTTGTTGCTGTCATCTTCAGAGTCAATCCATATCTGCAGGTTCAAGTTGCAGCTTGTGCCAGCCAACCTGAAAATATTTAACAACAACAACAACAAAAAAAAAACATTCAAACTGCATCATATTGAACATGTACAGACATTTTTTTCTTATCACAATCCCATGGGCAGTACAGAAAAAATAGCTAGTGGGAAGCAACTGTCCACGGAAGCCTTGGCTCTACTATGTTTCAAAATGAATTTCTATCTTTGCCACAGTTTTCTTACATAGAACCTGGTGAGCCGAAGTCCTGGCCCACTCCTGTTTCTGCTGCAAAGATAGAAAAGGACCGTACGGTGATGCCATGTGGGACTGTGGTCACCACTGTCACTGCTGTGAAGACCAAGCCTCGCTTTGACACTGGGAGGGCGTCCCCTCTGAGCCCAGGTGAGACCCCAGAGTGCAGTTTCATTGCAGAAGATGCACAGGTCCTCATCCTCTGTGGGGTGGGTCTCATCCTGCAGCACTGAGCATTGTAAGCTGCAGCGCCAAGCTTTGGCAAAAGAAGTCTGATGGCATGGGAAGAAAGACATTGGCATTGCACAGTTATTTTTATACGCTACGAAAAACAGTTGGCAACGAGCCAGGCATGGTGACAGATGCCTTTAATTCCAGCTGTTGGGAAGCAGAGGCAGGTGGCTCTCTGTGAATTCCAGGATAGCCAGGGCTACAAGACCCTGTGTCAAAAGAGAAAGTGGTTAAGGGCCAGAGATGACGTTTTGCCTGAAAATTTCACTAAAGTTGCAATCTGGTTCTAAGACTCCAGCCACATGGGACTCATGATGGTTAGGTCAAGTTAGTTGAATGTAAAACACTGCGGATAAGGCAACATGATGTAAAACTGAGGATGTGGCTCCGTTGGGCAGCGTTGGCCTAGCATGGATGGGTCCCCAGCATTGATTGTATCAAGTAGGCATAATGGCGCACATTTGTAATTGCAGCACAGGGTAAGTGGAGGTAGGAGGATCAGGAATTCAAGGTCATTCTTGCCTAATATGAAATTTAAGGCCAGCCTAGGATATATGATGCTGTGTCTCAAAAAAAAAAAAAAAAGGTAGTTTTGTTTTAATGGGGGCAGCACTGACTTTCCTATTGCAATGTAGCAGGGCGTTGTCAGGAGACATGGAGAATGAAAAACACATTTTATTGGTATATTGTTTCTGTTTGTGCAAAGGAACTATCTTCCCAAAATATCATCAGGGACCCACAATTCACACGAGAACTCCAGTTTCATTAAAATGGCTCTGAATTTTTACTCCAGTTTAGACTCCCAGCCCCACTTTTGCCAACATGGTAAAAGAATTGAGAGGGTATAAACCTTAAAACCCAGCCCTGGCCAGTAACAACTGCAGGGCCTCAAGGTGCAGCCCCTTCTAGAATCTTCTCACCTTCTAGAATCTTCTGTTGGGTGTTTGCATGCCCTTGGTGATAGAGTCTTGTTCTTACAGAGTCCCCCGTGAGGACACCCATCAAGGTGAAGGTCATTGAGAAGGACATCTCTGTCCAGGCTATTTCCTGCCACAGCGCTCCCGCTCCTGTCAGCAAGACGTTCTCCTCTTCAGACACAGGTAAGGTGTGATCTGTTCTCCATCTCTGCACTTCTGAGCTTTAGGAGTGAAGGTTTTCTTTACTTTATCTTTGGGGAGTCTTTGTTTTAGTTGCAAATAGAAAAATTAAAAGGGAGCTGGGACTGTCAGAGGAAGGAAGATGGAAGACAGAGCAGGGTCACCGCTAGGTCTGTGGAGCACTTTAACAAAACAAGCGGGTAGTGGGGCCCCACTTTGTAACTTTCTGAAAGCCATCTTTCCTCTCATTTGGCACATGGGTGATGCTAGTGCCGTTGGATAGGCAACACAGGAAATAACACGGGCTGGATGCTGTGCTTGGTTTATACTGTGTGCTCAAGAACTTGAGAACAATTTTCTGAGCTCTCTGGGTGTTTCTTTTAGCTATTTTTGTATAGCTGCGGTGAACAGCTGACAGACACAGCCTCATGGTGAGAAAGATTGTTTCGGCTCCAGTTTCAATCCATCATTGCGGGGGAAGGGGGAACATAGCATTGCAAACATGTCATGGAGTCAGTACTACATTAGCCCAGGAAGTAAAAAGATTCTAAAATCAGGGGCCAAGCTATACCCTTCAAACACCTGTCCCTAGTGTCAGATGTCTGCCAGTGAGCCTCTACTTTCTAAAGGTTCCACAGCCTTCCAGAATAGTGCCACTGGCCAGGGAACAAGTGTTTAGAACATGAGCCTTTGGGAGACATTTGATATCTACGCCATATTGGACCCTGATTCCAAAAGTTCATAATCGTCTTATAATGCAAAATGCATTTGGGCCAACTTCAAGAATACTCATAAACTCAATAGTTCCAACATTGTTCAAGGATTGGATCTAAGTGTAGAGTTTTGTTTTTGAGACTCAGGAAAGTCCCTTAGCTGTGAGCCCCTGTAAAATCAAAAGGAAAGTCATGTATTTCTAGACTGCAAAGGTAGAGTAAATGTGCCCATTCTAGAAGGGAGAAATGGGAGGATGAAAGGAGAGATTAGACTAGAGGGAGACTGAACCTCAGCAAGGCACTGGGTGCTCTAGCCCAGTGTGGCCTGAAATGCTCGTGGTGGAATGTTCTGAGTACCAACAGACACAGAGAGTTCCATTCCTGTGGCCTTACCATTTGCAGCCCATGTGACCTCTTTCTGGGGCTAGCTCCACCTACAGCTTTCCTTGGGAGATGTCCCATGGTTCAGGGGTCTCTACTGCAGCTTAGGCTTCATCCATGGAGACTCTGCCCTATGAGATGCTCCTTACAGGAAACGCAACCCTGAATTACATGGCCTCACAAGCTTTCCTAATCTAGGCATTTTTTTTCATAATGCCATAATTCTTATATACTGCATGTATGAAAATCTCGCACCATGTGGTCAACACTAAGTTTCACCGATTGCTTCTTACGTATCATGGGCCTGTAGGCTGAAGACGGGTGCCCCAACATTATAGAAAATCTTTGGGTGACTGTCCAGGCAGCAAGATGTCTCTTGTCAATTCTAGAGTTTTGGAAGTTGCTTACAATGCACTTCCTGTTAACTTAGATAATATTATATCTTTTTCCTCTTTCTCCCAAGCCTGTGTATGATTTTTAAACACACTGTAACCCGTTCAGAGGTTTATTTTTGTCTAAATCTGTCTTTTTCGCATATCTGTAATCATTTCCCAACAAGGAATGCCTTTTTCTTTTAATTCCTAAGTGGATATGGCTAGGACCAACTCCATGGCCTTGCCTGTTGGCTCTGCCCCATCCAACATGGTGGAGGTTTGTTCATTGCCTCTGTGGGCCATGCTTACTGCCTCAGCTCCAGGGGTGCAGCAGGTCTATGTCACGATTAACTGGAACCATATCCAGCACTCTGCTCACAAACCCCATTTAAGTGCAGGACCTCCCAGAAGAGCCAGAGTTCTGCTGCCAGCTCGAACAGGAATCTGGTTCTCAGAGGAGCCAGCCGTGCAGTTTTGCTGCTAAGGCTGAGTCAGGAAGCCTTATCTTAAAGGAATCATGCCTCGGCTCACTGCCAGCAAACTGAACCTATCTGAAAAAAATGCTGCTACCAAGAAGCTTAACTCTGTTCTTTTGTGTCTAGAATTCCTTCCCAAGCTCTCTCAGGTTTTATGTGGATGTAGCACATTGGTGCCATTTTGTAATCGTACCAAAGAATTTCACAATATCCTGAAATGGAGTATAACAAAGGTTTATTTATTTGGGGATAAACTCAGTAAGGATAGCAATCCACAATCCTCTCTGTGCACTGGGAACTGGAGCCAAATCCAGCAGCAAAGAGAGCTGGGTACACTTCTTGTCTGCCTTTATAGTACATGAGACCACACCCAAAGTGGGCTGGTGTCTTAAAGGCTATTGGCTGAAGGAGTTCCTACCACAAAAATGTGGCACAAATAGTCTCTAGTCCTGTTCTCAGTGGAGTCCTTGTTCCCATTCCCAAAGAGCAGAAGCTCAGTCTCACCGACCGCATCTCTCAGCTCTCAGATCTCCACACACCCACAGAAATGAACCTAAGGCTTACTTACAGTGTTCTAGGGCTTTTCTTCCTTTTTAAAAATTATATTTTTATTTATTTTTGATAATGTCATACTTATATACAAGATACATTGTATCTTGATCATAGCTCCCCACAGCTCCCCACTCCCCCTCTTCTCAGTTCTTCCCTAACACAAACACCTCCCACCCCCATGTCTTACTCTTTTTATAACCTACTGGGTCCCTGCATATATGAGGACATCTATCTATTGGAGCATGGATAACCCACTAGTGACTAAAACCCCTGAAGAAAAATGACTTCCCCTCCCCCAGCAGCCATCAACTTCCAGTAGCTCTTCAGATATAAACCCACTCATCCATGTTGAATATTGTGGCTTGATCTTGTGTAAGTAATCACTGCTGTTGTGACTTAATGGGTATGATAGCCGTTTCCTATCCAGAGGACAGCATTTTATAGCACTCTTTCCTACCCTGTATCTCCTCTTTCCTCCCCTTCTTCCAGAATGTTCCCTCAGCCTTGGGGAAGTTACTTGTTCTCAGCATTTTTATTAGTTATGAGTCTCTGCTTAAAGGGGGTGGGCTTCTCTGAAAAGCAGTTGAGATTAACACTATGGATATGAACAAATTTTTGACACCATGTCTATTTAGCAAAATAACAATAGAGGGCTCCTTCTCGTTGTTTTTTTTTTTTTTTTCTTTTACCAGTTTATAGGATCAGGAGTGAATTCCTATGCAACAGACTTCAAATCCAATCAGAAGCGGTTGGGTTATTTCATAGTAGCCATGGCACTATTGCGCTAGTAGATACATCTTGCCTGTTAGGTCAGTATCATAGGGTGCAGGGTCTACTGCTGGGTAAGCCCATTGATTCTTTTTCTCCCCCAGCAGCCTGCATAGCACCTTCCAGCAGGGAGGAAGTTTTCAGGTTAGTTCCAGATTTCTCTGTGTTCTAAACAAAAGTGTGTGGTGTCTTCGGCAATAGGTCTTACCTTCTAGTTATGGTGGGCAGCAAGAGCAATGGCAGTAGCCTGTGTCATTTGGGAGTGTCTAGAGTTTCTGGAAGGGTTTTTCTAGTCCACATTTCCAAATTCTCCCATGTTTTTCCCACAAGCTATTTCCAAAGGCCTAAGAACCACATATCCAGGTTTGGCAGAAGCATCAACCTCACTTCTCCACTACCAATTTTCTGGATTAGTTTTTTTTTTTTTTTTTTTTTTTTTTTTTGTATATTTTGTATCACTGTTACCAAGGAAACTGGCAGAAACAGTGTAATGGAGGAAAGATTGTTTTGGCTCACTGTTTCAAGAGTAAATTCATGTTAACCAGAGTGTGTAATAGAGCCTATTCACATCATGGCCCACCAGGAAGCAGAGAGGGAGCTCTGGAACCAAGGCCTGAGCCTTGACCTTCAGTGGCAGTGGTTTTATCCCTAAAGGTATTATAACCTCCAGAATAGCACCCTCATCTGGGAAGCAGGCCCTTTAAACACTGTGGGGGACATTTCACATTCAAGCTGTATCAGTATCAGTTCTCCAATTTTAGGGTTGTTTTCATGTAATCCTCATCTTGAAGATACATTTTCCTTTCTATCAGTCAGTGGGGACCTAAGTTTGATCTCCAACATCCACTTAAAAATCAGGAGTGGCCAAACAAGTCTATAAGCCCACCTCTGGGGATGTAGAAAAAAAAGGTCCCTGGGGCTTGCAAGGAGCCAATCTGAACCAATTGGTGAGCTCCAAATTCAATGAAAAATGGTATCTCAAAAAACAAGATGGAAGCCGGGTGATGGTGGCGCGCGCCTTTAATCCCAGCACTCGGGAGGCAGAGGCAGACGGATCTCTGTGAGTTTGGGACCAGCCTGGTCTACAGAGCTAGTTCGAGGACAGGCTCCAAAGCCATAGAGAAACCCTGTCTCAAACAAACAACAACAAAAAAAAACCAAGATGGAGATCTTTTAAGAAGAGACCCATTGTCAACTTCTGGCCCCTACCCATGTGCACCAGAATTGAATGAATACATATGCACACACAGAGACACATGCATACATACATACAACATGCACACACACTCATACACACAAATGAGGCTTATAAACATCACAGAAAGTGTCAAGGTTTTAGGAATTTTGTGCCAGGCACTAGGCAAGAATAAGTGTGTCACTGACTGTGGAAACCAGACCCTGTGACCTGCGGCCATGGCCATTCTTTTTTGTTGTTGTTGTTGTTCTTTTGTTTTTTGAGACAGGGTTTCTCTGTGATTTTGGAGCCTGTCCTGGAACTAGCTCTTGTAGACCAGGCTGGTCTCGAACTCACAGAGATCCGCCTGCCTCTGCCTGCCGAGTGCTGGGATTAAAGGCATGCGCCACCACCGCGCCCGGCGGCCATGGCCATTCTTTTTTTTTTTTAATATTTATTTATTATGTATACAATATTTTGTCTGTGTGTATGCCTGCAGGCCAGAAGAGGGCATCAGACCTCATTACAGATGGTTGTGAGCCACCATGTGGTTGCTGGGAATTGAACTCAGGACCTTTGGAAGAGCAGGCAATGCTCTTAACCTCTGAGCCATCTCTCCAGCCCCAGCCATGGCCATTCTTAAAGCATTTTTGTTGTATTTGTTTTTTCATTTGCTTCTCTAGTCCTGGAAATAAAACCCAGTATTTACTTCGTAAGTATCTATCATAGAGCTACACCAGCGTCCCTCTTTGTCATGTTTAATTTTGCCTTAGCAGAACAATGTAAACTCCATTAAACACCTCCACTCCGCCACCTGACTGATGGCCTGGCATCATTCTCCTTGTCAAGTGGCGATTATTTTTTAAAAATAAAACAAAAGAGAGAGAAGAACTCACCTCACGGAGCATGCAGGCTCTGTTAGCAGTACTTGGTATATTTATGACACAGGAAGGGCCAGCTCTTAATTGCTTTTATTAGCTGCCTGTAGTTAGTGTTGTGTGTCAGCTGCTTTTGGGAGGGAGAGTTATGTGCCCTTGTGCGGTCAAATTTTTCCCAGTGTTTAAAGAATTTCTTCTTTTTTTCTTTTACTTTCTTTTTGTTGTGTGTGTGTGTGTGTGTGTGTGTGTTACTGCATTCATGTGGAGCTCAAGGGGGACAACCTGCAGGCATCTGTCCTCTCCTTCCCCCCACTGGGTCCCAGGGATCAAATTCAAGTTAGAGCGTCCGGCACGGTGCCTTTACTCACTGTACCATCTCATCTACCTACAGTTTATTTGTTTTTGTCTGCTGGCTTTTGCCACTTTGCATAGTCTTCTTGACAAAATGCAGTCAATTTGTAAACAGTAAAACACATGAGTTTTACGCAGACACATCAATGAGTAGCTCATAACTGCGGGGAACAGATGATGATGACCCCCCCCTCGTTTCTAAAGATAACGTTTTGCAGGAACTAGACCTTGCCTGTTCATTTACGTTTGGCTCCTGGCTGCTTCTACTCTATGGAGAGATGAGTTGTAATACCTCAACCCCTTACTTTATCCCTCTTTCTCCAAAATGTTTGCCATCCACTGCTTATAGACCATCCGTGCCCCTTCCTCTGGGAGTTCCAGAGGAGCCTTTTAATCTTGCTACTGAACTCAGTGCTACCTTCCTCCTGGCAGAGCTACTGGTGCTGAATGGCTCAGATCCTGTGGCTGAAGTTGCCATTCGGCAGCTCAGTGAATCCTCAAAGCTGAAGCTGAAGTCCCCACGGAAGAAAAGTACCATCATCATTTCAGGGATCTCCAAGGTAGGCGAAGGCAGCACTCCCGTCCCTCATCTACCCAGACGATCCCCTCTACAGAGTCTAATGCAGTTCCTTCCTACCAGAGAGGTAGTTACTTTGGGACCACGGTAGTCATTTGTCCTGTTGATACAGGAAGGTAGCAGCCATCTGCTTAGTGATGCTCTGAGCCTTGAGAGCTTGGTAAGTCATTTCTGGAATAATTACTAAGAGAGAAAGAAAAGCACATGGTACAGGCTCTACCTCACTGCCTCCCAAGTTCATTTTTTCATTATTACTCATTTCCAAAACATTTAAATATTTTATAATAAATATGTGTATTCCTTTTCATTACTGATAGAAACAAAGATTGTTCTGCAGAATGTTCTAGTTCAGCTCCCCTGCTCTTCCACTCTGTGGTAACTTTTGGGGAGCAGAAGGAAGGTGTGAACTGCCTCTGTTTTCAGCCATGCCCCTGGAGCACAGAGAAGGCTAGATCTTCAGTGCCAGGGGCCATGGGAAAAACTGGTTCTTTCTAGACGTTTCCAAATGTAGATGGAGAGAGAGCGCTGCAGTAAGCGACGACTAGGTAGCTGTAGCCATGACTAGGGAGGATGGTTGGGTCCTACAAGGCAGGCAGGAGAGCATGCTGGAAATCACTCTCTTAGTTGCTGGCAGGTGCCAATAATGAGTCACGATAGGTAGTGATATACACAGTATTGTGAGTGTCCTGGATCCAGAACTTCAAAAGAAAGCTCATGATGGCCTTGAACACCAAGGCAGGGGGTGTCTCTTCTTGGCTTCTTCAGTCACCAGAGTATGAGGGGCAGATCTCTGGGGCCAACAAGGCCAAATAGTGGAAGCTTTTATTCAGTCTGGGTTAGTAAGCAAGACCCATGATCATCTTCTCTCTACTTTCTGGCTTTGCCTCAGAATCATCAGATGATCTTCATATTTAATACCTGTAGGCCACTTTGATTATTAATTTTATTGGCATACAGCTGTTGTATTGGTATCATACCATGCACTTCTGTAAGCTGGTTCATCTGTCAGCTGTCCCTTAGCAAAGCTACTTGTGTGACTGCCACCCAGGTTGAGAACAGCCTGGGTGCTGCGTCTTTCAGTCATTCCTGTTGAGCCACTGTCCCAGCTTTCCACATTACCTTTTAGTTTAGTGCCTGTAACTTTACAAACAAATACAGTCCTTAAGAGGACCCATCATCTTCTGGTTAATCTCTACTTTGAGATAGAAAGGTGCTTAGTAACAAGAGTGTAAAAGACTAAATCTGCCCAAGTTTATACTCTTTGCTGAGCTATACCTTATCTACTTTGAAGAAAGTGATAGTCCTTGCCACTCACCTTCTGGGGTTCCCTTACTGATAGGTGTGCAGTAGGAAGTGTGTTAACTCTTCTCCAGCACCCTCAGCACCCTCCAGACCACCTCTGGATGCCTTGTGGCTCTCTGACTTGGCTAAGATGGAAACATATTTTATAAGCATTTACCATGTAACACAGGGGCCTTTGGGGGCTAGCTGTCCTTGCTACTGCTTGATATATGTAGTCACAATGCCTTGGGAGGCGATATTCAGGTGGTGTCAAACCCTCTCTGTCTTCCATGTGCTCTTGTTACATCCATGGGCTGGTTTTTCATTTACCCTCAGCCTTGTTGTACCTCTCCCCTGACAGACCTCACTGTCTCAGGACCACAGTGCTGCCCTCATGCTGGACTATGCAGCTTCTATGGACAGCACCAAACAAGGGGATGCCCCATCCACTCTGTGCCCTCAAGAAGCAGCTGCAGCCTCTTCCACCTCCCCACCTGAAGATGAGCCCGCCCAGGCCCTACCTGCCCTCAAGCCTAGAGAGGATGATTTAGACTCCTGGGACCTGGAGAAGGAACCCCCAGCAGCAGCATGGAGTGGTCCAGCCTTACAGGAACTGGATGGGGACGAACTGTCAGAGAGCTCTTTGAGTGCCTCAGAGCTTGGAGCCATCAAGAAGCATAAAGGTACCCGTTCCCAAGCCTCCCAGCTTCTCTCTTGGGCTTCCCTCTCTGTGTTGTTGCTCCCATGCTGGCCTCCCTTCCTTTTGTCCTCTCTGTGGCTGTCCTGGCTTCATCCCCTCCCTCCCAGTATGCTCAGACACTGAGAGCTGGAAGGCAGGTAGGAAGCCTGCATATGAGCAGCTGGGGCTTCATCTTCTCAGCTGAGGCCACTGTGTTTTCATGCCTCCAAGCACCCTCCCTGTCTGGCTCTCTCCATCTGGAAACAGAGCTATCCAAGGCATCAGAGTACCACCAGGAGTTAGTGCCATAGTGGCCAGGGACAGAGCAAAGTGAGCAGAGATTGGCATCTAACCTTACTTGCTCCTCTCAGTCTCTTTTTCCAACTAGAACCAAACGAGACCTCACCGCCTGGAATTAACAAGATCTATAAGGCAAGAATCCCCCCAGAATAACTACTCACTGACTTGATACACACATAGTAACGAAGTCATTTGTTAGCACAATCAGTTTGTTTTCCTCATGAGCAATGAGCCCTTATTTCAGAGCCTGGAATTTCTTGTGGGTGGACACTTGGACCTAGACCTTTGGGAACAGTTCCAGGACTTGGAGATTTCATACTCACTGAGCTTCACCTCTAAGACCTAGAAACCATCCCTAATATCCACGTCCTCAAAAAGATGAGTGCTGAAAGAGGCACCTGAGTCAACCCAGGAGCTGTGGTGGAACTCAGTATCCACTCCTAACTCTGCCTTGTATCTGGGGCTCCAAGGCCCACTTACCTCCAGCAGATTTCTCAGGATTCTCTTGGAGTGCACTGGGCAAAAAGCTTAGCCATCCCAGGTATTAAGAATCCTGGCCAACTACTTCTGCTAGAGACAGGTGGGGTCTCCTGCTGGGCAATTTTGCCTCATGGAGGACATAGGTGATGTTTGCAGACAGCTGCGGTGTCATAGCCAGGAAAAGCAGTACTTTTGGCCCCTAGGGGGCAGAAGCTACAGGTACCACACTCTTTAGGGAGCATGGCACAGACACCACCACACAGTGGAATACAAGTCCCAGGTGCTGAGGTTGAGCTGTTGCTGTTTAGCTTCTTGCCTGTGACTTGTGCCCTTTGCCAAATGGATAGGGGAAGGAATTGAACATTAAAAGAGGAAAGAGAGAAAGAGGGTGTTCCTGGGGAAGATTTCATATAACCCCAGCCTCTGTTTCTCACAGCTTGGCCTTGGGGACCCTTGGTTGAACACTGTATCCTTCCTGGGTGAGCTGTGTCCCAGGGTATCAGGTGGACTATCTACTGACAACCCCATGTGCATACTCTGACCTGGTCTTTGTCCTGGGATCATAGAAGCCTCTGGGAGGTTGCTGGGAAAGTCAGTGAGCAGGGGAGAACAAGGAATACTAGGGTATATCCTGTCCTCCACTTGTTTGAGTTAATAGTCTATATATTCATGTCCCTGCAGAACCCAAAGATTCCTCTGTGCCCCCCAGGTTTCTAAGAGATGCCAAGCCTACCACCCCTGTGCATCCACCCACCGCTCCTTTTCTTCCTTCCAGCCTTTCCTGCTCCTGCTAGCTTTGTCTCCCTTGGGGTACCCTCCTTGCTGTGCACCTAACATCCTTCTCCCTTCACTGGCCAGACGGATGAATGTCTCTTAGGAGTCTGGATGTCTGTCACATCTTCTGGGGGCTGGAAAAGCCTCTTTGCATGAGAGCTTCCCCCAGAGGCTGGGCATTGGGGGTCTAAGCATGTTTGACTGATCTGGGAGCTGAGGTTGAACCTGCCCTCGGGTACTTGAAATGCCTTGACCTAAAGTTTTCTGAAAGAGAGTATTTGGCAACATATTAAAAATTATTTTGTAGAGCTCAGGCATGGTAGCACATGCCTTTAATACTAGCACTTGGGAGACAGAGGCAGGGGGATCTCTGAGTTTAAGGCTAACCTGGTATATATGGTGAATTCCAGGCCAACCAGAACTAAATGGTGGAACCTTGTTTTTTTTTGGGGGGGGGGACTAGAGAGATGCTCAGTGGGCAAAGTGTTTACTATGCAAGCATGAAGAACCAAGTTCAGATTCCCAGTAGCCATGCAAAAACATATACATCTGTAATCCCAGTGCTAATGGGAGACAAAGACATAAGGATCCCGGGAGCTCTCTCTAGCCAGACTAGCCAGTGGGTGAGCTGCAGGTTTAGTGGGGTATTCTGTCAAAAACTGTGGTGGAGAAAAATAGAGGAAGATACCTCATATTAACCTCTAACCCCCACACAGATGTATAGGTGACTACACCTGCAATATGCCCCCCCCACACACATACGCTTAGTTTATATCCTGCAGTTTCTAGAAGCTTTGTACTTAGCCTGAGATGTTGGCAGAATGTTAAATAAGTCTACGTTGGGTTGCCAAACCATTTCATTTCATGATATTTTTTTCAATACTGGTACTACAGGAAATGGCTTGGTGGGGTTTAGTTGGTTTTTTGTTTGTTTCTGTTTTTTACATTTATTTTATGTGGGTATTTTTTAAAAATTTATTTTATATGGGTGTTTTTTTTTTCCTGAATGTATATCTGGGTACCACTTGCATGCCTAGTGCCTTCAGAGGCCAGAAAAGAGTATCCCATTCCCTGGAATTGGAATTATAGGTGGTTGTAGGCTACCATGTGGGTGCTGGGAATAGAACCTGGGTCCTCTAGAAGAGCAGCCAGTGTTTGTAACCTCTTTTTAAAATTTTACATACCAATCCCAGTTCTCACTCTCTCCCCTCCTCCCATTCCCTTCACCTGTCCCCCACCCCACCCCACCATCCACTCCTCAAAGAGGGTAAGGCACATTGCTTTGGGGAAGGCCCAAGGCCCTTCCTACTGTATCTGGGCTGAGCAAGGTATCCATTCAAAGAGAACAGGTTCCAAAAAAGCCAGTACGAGCAGTTGGGATAAATCCTGGTGCCAGTGGCCCTGCAGTCTGCCCCAGCCATACAACTGTCACCCACATTCAGAGGGACTAGTTTGGACCTATGCTGTTTCCTTCCCTGTCCCTACGTAGATCCACCTGGAAAGGGAAATAGACAAGATGGCCTGACAAAATTGGGATACGAGGGTGGGGGGAGTAGGGAGGGCAGAAGGGGAAGAAGAGGGGAGAAGTGGGGGAGGAGAACTTGAAGGAACAGGATAGTCGAGATGGAGGAAGGACAGAGATGAGAGCAAGGAAAGAGATATTTTGATTCAGGGATCCATTATGGGGTTAGCAAGAAACTGGCACTAGAGAAGTTCCCAGGAATCCACGAGGATGACCCCAGCTAAGACCCTAAGCAATAGAGAAAAGAGTGCCCAAACTAGCCTTGCCCTGTAGTCAGACTGATGAATATCTTAAATATCACCATAGAACCTTCATCCAGCAACTGATGGGAACAGAGGCAGAGGCCTGCATTGGAGCACTGGACTGAGCTCCCAAAGTCCAGTTGAAGAGTGGGTAGAGTGAGAATATGAGCAAAGAGGTCAAGACCCTGATGGGGACGCTCACTGAAACAGTTTACCTGAGCTCTTAACTTCTTAGCCATCTCTACAGCCCCCAGGAATTGGTTTTAAACCAAGATTTACATATGACTTGCAAACCATCTGCATCTTCTAGTATAGTCAGGAGAGTGTTGAAGGCTTTGGATTTCCATGGAACTGGAATTCTCCTGGATTCTTGCTGAATGGGAATTTATATATTGTATTTCAGCCAAAATAGAAAATTGATTTCCCAAGTTCAATTTAAGTTTTTATTTTATTTTTATTTTCTAGACAGGTTTCCCTGTAGTTTTTGGTGCCTGTCCTGGAACTAGCTCTTGTAGACCAGGCTGGTTTCAAACTCCCAGAGATACGCCTGCCTCTGCCTCCCGTGTGCTGGGACTAAAGTCATGCGCCACCACCGCCCAGCTATTTTAGGTTCTAAAAGCACTGGCAGGACTGGAGATGTAGCTCAGTGGTAGAGTGCTTTGTATAGCATGCATGAGGTCCTAGGTTTGTTCCCAGCACTTGAAAAGAAAGTACTGCTGCAGCTGTGTGATAATAAGCCCGCTGGAACTGTACACATAGGTCTGGGTGGTAAATTTTGTCCTGTGTTCATCACAAAGGCCCTTAGAAAGATTTGAGGAAAAAAAACTGGAAAGAAACGTTGCCAAATATCTTGGATGGCAACCTTGCATGTGTACATGTGTGTGCTTAAAAATGCATATACATGTACATGCATGTACAAATAGGAGCATGACTGCCCATGTTCACATATGTATGTGTATACGCATGTAATATATGTGCATGTGTGTATGAGTCTCTGCTATGTGTGCATGTGTGTGCCTGTATACAAGTGTGAGCATGTGTGTGCATCAGTGTACTCAGGTGTGCATGTGAATGCGTGTGTGAGCATGTGTGTGCACTGTGATACAATGACTCCAAGCCCTAACTTTCATTCTGACTCTGTTCTTGCTTGCTCTTCTTTTTGCCTCTCCACATCTCTGCATCTCGTGCTCGTTCCCTTTCACTTAAGAGGATCACTATGCCAACCAGAATTAATTATCTGCACAGTAAGTTATTTTTCATCTTGCATTTTTAAAACATTCTGTGTAAATGACTATGTAGAGAGTACTGGCAGAGTGAAGGGTTTCCCACTGCCTGACCTTTCCTGTGGCTGGTTTTCTGTGGTCTTGACTTCTAAGTAGATTGTCACCTTCATCAGCCATCAGACAGGACACTTCCTCTGTCCTCTGATGGTGCAAAGCCACCTTGCTGTGATGGCTTCAGCAAGGTATCACCTAGGCAGCCTGGCTGGGATAAGGGAGCCTGGCAGAGCTTTACTGGTTTGTTGTCTCTTGAGTTGTCTCTTCTATGCATGGTCTGTCTGAGACTTCTTTTGAGATCTGAGGTTGCTTTTGGACACCAGAGAACACGCTTTCAGGTTGCCAGGGCCATTGTCTTCCCACATGCAGATTTTAATACAGATTCTCCTATTGGCTACTTATATCTGCCCCGTCACAGAAATAAATAGGATAAATTTAGGAATGTGACAGCAGGGCTAGAATTTAGAATAATTTTCAAATTCCTTTCTGTGTCTATTCATGCTTCAGTCTTCTTGGGGGTGTTTTTAAAGGGGAGACTAACACCAGGAAGAGAATTTCCCCCAGTGCCAGCTCCCCATTTAAAAACTATGTGATTTGCCTCAGATTTCACATAACTTCAAATGAAAGTTTGAAAACCCAGTGTGTGAAAGTCAAACCAGTACAGCCAGGGATCATGTCTCCTTAAATACTGGAGGCTTTTTAATGTCCACAGACTTATGCTAAGCAACACCCCCAGGAAGGCCAGTGTGATATTTTAGCATGTGGACACTCACATAATGACAACTCAGGAGTTTCCTTCTTAAGACTTTGTGCATGGAGCCTTCCTGCTCCTACACATATGCTCCTTCATATGATTTCCTGTGAACTGTGGTCATCTGATGTGCTAGAGAGCTTAAAAGCTTATCTCTGTGCGTGACCTCCATTTATCCATTCCTCAGCTCCTAGCAGACTCTTCTGAGCCCACTACCCTCACCAGTGTCTTTGTGCCTCTCATCCTGACTGATCTGTATATCTGTGACCATGGTTCTTCCAGAATTATTTGTCTCTAATGGTAATTGTGGTGATGAGGGTTAAACACATAGTAAATGTGTTAGTTCATAACTGGGAATACGGTTCTGTGGTTCTGTGGTAGAGTTTATCTGGTACCCATTAGATGTGAGTTTGATATCCAGCACCACAAAAGAGACAAAGATCTCTATGTGATTTGCCTCAGATTTCACATAACTTCAAATGAAAGTTTGAAACCCCCCCCCCCACACACACACACAGAGAGAGAGAGAGAGAGAGAGAGAGAGAGAGAGAGAGAGAGAGAGAGAGGAGAGAGAGAACTTATTTGAGTTATTCCTCACAGGCACAAATGAACTTTCCTTGATGGAATGTCCCATCCTCCCCACATCCTGGTATCCTTCTTTGGAGACAGGATTCTTCTGGAATCCTGCCAAAGGCCATGCCAGTGCCTTGATCTGCCCACTGTGTCTTTATGCTCCTCCCTGAGACCATGAGGCACCCTTTTCTCTAGACACCTGGCAGCCATTTCTCAAGGGTGGGTCCCGTTGACATTCAAGGCCAGACCCTTCCACTAGCAGCACAGAAAAGCTAGACCTGGGAACACTGGTTTCGTGAGCCAACTCACCTTAGGCCCACACATATGTCATTGTGGGACCTGAATAGTCACTTCTCCAACGCAGTGAAGGTTCCCCCAGACTCGAGAGTGCAAGCCTGCTGAGACAATATCAGCACCCATATCAAAGGAATTCCCTTCAGTCTGGAAGACCATGTCATCCTCATAGAAGTCATAATTTCCAAGGTCTTACAAACCAGTGCAGGAAGATTGTCATGTCAGTGCACAGCATAGGATAGCATCCATATCTGACAGATGCTGGAAAGGGAAGTTTAGCACACCAGCAGAGGGACTGCAGCCATCATGAGGGAGGCTGGAAGAACAGAAAACAACATTGCTATAGGCCGCATCATGGTGTGGGACCCGAGAACAGGTACGCGTCTGCTGAATGCATACTGCAGCTTAAACCTTGGACATTTGTAGAGATCACAACAAACACACACTTAAAGCCTTCCTTTTTCTTCCTTCTAAATCTTTCTGCAGTTGATCTTAGCCAAACAGCTGAGAAACAATAATACTTAAGACCCTCAAGTCAGTCAGTCTTACAATCTTGTTGAAAGTCTTTGACACTTCAGGGCCGGAATTTGACTTTAGGTATTCATGCTGCAGTTTCTCTTGAGGAAATTGTAGTGATGGCCAGGAAGTGTGACCATTACCTTTTAAAACTGTTTGAAAAAAAAAGATAATTTTAAAAAGCTGTTTGAATATAGTCACCCTGTGCCTGTCTTCATGGTCTGACTTCCTGCCTTAACCTGGACGAATCCATGTTTGTCCCTTGTGAGTGAGGTACCTGTGTTGTCTTAAATGGTAGCTTTATGATCTTTTATTTCTATACAAACCTGAGATTGGAGTGTCGAATGAACTGGCTTCTTCTGAAGACAGGAGGAAGAAATTGCCCTGGCCTTCGTGGCCTTCCTTGCCTTACAGATATCTCTATCTTTACCTCTTGTCCTCCGCATCATTTTCTCTCTGTGTCTCTTCAAATTTCCCTTTCTCATAAGGTCACCAGACATCAGGAATATTTTATTAGGCCCATCTTAATTATCGCCTTTTAATTTGATCACCTCTGGAATGACTCCATCTCCAAAGGGTACATTCTGAGATTCTGGGGGCTAGGAGTTCAACACAGGAACTTGAGAACAACACAGTTCAGCTCATAGCACTGTACTGTTCTAAAATACAGTCCCCACCCCAGGCTAGGCTTCAGTCCAGGGACATGCAGAGTCCGTCCTACCAAGAGTTCTGGGGTCTACAGTTGGCCCAGGGCATGGATTATTAAGTTCTTTTTCTCAGGCTTCCCTTTACCCTCCAACCTCTGCTACTTCAGGTGTGAGGTCCCCCCCCCCCCCCACTGTTTGTGCTCTTTGGGAACTCCAAAGCTAACCTAGAACAAAATCTAGGAGGTGCTTGTAAGTCTGAAATCCTCACAGACCCTCCTTCCCACCTCTAGCCCAGGTAACCTAGAGCTTGGAAACCACTCAAAGCCAGGAGGGCCTATGCCTAGAGCTTGGTTCTCTGCCTGCCTCATGCTTTTGATATGCCAGAATTACCTATACGAGTGTCTTTGTATTCATGCACGAACCAGCTCCAGTCATGCCCAGCTGGAGGTTAGTACCCAGCCATCCAAACACTAACTGGTGATTGGCCTCTTCCTCAGAGACAAGACTCACTCTAGGAACAATCCCTCTCACCTGTGGCAACACCAGGCTGTGGCTTGGAGCAGAGTTGTTTGCTTGACCATTTACCTCCTTTTCCTTCTCTTTCCAGCATCCCCAGACCTTAGCAATTGCTCTGGGATAAATGTGAAACTCTGTCCTAACTCGCTTCATGACAAGCAATTTGTTTGTTAAAGGAGAGGTTTTTAAACATTTTCTGGCAAATGTGTGCAGATTAAATTAGCTTACTCCTCTGAGGCAGTCCAGCTTTTCTGCTTCTGCCAACAAGACAAGGAAAACTCATCACTAAAGTCAGGCTGCCATGGTGACTGTTTGTTTGTTTGTTTTGGGGGTTCTTTTATTTGTTTTGTTTTTGTGGTTTGTTTTTGATTTGGGGTTTCCCTTTGTAGCCCTGACTGTCATAGAACTTGCTCTGTATACTAGGCTAGCCTCTAACTCAGAGGTCTGCCTGCCCTTGTCTCCCTAGTACTGGAATTAAAGTACACCCCACCCACCCAAGGTGGCTTTTTAAAGCAACCAGCTTCTTTCTCTATTGTGAATATGGATGATAAGAAGATCCCTACTAGGTTTCCTCCCCACCCTCAGATGCTAACATGTTGACATGTGTTTCATGTACAGAAGCACATCCATGCTTTTCCCCTATCTGTGAGCAACACAGGGGCCATGTATGTTTATCAGGATTGCTGAATGTGGCTCATATGCCAAACAAACCGTCAAATTTAGGACAGATTTCCCTGGCTCCGTGGCCAGGCTTCTCTTTTGAACACAACTCCTTGAAGCAAACAATAATGAACTTCATGGGCTAGCTTGGCACTGCCCCTGGCCTTGCTGGGCCTGGGTTAATAGGATGCTAAACTAATTGGTGGAAAGGTTATGTTGCGCTTCCTCTCGTCTGTGCTGTGCCTGCACTTGACTTTCAGGGACTGTTTTAACCCCACAGGTGCTACCACTCTTGGCTTTCTGTTTTCTGTCCCATACAGCATACTCGGCATCTGTGCCAAGGAGTTGTGTTGTAATATGAGCGGCGGGGCTGCGTCCCCAGCACCCTGGCCGCCTGCTAGCTTATGCCCCGAAATAACAACGCACAAATTGTACTCTTTTAAACACTGCTTGGCCCATTAGCTTTAGCCCTTACTGGCTAATTCTCATATCCTGATCAACCCATCTCTAATAATCTGTGTAGCATCAGTCTTACCGGGAAAGAATCTAGCCTACGTCCATCCTGGGTCCAAGCTTCATGCGTGTGCCTCAGAGAGCAGAGCTATCGCGCCTCTGAGCTCACTTCCTCTTCCTCCCAGAATTCTGTTCTGTTTACTCCTCCCACCTATGTTTTAACCTATGAGGCCAAGCAGTTTCTTTATTATAATTAACCAATGACCTTCCTCCATCAGAGTTGAACCAAACAAAATCCAGGGCTTCTTTTCATTCTGTCTTGCCCACTTCTTTTTCTTTGTTTTTACTATTTTCATTGTTGGGTGAATGTGTGCTGGGAATTGAACCCAGGACCTTATGCACGCTAGGCAAGTACTTTACTACTAAGTTACATTCTCAGCCTAGCATGAGACTTTCTAGGTTGAAAATGGTTCACTAACAAGTTTCATATGACTTAGTCTAGTGTGGGTGAGTGGGTGAGTGTATGAACAGACTGGTAGATAAAATAGATATAATATCCTTGTGCAAGTTTAAAGAATGATCTAGAGTTAATTTTTAAAAATAAACCTTATTCCTCAAAGAACAATACTCCATGTATTAAGAACACAAGCTCCATGATTTACAGGGCTCTAAGCTTGCTGTTAGGAGCATATCCTTCATTCCTGGGCATACAGCATGGCCTTGCTTATCACAGAGTTCCTAGTAAAGGGGAGGGGTCATAAGGGACCCCCAGCCCACCAACTCGACAGTGCAGCCTTGCCAGTCTTGCTGTTATAAGGGTCTTACTTTAACTCTGCCTCTGTGGGCAGTGGCCATTCCTTGAGGGAGTGCCTGGTTTTGTCACAGGTTGTACAGGTGTCTGGGAACTTTGCTTCCCCCTTGGCCTGGGTTCATTCTCCCACAGCCCTGACCACTCCTGTGCTCCCCTCTTGCAGGAGGAATTCTAAGGAAAAGTGCCAAGCTCTTCTTCCGCCGGCGACACCAGCAGAAAGACCCAGGCATGAGCCAGTCACATAACGACTTGGTATTCCTGCAGCAGCCAGAAGGGAGGCAGAAGAAAGGGGCAACCCTCAGCCGGCTCCTGAACAAGAAGCTGCTTACCAGGCACAGAGGCAAACACACCGTGAATGGAGCGACCAGTGAGCCCTGCACGTAGCTCGAGTTACCCCATCATCAGAGCTGGGGAATGGGACCACAGAGACCCCCACCAGAAGAGCAGGAACCAGTCCCATCGGATGCTTGCTTTGTCTAGCTTGGTTTTTTTTTCTCAATAATCTTGGTCTTTAAAGGGAAAAAAAAAATCTGCCTGTTTGTCCAGGATGCTTCCCCGAAGACGGCTGATAATGCCGTCCAGTTTGCCAGCAGATATTCAGGGAGAACACCTGGCTCGAGCTGTCACCATGCAATCCAAGTGTTGAGGTGGACTATAAGATAGATATTTACATCAGTAAAGGATGTGTGCTCTGATGGACTATTGATAGTAGGTAGGAGGGATCCCAGTCCACCTACTTCTTTCTCCCTCCTTCAGGGACTATTAGGGTTCATGTCTGGACCATGGCATGAGGGAAAGGTGGGCTGTGGGCTGTTGTTATAAGCAGAATGGGCCACCTCACATATCTTGCTATTTAGAATTAAATAGTGCATCTGGCCCGGGGGGAGGGGAGGGCAGTGGTATAGATACAGGCAGGATTTTTGAGCCATGAAGAAATTATAATAGGAAAAAGATATGCTTTGACAAGTATTAGAAGGTGTTCGCTTTTGATATTAGCCATAGAAGTTAAAAACTTATGCAAACACTAAATGTGTCCTATGCAGATTATGCCAGACACTTCCAGATTTACTTGAGCCTTCATGCAGGTAGAGGTGTAGAAATTCAGATATGTTTATTTCTTATGCTAGGGTTCTGTTTTTTCCCATGGCACAGGCAGCACACTAAGCTCAGATATGCCGAGGCTGACATTGGGAGCAATGACTGATATCTTATAGGACATGATCTCACACATATATGGTTCTTGCCAAATATAGTCAACAACCAAAACAAGGAACTTTTAGGGCAACTGAAGAAATTATTCTGTATCTTGGGTGCCAGTTAGTGTTAGGCATAGAAGTTTTATAACAATGGGCCAAACTTGCAGGAATTCTTTTTATGGGCTCTTCAGAATTCTACTGTGAACAGGGACTTCTGGTCACATTTTGAGGTATCCTGATTTTTCTTTACTGTGGGAAAATGATAAAGTTGGCACCTGGGTTCAGTATCCCCTGTATCCATAAGGGTAGTGTCCCTGTCTGTGTGCCTGGCGCTGTAGATTCCCTGGGTCTCACAGCCCTCCAGGGCCACTGTTCTTGGTTGTGTTTTGACCCGTTAATAACATCCGTTTTCTTCCTATAACAATGGAAGGGCTGACAGGAAGACCTGAGTTCTGTCCCTGATATGAAGTCAGGAAGCTCCTCTGGCCTCTTCTGTTCATTAGAAATATCAGGGGCAGAGTCACTTTTGTTGACCAAAGATGTCTATGAAAGCCAAAATTATAGGAATACGTTTTTTTTTTTTTCTTCCTGTTTTAGCAAGAGAGATTGGAAACCCGTATTAGAAATCCTTTTTCTTTCTTTCTCTCCAGTTACTCTGTTCTGGGGATTAAACCTGTAGCTTTTTGCACACTGGACAAGCCCTTCTCTACTTTTCCCTGACCCTCTTTTTACTTTTTTATTATTATGAAGTTAGCTGGGCTGCCTTGTAATTCGTTCTGTAGCCCAATCATACCTTGAAACTCTGGTCCTCCTGCCTTCGTCTCTCCGGTAGCAGGAAGTACAGGCCTAAGCTACTAGGCCCAGTGAATTTTACTTCCAAATAAACATAGAATTAAAATGAATTTGAAAATTCTTGATGGGTGTGGTTGTGTAGGCCTGTAATCCCAGCATTTAGAAGGTGGAGAAAGGAGGATGTTAGCTTCTAAGCCAGCCTGGGCTACATGAGACCCCCTTCCAAAAACAGCAACAAAAAATAGAAGAAAAAGAACCTGGAAGAATCTCAGGTGGTTTTTAGGTGACTTTGAAGAGACATTTTAGTATATTTCCACCTTTTGTTAAGTCACTGCAAATTTCCAGAATGGAGCCATCAGTACCAAATTGGTTCCCAAAGCCAGTAACCCCCAGCACTTTTTTTGGGAATGGATGTGATGTAACTGTTGTGCTTTACTTGAAGTGTTGATATTCTATACAGTGCACAGAATTGTGGCACATAGCTGTCCATTCCCAGAGACTGTGGTGTGTCAGGAATTCTGATTTTGATGCTGTATTTTCAGCGTGGGGTTGTAGCCCTCATCTAACATGCGTGGGGCCAGAAGAATTTGAGACACCTTTTGGATCTGGGAATATCTTGATAAGTCTTTACCATCTCCGCATCCCTGAATCCCACATATAAAATTTTCAGAAATATGGAGCTCTTTGGGCACTATGGTGCACACAGAATTTTGAGGTTTAGACTTTTGTGTTAGGAATGCTCAGCTTATGCAGATTTTGTTGGTTTGATTGGTTTTGATATTTATGTTCAGTTTTTCAAGTGTGAAGGCATCAGAATTTTAGGTTATACTTCCTCTACCAGCAATGACAACTAAAAAGAACAAATGGGTTTTAGCCATCCTAGCCTCCAGATGACCCTGTGAGCACCCTGCTCCCGGTGCCCTACCCACAGCTCAGACCTGTCCTGTAGGGGCTCCATTGAGCAGCCTTTGCTAATTGAGAAGACCATCACAGCAGAGGGTGCAGAGATGGGGGACACAAACAGGTGGCTTCAGGGCCTTCCTTGTACTGTGAAGTCTCTTCTCCAAGCTGATTATCCTCTTCTGTTTCTTCATGGCATAGGGCTGAGCTGAAGGCCCTAAGATTGTGTAACCAGCTGCCCACAGCACACGTGTGTGAGTCATCTCTGTCCTGCTGTCTCCACTGCATTCTTTTGTGGCTTCAGGTTCTGCTTGAGTTTTGGCAGAGTCCTAGTTTTAAAGAAATTTCTCATGAACACTAATTCAGGTGTCTGTAAATCTAGAAGCAGATCTCAGGTTGGCTGGAGTGAGCTGGCCACATTTCCCCTGTCCCTCATGCAGGGCCTAAATAGAGCTGTTGTGTGTGATGTTGGTGTAGCAGTAACAAAACTAGGGCTCTCTTGCTCTGGTTGAAAACCTACTATGAGCAAGAGGATTTAGACAAAGCACTTTATTTTAAATTTTAGTTTAAGTTCAAAACCAGCCCTGCTTCCTGGCTATGGAAGGAAGCAGGCTGTTTACTGCTGACCAGTTCGAAATCAGATTTTTGCTTGGGTTTTCCCTGGCCACATTTACAGAAAAGAGTTGCAAATGTTCTTCTCAAGCAGAAAGGGAAAGATTAATTCATATTGCTTCCTCCCAGAGTGGTGTTTTTTTTTTTGGTTAATAAGCTCAGGGCTGTCAATCTTCAACTTTCAAAGTACAAGTTGATAGACGGTAGAAGGAAAATGTCTCTTTCACACAGAAACAGGTGTGGGTACTGACCCTGATGACGGGCACTGTCCCCACCATCTCAACAGGCCAAGACCAAAGCACCTGCATGGAGACAAAGACACTGTTCAAACCAGCAGTGCAAGCTCCCTTCACCTCTGGCTATTTATGTAAAATGTCCCTGTTCTGTGTATAAATAAGTATTAGAATCACCAAGCTGCCTGGTTCACTTTGCTGATGATGGAGAGGAGATGTGATTGTCCCCTGGGCTGTAAGCCATAGTTTTCTGCCCACTGTCATGTCAAACCTCTACTGCAAAGAGAATAAAAGTAAAGGCTTCCCAGGTGTGCGGTGAGCCTGATGCTGGTGAGTAGCAACTGGCATCTGTGACGATGATTGTATTTGTTGCAGCACTTTGGATGTGGTTGTCACCCTGCACCACCCTAGGGCAGTGAGACACGGCTGCAACTCTACTGACCTCTCAAGAAATAAATGTGCTCATGGAAAACATTGAGCCGAGTGGTTTCCAAGTCCTGGGTTGTCCTGAGAGTACCAGGGGCTTCTCAAATATTTGAATTGCTACCATCCTTTGTCTCTTTGTATGACTGGCAACTGACTGAAAATACACACGGATACCTTCTTTGACCCTCATTCCTGTCAATGGACTTTTCATCCTCGTGTTCCTATATTTTGTGTGCTATTGTGTGTATATATTCTATCATTTAGGAAGAATATGGCACCCCAGATGGGGGTAAAATTTACTGTAGGATTTTAGCAGCTTCAGAAACCTTCTGGGGAGTGATGAATTGTGGGTGCTGCAAGCCATGATCTGTCTTGGGCCAGGTCCCCCAAAGCAGTGCCTGACATGGCCTGTGAGACACATTTGGGGCGTGAAGGCTGGGGAGTGTTCATCAGTCTTGGGTCCCTGCTATCGGTATCCCAGATGAGAGCAGAGGGAATAGGTAACAGTTTAGCCATGGGTATGTGACAGTGTTTATGCATGCACAGGATCTGGCAATGGTTTCTGGTGTGGGATTGAGGCAGCCTTGTCCCCTGCTGCAGGCATCTCATCCCCGTTGTGTTCTTCAGTTTCTGTGGTCTCCTTCACTTTGCCCGGCCACGTGCACAAACAAAAGCATTGTCTTTGTGGCCGTGTTGCGCTGAGGAACCACCAGGGAAACCACAGGTCACACTCTCAGAAGCCCTCACTCTTCAGCTCTACTTTGAGCCTGCTTTCCTATGGGGACAGCACGTGAGGTAGCCAGCCACTCCTGAGCCAAGCCCCATCCATTTTCTGCACCAAAGGGGGCTTCTATTGTGGAGATGTCACCGCTGTAATAAAAATACCTTGACAAAAAGCAGTTTAGGGACGAAAGGGTTTATTTTGGGATAAGAGTCCATTATGGCGGGGAAGGCATCGTGGGCAGGAGTGTGAAGTTAGCCAATCACATTTTTATTCACACAAAAATCTGGACAGGAAGTGGGGCAAGGCTGTAAACCCCGAAAGCCCAGGGGAGTACTTCCTTCAGCAGGGCTGCACCCCTTAAAGCAGTGGTTCTCAACGTGTCAGTCAAACCCCTTTGGGGGTTTTGAATGACCCTTTCACAGGGTTGCCTGAGACCATTAGAAAACTTGGATATTTACATTATGATCCATAAAAATGGCAAAATTAGTTATGAAGTAGCAACAAAAACAATTTTATGTCTGGGATCACAATAACATGAGGAACTGTATTAAAGGGTTGCAGCATTAGGAAGGCTGAGAACCTCAGTCTTAAACCTTCCCAAACAGCAGCATCAACTGGAGATCAAGGGTTCAAATACTCCAAAGTCTACAGAGAACTTTTTCAAACTAAGGTCTGTTTTGTGATTACATTCCAAGAGAGTACTAGAGGACTTGTCAGAATTTACCAGCTGTCCAGGCTGATCTCTGCTGGCACCTCCAGAGGAATTCTGGGTTCCCGACAGTCCATCTTCCCTGCCTGGGTTAACCCACACCAGCTACCCTTGGCCACTCTAGAATTCATACCTTCAGGCTCTGACTTTTCATGAAGGGCTACCAAGGGCCCACAAGGACAGCTGCCATGGCTAGTCCCCCATCTATCAGGCTCTACTTCTGTGACTCATCTTTCTTCCCATCAAAAAGATCACTGTCATGAGGATGGGCATCAGCTAGTGGCTTCCACCCATCCTGTCCCATTCACCTCATGTCAGGACTGAGTTAGATGCTGGAGGGAATGTAGGTAACATACTGTTTGGGCATCAGACATACCTACAAGTGCAGGGTGCTCTAGGTATATATCAACCAGTGCTTCATAAAAAGGGAGCATGCAGGGTGACTCACAGGCTCGACACCAAGGTGAATAACCACATAGTAACCTCCTTGAAGAGAAGGCACCAGGCCAGACCCTTGCGGGTTTATCCTCTGACCACTGCACAGCACAGCTCTGTGCTATGGCTGCCCACAATGAACATTTCCAAGTCATCCTGCATGTAACAGATTGAAAAGTGTGGCCTGCCTCTGTTGGTGCCATTGACATACTATGGCCTCCAGTCCCCAACTCTGCCTGTGTTAAATGCAGAGATTAAGGACTAGTTTAATCTGGCTTTTCTTGCACTCTAATCTTGCCTTTTAGCTATGGATGCTATAAGTGGAACTCAGTGTTGTGCACATAGTTGGAATTACCTTCTTGATTAGATTTCCCTCTTTATCTGTATAGAAGTATCCTGATGTGTGTGTATGTGTCTACACACATGTGTTCTTCTTGCTTGTGTTCATGGAGGCCAAAAAGGCTATCACTTTCTACCTTATTCCCCTGAGACGGGGTCTTACTGAACCTAGTCCTGGGATGGACAAGAAGCCCCAGTGTTCCTGTCTCCATCCTGCCCCATACACGGCTCTAGTGCTGGGGCTGCAGGCATGCACAGCCCTGTTTGTGTGTTTTTACATGGGTGCTGGGATTCAAACTTCTGCCCCATGTTTGCATAGCAAGCACTTCCCCAGAGTCATCTCCACAGCCCCTGGTCAGAGAGGTGGCTGGGATGATTGTAATGCCTTGCAATGAAGGATATANCATACATACACACATACATATACACACATACATAATACACACATACATACATATATACACACATACATACATAACATACACACATACATACACATACACATACACACATATACATGTATGCATGTTTGATTTTTTTTGAGACAAGGTTTCTCTGTGTAACAACCTTGGCTGTCCTGGAACTCACTCTGTAGACCAGGCTGACCTTGAACTCATAGAGATCTACCCGCCTCTGCCTCTCAAGTGCTGAGATTAAAGGCGTGTGCCACCACATCCAACTAAGAGTTTTACATTTATATTAACACAAAAACCAGAACTGAGGAGGTATGTTTCTGGGAAAACATACATCTTGGGTGTTGTGTTAGCCTTTGTTACTGTGACAAAATGCCTAACAAAGATACTGTGTGTGTGTGGGGGGGAGGGGACAGGTGATGTTTTGGGCTTACTCATACAGGTTCCATCCATGGTCACTTGTTTCTGGGCCAGTGTTGAGGGTATTATATCATGGAAGCTTATGTTCAACATGAAACATAGGAAGAAACCTGGGACCAGGTATAACCTTCAGAGGCACACCTCCAGTTAGGCCCCACATCCCAAAGTGCCCACTATCTCCTAAAAATGGCATCGTCAACTTGGCACCAGGCACTTGGCACAGGAACCTGGGAGGGCAACTCATGTTTGTCTTGGTTGGTATTTTTGTTCACTTGACACAAGCGAGAGTTATCTGAGAAGAGGAAACCACAACTGAGAAAATCTTCATAAGATTCACCTGTAGATAAGCTTGTGGAGGTTTTCTTAATCAGTGGTTGATGTGGAAGGCTTTGGCCCAGTGGTTCTCAACCTTCCTAATGCTGTGACCCTTTAATACAATTCATGCTGTGGTGACCCCCCCCAACATAAAATTATTTTCATTGCTACTTCCTAACTGTAATGTTGCTGCTATTATGAATTGTAATGTAAATATTTGTGTTTTTTGATAGTTTTGGGCAACCCCTGTGAAAGGGTTGTTTGACCCCAAAGGGTTTGTGACCCACAGGTTGAGAACTGTTGCCTTAGGCTATTGTGGGCCAGGCCATCCCTGGGTAGACAGTCCTGAGTGGTATAAGCCATGAGGAGCAAGCCACTAGGCAGCATTTCTCCATAGCTTCTGCTTTAGTTCCTGTCTCCAGGTTCCAACCCTGACTCCCTCAGTCATCCAGTGTGATCTGAGAGTTATAAACTGGAGTATATCCTTTCCTCCCTAAGTTGGTTTTGGCCATGGTGTTTTATCAAACAATAGAAAAGTAACTAATACAGTATTTAATCCTCAATGTCCTATCTCTGAACCCCAAAGGGTATTGGGCATCTTATTAATGGAAAATACATTTAGTAGACTGTTGAGATAGGAGCGGCGGGGCTGCGTCCCCGGCACCTGGCCACCCACATGGCTAGCTTATGCCCGAAATAATTACACAGAAACTGTATTTTTTAAACACTGCCTGGCCGGCTAGTTCCAGTTTCTTATTGGCTAGCTCTTACATATTGTTCTAACCCATTTCTAATATTCTGTGTAGCCCACAAGCTGGCTTACCAGGGAGGATCTTAACCTGCGTCTGTCTGGAGCGGGAGAATCATGGCGACCCCTTCACTAAGCTTCTTTCTCCCAGAATTCTCTTCTGTTTTCTCCACCCACCTAATTTTCTGTCCAATGAGGGCCGAGGCAGTTTCTTTATTATTACAAGACCCACCTCCATCAGTAGACCGGCGGGAGTTCCAGATATCTTAGTTTGTTTAAAGTTTCTTCTAAGATTCAAATGCAAAGTCTTAGCTGTAATCCCATTCCAGAGGAATGGATGCAGAGAAAGCAAAGATGGGATCAAACCAAGACCAAAGCTCAGCAGAACAGACATGAAGTTCTGTAGATCCATGCTTCTACATCCCATTGTGGAGCTACGTGAGCCCCAAAGTGCTTACACAGCCATGTTGCTCTCTGGGCTTAACTTGCTAAATGTAGCTATTTTAGCAGGTATTCCCACACTCTGGGCATCTCTAACTTCCCAGCCCCTTCAGCTTTTACTCTGCTGGCTTCAAATATTAATCATTCACTGAGGGGCTTCCCACAATTATTTTGATCCTACGACATATCATTTGGTCTCCAAGATATTCCTCTAAAATCTGGGTGACCCCATAACTTTTGTATCTTGCATGTGTGCAAAACCAGTATCATGTGGATACCACCAAGGACTCTTGCCAGCTCAAATAAATAACTAAATTAAATAAATAATAATAATAAAAAGCTGGCTTCTTGGGTCACCACAGACAGTGACCTGAGTGCCTAGGCAGCTAAATATGATGAAAACAATCATGAGGTCACAACTTCCTGAAAGTGAAGGTGGAGGGTAGGAGCAGGGGGCCCTTAGAGTAAGAGCTTTCTTCAAAGTGGAAAGTCTTTCAAGTAATTTTGCTTTCATAACTTTGCTCCAAGGCAAAGTTCATAGCTTAGTAGTCAATAATCCATTCCACTTCCATGTCTTCCTTAGCCCCAAATTTACACTGGCTTTTCTTGCGGTGACTGGTCACTTTTTCCTCCTGTAAACAGTCTGGTTTTATTTAGTCCTGTTCATGACCCTCTGGGCACTTTAGAATGAGTAAAATCAGTGAAAGTGGTGTATGGGATGGTGGGGTTGTTTTAAAGGTGTCTTGAAGGTCAAAGATGTTCTGTGTCTACCCACTCACACCTTATTCACACACAGCCTGTCTGCCTAGCTCCTCAGTCCAAACACTGTCTGGCCAACTCTTAGATCACACAAACCCCTCTCCCCAGCTTTCCCGTCTACTCAGTCCCTTCCCCTGCATCCTCACAGCCTGCTCCACGAACTCTCCATACTTTATTGCCTCTCCTGTTCCCCATCCACACAGCCAGTTAGTTACCCGCTCCCCAAGCAGGAAGGGCAATCATCCTCCATCTCTGCAACCACGCATCTCTGTCCCCGGGCGCAGTCGTTTCCTAGTCTCACTGTCCACAAAACCCCTGCCAGCTACCACTCCGAGACACAGTCCGTCCCAGGTTCCGCTACTAAGCCGCCAATTATCCCTGATTCTCTGTCCGTGAAGCCGGTAGTCTCCAGCTCCGGGTCCCTGCAGCCGGAGCCCTAGGCCCGCCCCGTCTGCCCGCGCTGCGCACTACAACTCCCACGATGCCGCGCCACCGCCCCCCGGCTTCCGGTGCTGCGCAGTTTCCGGAGCGGATCGCAACCCGGAGTCCGGATCCGACCCCGCTCTGCACATTCCACAGGCAGGTAAAGCCCCGGACCCATGCCCGCCGCGGCCCCACCGCGTGCCTCCCGCCGCGCCCCGCGCCCCACGCCCGGCCCCGGCTCGGCCTTCACCCGCGCCCCCCGCGCCCGCCCCGGTCCGGCCGCCGCGCCGCCTGTTCTTTGTTACAGTCGCGGGCGCCGTGGGCGATCGGAGTCAAAACCCGGCTGGATTCCGGAGCCGCTCCGGGATCGCCCTGCGCCCGCCGGGTTCCGCCGCCGCGGGCTTGGCCTCCGCCCTGGGTGCCCGACCTCGGTCCCGCGCGCACGGCCCGCGCCAACTGCCCGCCACGAGCCCGGCCCACGCCAGCCCGCGCCCGGCCGCCCACTCGCTGGCTCGGCGCCCCCCGCCCGGCCCAGGCTTGGGCGATGCGCCCCCGTTGCGCCAAAAGTCGGGCCCGGCGTGGCTGCGGGCTCAGGTCCCTACAGTCCCTTCCCAGCCACCCGGCCGCCTTACCCGGTTTTCGGGCGCAGCCCAGGGAGGGGCCTTGGTCTCCAGCCCCTTTGGCGTTTAAGAAAGTCCGAGGCTGCGCCACGGCTCCGAGGCCCAGGCGTTTTACTTGTCGCTACCTTTTGGTGGCCTAGGAACCACAGTGGAAAGAAAGGCTGGAGACGTGCCCGCCTCCTATTTGGGAAGAGGGTGGACAGGAGGGGCCCAGGGACAGGTGGAGCCTGAGTGCTCCAGAGGTGACTTTTGAGAGGTCAGAGTTGGAACACCAGCTCGTGGTGGGTAGCTCGTGCGCACTTGTCAAGCCGAGCCCTTCTTGCAGTAGATGGAGAGCCTCTCCACACATGCTCACAAGCGTCCCCCTCCTCTGAGGTGGATTAAAATGGTTGAAGCAAGTGTGTGAACTGAACACACGTGGACCCGGTGCCTGAATTTAAAGCTGCCAACGCTTCTTTCACAAACATGCTAGAGCCAGCCAGAACCCTCAAATGGAGGTGCTAGTGTAGAACCCAGCTGGCCTGAAGGCGATTTAAGGGTAAAACCTGAAGAAGTCTCTGACTCTGTGGGAACCTCTCAGAGGTGGCAGGGACAGTACTCCCTGGAGACAGCAATGATATAGTTGCTGAGATATGATCCCCTACACACCCTGACCATATTTTGCTTCAAACCTGTAGACTTTCCACATCTTACCTGCTGCAACCTCTTTCTCAGACTTCCCCTGAAATCACTGTCTTACTCTGAAATAAAACCTATAAATCAGATTATTCAAGGGAAAAATGTTAAGTTTTCTCCTTACTTTTTTTTCTTTTACTTCTGTGATTCATGTTTTTACACAAATGTCAGCAAAGAATATACTAATTGTTCTCTTTGGGGAGCAGGCAGGGTAGTTTATTTCTCCAGGAGACAAATGAGTAAATTAAAACATAACCACAGCTAGGCTGATGGCAAGTGCTAGGATCCCAGCACCCAGGAGGCTGAGACAGGAGGATCTTGAGGTGCAGGGAAGCCTGGGCCGCATAGTGAGACCCTGTCTAAAAACAATGGCTGTCTTAGTGTGATTACCTTCGAGAATTACCTTTGTTACCATATCCTCCTGTCTTTTTTCCCCCTCTCTATGGTTATCTGTTCAGAAGGCAGGGAAGACACTGCTGCATTTTGCAGGTGTGATGGAGCTTAAAACTGGTCACCAGCTGTGGCTTAAAAGGCTGTCCAGCCTCAGTTTATCATTTGTAGGCTGATACTTGTTTAGGGTACCATACCCAGGTTCATTTACCAGGCCATTTCTGTGGTAAATGTTTCATCACCCAGGGAGCAATGGAAGAGGTGCGGGAGGCAGTGTAGACCATAGGTAACACTGGTCAGGAGTGGTAAGGACATGAAGGAGGAAGGCGGCTGGGTGTGCAGAGGTTGACACACTCAGAACTGGGACAAGAACCATCTGTCTAGGAAGTGGTGGTTGGGTGAGAGACCAGTGCTGTGAGGCAGTCTAGCCTCTGGAGAGCAGAGTGGGCTCAGGTAGACATGCAGATAGTGTACAGAGGCCGGGGTGGGCACATAGTTGAGATCTCAAGCTGGGGAAGGCCAATGGATCAGGGTGGAAAAGCAGCAGGAAGATACAGAGAGCTTTGATCAGGGATGGCACGAGGTCCCTGTCCTTAGAGCTGAACCTGTGGCTGCTGCCTTGGAGAGCCAGGGCATAACGAGAGTACAGGCCAGTAGACTACACCCAAAATAGACAGAAACACTGAGAAGGTGATCCAGCCATGAAGGATGTCACTAAAAAGCACATAGCTGCTGTCCTGGAGGCACCAGCTGGCCTACCATCTAGACATCCTCAGCTGCCCTTCAGAGAAGCCATGGGCATGGGTGGGACCTGGCTGACTAGTACAAAGTCACTGTGGGTGGCCACTCTCCACAACTTGAAGCCCTCCCTAACTGGCAATTTCACCTCTTAACTCAGAAGGGTAGGCATGGGGCCCTGCTGTTTCCAGCCTCCTGCTCCATCTCCTCACCCGTGTAACTCTGTTCTCGTCGCCCAGGAGAAGAGCCACAGTGGTCATTTATCCTCAGCAGGATAAATGCCCTGTGTACTTCCCTGAACCAGCATCTCAAAACTAGACCTTTTTTTTTGGTGCTCAGTGACAGTTCAGTGAAGGCTGCCACAGCTCACTCAGAAGAAATGAACGCAGCCTGTGGTCCTGTGAAGTCATGTCTGATTCAATGGATAGACATCCTTGTGTTGCGAGAAGTTACGACAGGGGCGTCAGGAGAGCAATTGCAGGCAGCAGTGTGTAATGGACGGTTTAGGATCTCCAGGGAAGGTGGCAGGAGGGTACAGAGAAGAGGCGGGGTCAGCTTGCTGATGCTTAAAGAGAAGCTGATTCCTGTGAGTTGGAGGTGACTGAGGCCTTCCCATCATGGGACTTAAATTTTAATAGCTGTATTTACAAGAGTGACATCAGGATCTGTTTTAGAGGTCAGTGGTACTTTCATATCTTGCTGTTCTTTAAACCAGGCCTGGTCAGGTAAGCTGGTACTGAAGTATGGGGAATGGAGAATGGTAAAAGCACTTTTGTGGGGATGTTAGCAGAGAGAGTGCTGAGCCTGGTACCAGGCATTAGGTAGCTTCAGAGGTGGGTCCAGAGCTAGAGCTGCACCAGGATCCTGGCGTAGAGGTGTCTTTCTACTTTGTGCCAAATCTGGGGGAGGGAGGAAGGCCAAGGAGACACTGCAGGGCCACTGCATGCGGACAGAGGTACAGACATACAGATGTCACAGTGAAGGAAGCAAAGCAGGATCTGGGGTGGAGGGGGGACTCGGAGGTACTGATGGAGGGGGATGTAGGCAACAGAGAGAGACCTGTGGAGCTGTGTGCTGTGCAGCTGGTTCGCCCATTCCAGAGCCCATAGAAGTAGCTCTCAACCGGTGGGTTTCAACCCTCTTATCCTGCATAAGATATTTACATTATGATTCATAACAGTAGCAAAATTACAGTTGTGAAGTAGCAACATAGTAATTTTATGGTTGGGGGTCACCACAACACGAGCAACTGTATTAGAGTTCGCAGCATTAGAAAGATTGAGAACCACTGCCCTAGGAGGTGAGGAAGCCAGCAATTTTCCCAGGACTTACACAGTGGGAGGAAAGAGAAAGTCACACGGGTGACCTCCAGGCAAAGTCCTTTTGTTTCAGTGTGTGAGCTCTGGGTACATAGATGCTGCCAGAAGAGGTGCAATAGGGAAAGTTTCCGGGGGAAAGTGGGGAGGATTCTTTCAGTGTGTGGTACTTCCTGTTGTGAACTTGCTAGGAGCCGTGTTAGGTAGGAATTTGACATGGGGGGGGGGGGGGGGGTTTCTGACTTAGTCTGTTTGCTGGTAAGATGACAGAATTCCCCAGACGATGTAATTTATAAAGAGCAAGACCATATGGAGGCTGTCCCCAGCTGGGTTAGAGGGCACCGGGAACCCCATAGAGGGGGTATCCTCAGGTTACCTTTCCGGGTCCCTGAGGCTGGGCAATGGGGCCTTACGTTCAGGTCTCGGCCATCTTTCAGTATCACGTGTGAGAGCATCACTAATGAGGAAGTGGGGAGGACCATGTATAGGTCCACGAGAAGGGGCAGTATCTTGTGACCCACCCGCTCACTTCCTGATAACGTTACAGAGACAGCCATGTCACAGCCAGACTTTTGAGACCACATAGCAACTGGTGACATGGAGGCTGGGAAGGGGACCTGGATAAATCTTTAGGAAACCTGTACAGGTGACTGCCTTGCTGAAGTCCCTCATCTTCCAACCTCTGTCACATGGGGTGGGGGCAGGCACTGAGCTCATGGGATCTGATGAGCTTTATTGTGTAAATTAGACCCAGAGTGCTTTAAAGACCCTGCGACCCTGCTTCCCTCTGCTGAGATATCCCCTGGTCCAGGCTCTGTTTGGCAGGAAGTGTCAGTATCACAGGATCCCTTGAATGAATGGCATGGCCTGAGGGATAGTACTGAAGCCAAGTGTGTCCTTGGCAGTGCCAGGGGTGTGCAGGGGTTGACTTTCATGGCCTTCTGACTGGCAAGAAGGGATCATACTTTGTGTGTCAAGAGACTGCCTTTGATTGTTCTGTTGTTTGAAACATGAATGCTGGGTCTACAGATGTGTACAGAGCCACCACATCCAGTTGAGAGGCTACCTTTGAGAAACATATATCTGTATCCAGTTCTCTCTGCAGGTCTTTGACATTTTGTAAGTTTGATGAACACATACTAGTTAGTTATGGCAAGTTTGCCTTTTACGGAGATGGTTCACAGTGCTGCTTAGTTTAGCGCAGTGTTAGGCAAGATACTTCTAGAACTCCTCCCTCACAGGCTGCCACATTTCTGCTGTCATGACTGGCTAAGCTAGGATCTTCAAGTTAAACTCACTGCCTCGATTTCTATTTTTATGGATGAGGCTGTACACCTCTTTTGCCCAGAAACCCCTTTGCAAGAATCAGAAGTGAACATTGGAAATAAAACCTAACTGTAAATGAGCTAGGAAGTTCAGGAAGGGTGTAGAAGTTAGGAAAGAAAAAAGTCTAAGCAACTTCAGAGCCAAGGACTCCAAGCTGCCAGAGTGGCAGGCCCAACCCTAAGAACTCAGATACAGGGGCTAAACCAGACTTGGAGGGTTCTGAAGATGGAAGTTGTGTACAGGTACATTGATAGTTGGAAAGAAATCAGACGTGGTGTGGTGCTGGAAGCTGTAGGTCAGAAGGGTTCTATCTCACATTCTGAGTGAGATTGCCATGCCCTGGCAGCTTGCTGTGCTTCAAGGTTCCAGTAGGCACACTCAGACCAGAACCAGAACCAGGCTTTCCAGGGAAGCTGCGGTGGGGGGCAGGACAGGAAGTGAGTAGAAACACAGGAAACAATGCACTTAAGAGCAAAGCAAGATGTCAGTGCTGGGAAGATTTGGAACATGCAGGCATCTGAGAGGGGAGTCAGTGAAATGGGTGGACGTGGGGCCCAACTCATTCATTTGCCTTTCTAAACAGCTAGCTGAAGCTGTAGAGACCGTGGGAGTGTGTGGCCTCCCCTCCTCCAGCAGCAGGATCTCCACATAGGTATGCTGGTAGCAAACCCTACACACGCTCAAAACAAGAGAATCGGGTGGAGGAGCAGTATCCAGTCACAAGCCCTGTCTTGCAGGTTGTGAAGTTAAGCCAGGTGAGGGCTGCAGGAGCTGATGTGGGAGTGGAGCTGGTGAGCAGAAAGTGTTGTATGAAGACACTGGTCTCTGGGGTCCATGAGGCTCAGAGGAGAGAGGCCAAGCAAGATACCCCTGTGCCTTGCAATCAGGCCTGGGTGTCTGTGGTGGTAAGCGCAGGGCCTTCTGCAGAGCAGTCGTTCAGCAGGGAGAAAGCCATAGCTTGGCTACTGTGGTCCTCTGTTTGCATGGACCATTTTCTCCTGTAAAGGGTCGTGGTGGTGACACTGTCTTCAACTCTGTGCGGGTCCTGCTGTCCACTGCTCTGTGGTACAGGAGAACAGTCTGAATTTTAAGGATGGGTGGAAAGAGTGGGATTAACAGGGTGGTGAGCCCGGGCTGAGAGCAAAGTTGTGCTGAGGCGCAGTGTGGTGGTTAATATTAACTGTCAGCCTGACGGAATGAAGAGACACCTGGGAGGGGTCTCTGGGCAAGCCTGGGGGGGGGGCTTGTCTTGATTGTACTTATGATGTGGGCAGACCTATCTTGACTGTGTAAAATGGAGGAAGTCAGCTGAACATTGGGAAGTATTTATCACTATCTGTTTCCTGGCTGGCCCCTTCAAGCTCCTGCTACCTTGACTAGACTACCAAGACTGAACTATGAGCCAAAATAAACCCTTTCTTAAGTTACTTTTGTCAGAGTATTTTATCCCAGCAGCAGGGAAAGACACTAAATAAGCAGGTAGTTCAGAAAGGAACAATCATTTAATGGTAAAAAGCATCACGCTCCATAGGAAACAATCTTAGGAATAGCTCACAGACCAAAAAGCCAAATATGGGAGCCAGAGCTCAGGTGACCAAGAGGTTTAAGTAAGGGGTCACTTCTGGGTTGGTGGTTGTGCTGATCTTCTGGTATGGATGGCATGCTGGAACCATTCTGCATCTGCATCTAGGTATACACCTGCCCTCAGGTGTCAGTTTTCACACAGGAATAGGCATAGGAGGACAAGGTGGTAGGACTAAGGGTTGGAAGACCCCGCCTGCAGTTGTTTAGAGCAGACCAGAAAGGAACTCAGACTGTATAGTCCATTGAGGAAACCAAGGTCCAGGAAAGGGTGAAGATCACCCTCCAGCGTCAGCAGTGGCAAGTACGCTGGAATCTGGCATCTAGCCCTCCTGTACTAGTGCAAGGTTGAGTATAATCCTGTGACCCTTCAGCTTGTCCATCAGAAAGGGAAGTTCCCTCTACCCAGCTAGGCTGATGAGCTGCTGCCGGCCAGCCCATCTTTTCTGAGAGATTCCCCAGACCTCCGATGCCTGATGTGTATCTCGAGTGGAGCATGTAGTGCTCACGAGTGTTAGCTCAAGATTATCTCTGCCTACTCCTGGGCTCCTTTATCACCTATCAAACCTAGATCACAGTGCAGAGTTTGAGAAACTGTTCATTTGCTTTTTCCCTATTGAGATTTCTCCCCTATTGCTATTAATGTAGCTCTGAAAGCTTGTACCAATGGGAAGGATGGTCCTTTTGTTTAAACAGAAATCCCCAGGGCCTCTAAACCAGAGATGACTTTCAAATCGTGAGCTGTAAAGGTCCATTGTAAGTGAAGAACATAACTACATCTCCAAGATTTAATGTGAGAAAGTTCCTTAAATGTGAATTGCATACATGAGGATCCTTGGGGTATGAGAGTAAGCAAAGGGCAGCTAAGTCTATGTGTTTGAATCTTCCAAGAACTTTCACAGGTGTGAACAGGGTTGTCCTAAAGTTTCTGTGGAGAAGCCCAGCATGGGAATGCATGCCTTGAATCAATCCAACACTCAGGCAGATGTCTTGAGTTCAAGACCAGCTTCATTTACACAGCAAGTTTCAGGGACATATAGTCAGACCCTGTCTCAACAAAACAATGCAAAAAAAAAAAAAAAGAAAAAGAAAAAGAAAGAAAGAGGAGGAGGAAGAGGAAGAAAAGAAATTCTGTGGAGAGGCAAAGGAACTGGAAAGACTAAGGCGGGAAGTCTTGAAGCCTCACAGTAAGGCTGAAGTGGCAGGCTGTTGATTGCCCTTCTCTTGTGTGGTGTCAGCAGCCATCAGAACAGAATCCTTAAGAATCCTGAGATAGTCACGTGGACACGTCAACAGATTTAATGGTTTATGTTGAAACAGGGTCCTCTATAAAGCCACATCTGACCTGGAGCTTGTGATTCTCCTGCCTCAGCCTTGTTATCCTGGGATTATCTGCTCACCACACCCAGAGTTGTGCTATTTTTTTTTAATAAGACGTGGGGTCAGGGTTAATTTTTTGCACGTGGATGTCCAGCACCATTCGAGGGAAGAAGGCGCTCCCTCCTCTTAACCACTTCTGTCATTGTGGAAACTTGATAGGGTGTGTGTGGGTCTGTGTCTGTCTGTTGAGCTCCTTTCTGCCCAGATCTCCATCACCATAGCTTCATGGTTAAGTTTGGGGTAGGTAGACTGAGAGCTCCCATTAACATGCTTGTCTTATTTAATTTTTCCTATTGGTGCAATAAAATACCACACAAAAGTAACTTAAAGGAAAAAAGCTTATTTTGACATAATACAGTCCATCAGTAGCAGCAGGAGCACGAGGGAGATAGGGAGATGGACACATTGTATCCTCATTCCTGAAGCAGAGAGTGAAAAACGCTGATGCTCAGCTTGCTTTCTCATTTTTACTCAGTCCAGGACCCCAGCCCACAGAATGGTGCTGCCCACAGTTAAGGTGGGTATTCTTCGCCCAGAGGTTAGCCTAATCTACACAGTGCCCTCGATGATTGTAGATCCTGTCCCTTTGAGAGTGAATATTACCGTTACACTTGTCACCTGGCGCAAGCTGTATCTGCTAGGGAACGTATGCCCAGAGTTCACCCTCACTTGTATCACCAACCAGTTAGATTCAAGAGGTCCTTGACAGAATCTCCTAGACACTGAAAATGCATTTGGTTTCCTGATAATGCCACAGTGGCCCTTTGCCATTGTAGCCATGTTTAATTGGTGTGCTGTAGGCACGGGCCAGGTTTGGGCTACAGCTGAGTCAGCTGAAGGGCACAGAAAACCTGCTGGGCCCTAGCCAACTGCTGGGCAGGTGTTCAAGCATCCAGTAAGCATTCAGTACTGCTGCTGCCTCCTGGTCCATGGAACATACGTTGAAACCCTGGAGAGAGGCAACCTTTCCCCTTCTTCTTTTGCACTAGATAGTACTTTATAATTCCTTCTTTGGGGATTTCCTCCTCACTTTTGGTATTTAGACAAGCTATCCCTGTATATCCCAGACTTGCCTTGAGCTCAGTTTTTCTGCTTTAGCCTGCTTTGTGTGTGTGGAGGGGGCAGGGAATGGCCAGAGGTGTGTGTTAACTACACCAACACTGTTCTGTTAATGTGGGAGCGTCATAGAATCTGAGGACAGAACTTGGCTTCTATAGCCAAGCACATTAATGGATGTAAGCAAACTTTGAAAACGTACGTCATCACTTCACGTGACCCCTGCTTGGAAGAAGAGTCTAGAAGCTGTGCTTTGGGGACCAGATACTACTAATAAAGAATGCCCAGGGTTCCCATGTTGAGCCCCATGAAAGTGACCAGCCTCACAACATTTCCTGTGCTCTCACTTTCTACAACACCATCTAAAGCCTCCTGGCTCAGGGTTCCTGTCTTTGTACTGCTGGGAGGGGTGGAACTGGAGCCTAGGCTGCTACCCTAGGGAGAAGCACCCTACCACACCTCTGTGTACAGATTCTAGTTCCAAAACAAGCAGAACAGACTAGGTTCTTTTTCCTCTGCTCTGCTCTGATTAGCTTTGTGGGCTGTGTTCTGTGTCCTGCTGGGATCTAGCCATGGCTTGGGGTAGCCTCCTGTTACCTGTTCCGGTTGCAGAGCCCTCTGATCTGCATGTAACTGGTGTATAGAGCTGGTTTCTGCTGTAGTGCACAGACCCTGATGCTGCTTGTTACGGTTGTGACTCTTACACCCACCCACCCACCCACCCACCCACCTACCTACCTGAAGTTTGTAGCTTACAAGTTTGGGCTCCAGCTGATGGTACTGGTGGGTGATGGCATAACCTTTAGGAGGCGGAACCTAGTGGAAGAAAGGTCATTAGGAAAATGCTCCTCCCTGGAGACATTTGCTTCTCAGCTGCCATGAAGAGGGTAGCTTTGCCCATCCTGCATGCCTCACTGGGATGCTGTGTTTCCCATAGGCCTCCAGCCAGCAGCACTAACCACAGAATGATTCCCTGGAACTAAGCCGATCCCTCCTTGCCTTCTGCTCAGTGACCAGCCACTATCCCTATTCTGGGTTGGTACCCACTCCACATGGTACCCACCTGCCAGGAGTTTTGAGGCCAGATGGAGGCATGGAACTGGGTTAGAGTTACTAGGCCCTTGAGCCAGCTTAGATACTGATTCAAGAAAAGGAAAGTGTTATACTGAGTTTGGGGATTAATGTGCCTAGTTGTTTTTTAGCATTTTAAGGCAGTGTGGAAACCTTGAAAACTGGGAATTCATCTGCCTGGATTGTGTATAGTTCTCATCCTGATGTTCTTAACCCTTCCCTTCTTTGCTCAGTAATAGATTGCTCAGCTGCTCTGATTTTTCACTGGGGTGTTCTATTCTTCAAGTTGCTGGGGTTGGGATGGTTTTGGAGAGCAAGAGAGACTAACATTCAGGAAGTGCATATCAGCTTGCATCCTTTCCTGAGATGATGATCAGCGGTGTGCACCAGAGAGGCAGAGTGATCAGAGAGCAAGAAGGATGTGAAGTGGGGAGGATTATTGGGTGGGACATGCTGAGTACCCCTCACTGTGTTTCTCCCCACACTGCATGAAGTTAATGTTTTTATATCGATCTTAGAGCTTAGGCATCTGATATCCCAGAATGAACAACACCTGCATCACTCTGTCTGAAACATCTGTCCGTGCTTAACTGTCCACTATAGAGATGGCTTTTGAGGCAACCTTCAAAGGATGCATGGGAAATAGAAATAGCTTTACAAAGCTCTATGTCATTGGCACAAGCTAGATACTGGAGGACAGATTGCAGTAGAAATGACTCTGTGCAGAATTCACAGCCTTGACAGGGCAGAGAATCAGCGGCAGCAAGAAAAGTGGGTTCTAAAATACAGTGTATATTTTATAAATGACAGCTACTGCAAAACAATGGAGAACTGAGTTCATTACGGCCCCCTTGTCTTGAAGGCATTCAAATCTATTGCTCTTCCTAAGAAACAGTATTACTGTAGGTGAGAAAAGTTAGAAGTAGGGATTCCAGTGTTATATCCCTGCACAGGATCAAGGAGTCTTAGAAGACATTATCTAAAAACTGTTAGTGAGCTGAAGAAATGGCTCACTCAGTTAAGTGCTTTCCAGGCAAGCATGAGGACCTGGGGTCGATCCCCAGCACCCACATTTTAAAAGCTGGGCTTGTGGCATTTCCTTGTAATTCCTGCACTGGGGAGGCAGCGACAGAATCCCTGCTGCTCCTTGGCCATCCTTGGCCTCACTGGCAAACCCCAGGCCCCAGGGAACGTCCATATCTTGGAGAACTAGGTGGATGACTCCAGAAGATTGACATCTAACAGTGACTTTGGCCTTCACACACCTGCACACAGAGGTGTATGTGCACCTGTACACATAGGGAAACCCACACATAAACTATGTTGTAAAAGCTCACTGTTAATGGATCTCTCATGTATCTTGACAGGTGTCAGCAATGGCTGAAGATGACAGTGAGGAGCTCATGTTTATCTGTAAGTGACCCATAGACCTCTCTGTGGCTAGTATGATGTCATAGAATGCAGATGGGATTGACTTCCTGTCTAGGGAAAGCTACATCCACATTTTGTTCGCATAGCACAGACATGCACTTCTATAATTTGTTCAATTGTTTGAGAACCTGGCTATTACCTGTCTGCTACAGTGCTGTGGCCTCAGATCACTTCTCTTCAGTACTCCGTTAGGGGCACATGACTGGCTGACGTTTAACTCAGAAAGTCACCCAAGGTTTAGAAAGAGTGAAGAGTATGAGATTTAGGGTAATGGGTTAGTACTATCCTAGATCCTGATTTTCCTAACCATGCAGACGATTGATGTGTGGGGTTTGAAAGTGCCATAGACTGGTGCTCTTGAGAAGGGGCTCCTGCTTGGCATTCTGTGCTATCAGGAGCACTAAGAGCTGACTTCTGTGAGCAGGCCTCCTGTATCTGCTGTACCCTTGCTTGTCTTGTATTAGCACATGTCTCAGGAACTGCATTGCATTAGAGCCCCCTTTCCCAGGTTTGTGATCTTTGGGTTTCTCTCTCCCTGACGTTCAGTGTCTGTTTTACAGGGTGTGAAGACTGTAGCCAGTACCATGACTCAGAGTGTCCTGAACTGGGTCCTGTGGTCATGGTCAAGGACTCCTTTGTACTGAGCAGGGCAAGGTGAGTGAGTGCCTAAGCTTCCACAGCAGTTCTGTCTATGAAGAAGGGCTCTTTACGTGTCTGCTGTGGCCACAGTGCAGAGGCCCCAAGTATCTACAGATAGAAGGAGGCTTGAGAGTCAAAGTGAAAGATTGTGTGTGTTGGGGAGGGGGGTCCATCCCCCAAGAGGCTGGACACTTCTTGCTGGGATGAGTCCTAAGAGTTTCAAAGCATGAGGATGTGTTTCCTTGGTATAGTCAGGAACCTTGGCATCTGGGCTGCATCAGCCTGGACTTCATCAGTTTATGCCTTGAGCAAAAGTGGCTACACTCACCAGGCAGTGGTGGTGCATATTTCTGATCTCAGCACTCAGGAAGTACAGGCAGGGTGATCTCTGTGAGTTTGAGGCCAGCCTGGCCTACAGAGTGAGTTCCACGACAGCCAGGGCTACACAGAGAAACCCTGTCTCAGGCGGGGAATGGACAAATTATTGCCTGTTGGGTTTCGTCTGTGTTCGACAGGTATGCACTTGGACAGAATAAGCTCAGTCAGGTAAGGGTTCTGGGTAGGTAATCCAGGAAACAGGTCAAGCTGCTGTAGCTACCAGGAAAAACAAAGCTTGCAGATGTACCAAGACAGCTTAGTAGCCAGGCATTGCTCTGCAGGCCCATGTATTCCTGTGAGGTCTGTGCCTTCAGAGACCTAGGGTAAGGGTCCATAAGCTACCAGTAGCTTGAGACTTGGAGAACCTCAGTTACCCTTCTGAGGCTCTGATGGTGCCTAACTTGGTCTGATGCTAGACTAAAATACTCAGTGTCTTATCACTGTCTCTAGAAATCCCCCAACTGGTATGTACCCCCATTTATTCATCTTTATTTGTAGCTTAAGTTTTCAAAATATTTTTGCCCAAAGTAGAGAGCTGATGAGCTCCTCTGTGGGGGTGAGGTGCCAGTTGCCCATCAAAATCCAGCTGAAGACATTGAGTGCAGAGCCATTGACTCTTGCAGCATCTGCTCATCCCCAGGGAGGATGTCTACCTCCGTCTGCTTCTAAACATGAGGTCCCAGCTCCACGACTTTTTTTTCCATCATTTTCTTTGACCTTATAGTCTGGCTAATAAAGGCACGTCCTCAGTGAAGCTGATCCAGCCCTCCCAGACCAGAGCCCTTTGTTGCTCTCCAGCCTGACATGCTCTGTCCCCCTCTCTTTCTCCCTTCCTCCACCATTCTCTACAACCTGGAAGGTCATAGCCTTGTCTGATTTAGTTCTTATATACCAGCCCCCACACTAGGAATGTGGGGTTGGCATTGTCTTGTGGGGCTGTAAATGTTTCCCTTAGTATATGGGCTCTGGGTCCTCACAAGCCTAGCCCCATTTCTGTTCCCATTTATAGGAAGAGATTCTGCTCCCTGTCAGAGAGCATCTTTGGAGCATGATGGGGGCTTGTAGGCACCTCGGTGCTCCGATCAGTGGGTAAGGTGGCAGGACCTCTTTGAAACTTCTTCTGCTTTCAGGTCCTCCCTCCCCTCTAACCTGGAGATCAGACGCCTGGATGATGGGGCTGAAGGTGTGTTTGCAGTAACCCAGCTAGTCAAGCGCACACAGTTTGGTCCATTTGAGTCCAGGAGGGTCGCGAAGTGGGAGAAAGAGTCTGTGTTTCCCCTGAAGGTAAAAGTTGCATGGGCAGGGGACTTTGTGGCTCCCTCAGAATCTGGGGCTGCATGATTCCTGATGGGAATGGAATGAGGACATCTGAGGGGGTGATGATTTATAAATCATTCCTTCAGTTCAGTTTTTATTCCTCAGAGTGTGAGGGTTAAGACAATGCCTACTAGCTTGTAGGTCTTTAGGGAGTGCGTTTAAGAGCACACGGGAGTGACCCCATGCTGGTGTGATCTTTGTCCTCCCCCAGCAGGTGCTGTGGCTGCAGCACAGCAATGATCTCTGTGGCTTCCTACACCAGTGTGGTAATCTCACTCATGTATGAGTGGCAGGAAGCTCTCCGAGACTTGAGTGACTGACTGCATGGGGCTAGGCAGCTGCACAGAGCATATCTGGTTGAGGGGGAATGGGTACCTCCAACTTGGATATAACGCCAAGAGAAAGAGAGTGGACGTCAGTTACAGGGATGACTGAGGATCTAAAGTGAACCCCAGGAAGCCTTCTGAGACTGAGGAGGCTCACACACAGGGCAAACCTTCGGAAATAGTTAGGACCTAAACAAATGAGGGCTGAGTTGCTCCTCAGCAGCCCTAAAGACAGTGTGCTTCTTCTGAGACCCGAGAGAAGCAGCCACCAACCTTAGGTGTTGTAGCCTTAGTTTGGCACTCCTGGGATATTGAGCTTATGGGACAGACTTCAGCCAAAGAGGAAAGACATTTATCTGATCACAGATACTTAAAAAAAAAATCTGTTGAAATAGGAGCGGCAGGGCTGCGTCCCCGGCACCCAGCCGCCCACATGGCTAGCTTATGCCCTGAAATAATTACACGGAAACTGTATTTTTTCAAACACTGCCTGGCCCGTTATCTGTAGCCTCTTATTGGCTAACTCTTACAAATTGTTTTAACCCATTTCTAATATTTTGTGTAGCCCACGAGGTGGCTTACCAGGGAGGATCTTAACCTGCGTCTGTCTGGAGTGGGAGAACCATGGCGACTCCTTACTCAGCTTCTTTCTCCCAGCATCCTGTTCTGCTTTCTCCGCCTACCTAAGGGTTGGCCTATCAAATGGGCCTAGGCAGTTTCTTTATTAGTAAGAAATCACTCCCACATCATTTCCCCTTTTTCTGTTTAAGCAAAAAAAGAAAGGCTTTAACTTTAACATAGTAAAATTACATATAACAAAACAGTTATCAAGTAAGAATTACAGTTACAATATTTATATCTATTTTATCTCTTATCATAACTAAGGAAAACTATAACTATTTATTCTTCAACTCCATCAAAGACTCCAGAAGAATATAATAATACTTAAGTAAACAAGAAATCCAAAACTCTAGAAATGACAGAGACATTTCACTGCCTGGACAGTCACCCAAAGTTCCTCTGTACCGTTGGGGCATCCATCTTCGGCCTACAGGCCCATGGTATCCAGAGACATTTCCATGAAGCAGGAAATTTCAAAGACAGTTCAGTCATTTTCTGCTGTGTCCTACAGAATGTCTCGCAGACTCTTTCATGAAGCAGGAACCCCGAAAGACCATCTCACCTTTAGGCAAGTTCAGCAGTCCTCTCTCTGAGGGTTCTCTGTGTTCAGTTTATGCAACAGTCCAGGCAAGAGCAGTTTCTTGCCCAAATGACTATCCAACTCCATAAGGATCCTCTTCGATGCCCATCTTCCTCTCGAAGTAGCTGGTGCTGCCAGGAGCAGACGTGTCTCATTGTCATGAAAAGCCCTAAGTTATTAAAACATTTAAATGCCATATTCTGTAGCCTTTGAAAGATATGAAGAATGCCTATCTAACTGAAATATATCTCTATATATCTAGAAAATCTAATTAACATGACTACAAGGTTAACTATTAGTGATGATTATCCATTAACAACCTATATTTCCTAATTATAAATTACATTTTAAATGAACTACACAATCGCAATACCTTAATCAATATCAGAAATACATATAACAATATTGACCTTAAAATCCATACCAAAGCAAATTATTCACACCTATGTCATTTCCCCCTTTAAATGTAAAAGAACATTTATAAACAATATTTGGGAATATGGGCGCAGTTATTTCTCTCCAAACTGCTTCCTGCTGAATGGGGGCATAAAGAAAGATTCTGTACTAAAGAATGATCGGAAAGGCCTAAATCTGAGCCCAGAAAGGCAGCTTAGTGCCCTCTGTGGGCCCAGGTTATGGGTACACAATGGTGTCATCACATGGCTGGGGAAACTCCTTCATGCCTGTCTGACTTCTTTTTACCTCCTCAATTCTAAAGGTTATTTTCAGGTATCAACTTGTTCTTAGCTCTGAGCACCTTTGTGTCCCAAGGGAAGCCCTGTGTCCCTGAGAGGGGGGTGGAAATGTGCCTTCCACACCCACTAGGGGTCACTGAGCAGCTGGTGGCCTCCAGGTTTTTCCCTGCATTTCTGAGGGTCTCAAACTTAGGGGGTCTGTTCAGGAAAAGCTTGGCAATGGGACAGGGTCCCTGAGGAAGCAATCGTCACTCCACAGGTAGAGAATAGACCCTATACTTGTGCTAACTCAAACTTAAAGTCACTAAAGGCTCTTCCTGCCTGCTCTCAATTAACCCTGAAGCTGATAAGAGACAGCTTACCTGAACTGAAGAACTCGGCTGATGCCATGCTTGGAGCAGAACCAGGAGGAGAATTCCAATTTCTGGATATCTACCTGAGCCATGGAGAGAACTCAGGTGTCCCATTCCCAATGAGGATGGGAGAAAAGCTCATTGCTGGACTGGAGAAGTCAGGGTCTTCATGATGTCTGCAGAGGAGGAGAGCTCAGGGTCCCCTCGATGTCTGCACAGGAGGAGAGCTCAGGGTCCCCTTTATATCTACACAGGAGGAGAACTCAGGGCCCCCTTGATGTCTGCACAGGAGAAGAGCTCAGGGTCCCCTCAATGTCTGCACAGGAGGAGAGCTCAGGTGGGTCACTTCTTTGCTGTGACCCACCTGAGCCATCTAAGCCACCAAATCTTTCTCTGATCCCCTGGCTGTGGCAAACAGCTTGTCAGCAGGTCCTATCAGAAGCAGTGTTTTCCCCTCCATGGCCCCATGCCACACTGATAGACTGGTCACTAACCAGTCTATGACCCTCCCCTCAGGTTTTCCAGAAGGACGGACATGCTGTGTGCTTCGACACTTCCAACGAAGACGATTGCAATTGGATGATGCTGGTGCGACCAGCACTGGAGCCTGGGCACCAGAACCTGACCGCCTACCAGCACGGCAGTGATGTGTATTTCACCACCTCGAAGGATATTCCTGCAGGCACTGAGCTTCGTGTGTGGTATGCTGCCTTTTATGCCAAGAAGATGGACAAGCCCATGCTGAAGCAGGCCTGCTCTAGCATCCAGGGTACGTCTTACTTCTTCACTGTGGTTGGGCCCCTTGCCAGAGATGCTAAGGAAGGTGCCAGCAGCTGAGATGGGGGCAGTGGGATGGAATCCGTGCAGTGCTTGGCCCCCATGCCTGGGCCTGTGGGGTGACAGAGACAGTGTCTCTCTGTCTTTAGGTGATTTAAGGCACTTGAGTATAAAACAGGTTGGCACTTGCTTTGGTCTCAGGGCTCCCACAGTGGCCCCCCCTCCTGGAGCTGTGAGGAAGCACAGAGGCCAGGGACGGCCAAATGAAGGAAGGTGGGTCCAGGACAGGTGACAGACAGTGCAGAACAGCAGTTCTCAACCTTCCTAATGCTTTGACCCTTCAGAACAGTTCTTCATGTTGTAACCCCAACCTTAAGATTATTTTTGTTGCTACGTCATAACTAATTTTGCTACTGTTATGAATCATAATGTAAATGTCTGTGTTTTGGGGTGGTCTTAGGCAACTCCTGTAAAAAGGGTTGTTCAAATCCCCCCCCCAAGGGTTTGTGACCCATAGATGGAGAAGTGCTGGTGTAGAAGGTGAGGGAACCAGGGGCAGTATAGAAGGTGAGGCTCAGAAAGCAGCCACATCGCAATGCAGAAGGTGAGGGAACCAGGGGCTGGAACGACAGATCTGGCTGCTGTGCTGTCAGTGTGCTGGTACTGCCACTGTGTACTGGATAGCCGCTCCTCCCCAAGTCTGGTTCACGCACATGTATGTATGCGTGCCCAGGCAAAAGTGTGGATGTCTAGACAGATGCCTTGGTGTGTGCATGTGACTGTTTTAAGCTGCAGAGAACGTGCTCTTGTGTAGTAACAGATGCACAGTGCCTTTGTGTGTTTATAGATGTGTGCATGCAGATGCACCAGTCTGTGCATTTGTCAGCATGTATGCAATTCACGGTACACATTTTGTATTCGTCTAGATGTATAGGTTTGTATATGTGTTAGAGTGTATGAATCGATGGGACTACATACATTGTTAATATATGTAGTCATTTAGAAGTACATACAGATGCACAGGTATGTACCTATATTAGCATGTGTGTAGACTTATAGGTCTGTGCCTGTATATGCTCAGATATACAGATGTGTGCATATGCTTGTCTGTAAGTACAGATATACAGGATTGTATGTATATGCATATGCAGAGGTATATGTATGTGTTTGTGTGTGTCCTGTTTATATGCATTCAAGAAATGTAGTTCTGCATGGAGGAATCATTTCGGTGAGCCACTAGGTTTAGGATCTCCTGATGGAGAAGCCAGTCACTGTAGTCACAGTGCTTGCCCTATTAACCTGGGTCCTGGGCATCCCCCAGGGCAGAGCCTTGCTCATTGTTGTTACTAAGGGTTTTCAACATCCAAGTGGGTTAACTCTGGCTTCTGAACCAGATATAGTTACCTCTCATGAAAATGGTTTCTTCCTGTAGTGTGATAGAAAGGCTTCATGGGGCAGTTCTTAACATCTTGCAAAGATCTTACAGGTGGAGGTTCATGAATCAGAGGGCTCTGTCCTGTCCTGTGTTTATAGTCAGTTGTGGTTTAGCTGAATGGAAGAGCCTGAGCCCAGCCTCATAAAGCAGCACAAAAGGAGCCAAGCACAGATATGGCTTCTCCCAGCTTTGGAACCTAGAGATACTTCACTGTGTGTTGGGACAACTTGTAAGTGGTGCAGATCACTGGCTACTGTCACCCAGATGGCAGCTAGAATCTTCATGTCTTTATATCTTTGGAGCACTTATCTGGCTCTCCCAGGCTGGCTGCTGCTGGCATATGCTCCCCTGGGCTTCCCCACTGACAGTTTAAGTGGCAACTTCCATCACACCTTGCCACCTACCTCTCTGTGCCCCCCCCCCCCCGCGTCTGTCCTTTCCCTAAGTCCCTCTCCGCAGTATCCTCACAGAGCATTGCAGCCCTCCTTGCGCACGTCTCAGAAGCCCACAGAGAGCAAGGCCTCTGAAGAGAAGAGTGAAGCATCTAGAAAGCAGTACTGATTGGTTAGTTCCCTGGTTGGACCTGAGAGGGGTGGACTTTTCATTCTTCTTAGCACTAGTCCTTGTGTGTGTACCAGGGAGTTTGTCACCCCAAGGTGGAGTAAGTCTTGTGGACGTCACTTTGTCCTCTCCCTAGGTGGGTCCCTTTCACATTTCCCCCTGGATGGGTGTCTTTGTTGCACAAATCAGTTTGTCGACCTCTAAAATCAGGTCCTAAATATGGATGGTCTCTAGCTTCTATTGGTTCAATTTAATGATTTTTTTTTTTTTATGATGGATGGCATGGGTGGAGAACATTGACTAGAAAATCTCTACTATAAGCTTTGGTCTTCCCTCGGCCTGTGATGGGTAGGTGGTAGGATTCTCTTGAGGCTGGGCAACTGCAGCTCTCAGCGGCCACATGACCACTAGGAGAACAGCCACACTATTCGCTGTCACAGCGGGGGTGCAGTAGGCGTGGTGTTTGCACTTAACAGCAGCTTCACTAGGTAGCACTGTGAGTTTAGGAACATCTGCTTAAAGAACACAGGTTTCTACCCAGATGTGGAGGCTCGCACCTTTAATCCCAGCACTTGGGGGTCAGAAACAAGCAGATCTCTGTGTGTGCGATGCCAACCTGGTCTACAGAGTGAGTTCCAGGACAGCCATAGAGAAACCTTGTCTCAGAAAGGAAGGAAGGAAGGAAGGAAGGAAGGAAGGAAGGAAGGAAGGAAGGAAGGAAGGAAGGAAGGAAGGAAGGAAGGAAGGAAGGAAAGAAGGAGAAGAAAGAGAGAGAGAGAAGTTATACAGGTTTCATCCTGCTTCAGCTATGATGCCCCTGAAAATGGACTTGGATTCTTTGTTCTGGCTATGGACTGCTATTCTGGGTTCATGTTTCCCTGAGCCCACACTAAGAGAGGCTTGCTTTCCTCCAAAGGGCATGCACAGGTGGATGTAGTGGGGGGCATGTACAGGTGGATGTAGTGGGGAGCATGGGCTCAAAATCACCCTTCTGTTGAGAAAGACAGAGGGTAACATCTTCTAGTCCCTCGGAAGCTGTGTTATGCCCGCAGTCTGGCCTGCTTGTCTGTCTGTCTGTCTGTCTGTCTGTCTCCCTCTCTCCCCCTCTCTCTCTGCCTCTGGCTTTGTGATTAGTGTTTTCTAATTTTCAAACTAGTTTCAATGTATTCAGTTGAACTCAACGTGTTGAGTACTCACTTCAGGGGCTTTCAGTAGGTGTGTGGAAGTGTGTGACTCTACCACAGTCTCCTGTAGATTAGCCCACCCTCCCCTCCTGATTTCACCCTCAGTGACCCTCTGCCCCAAGCTGAGCTGCTGTGTGTTTTGCTGGACTTTTCACAGTTGGCCTGTGTCTGCCCTTCTGTTACTTGGTTTTGACTGTGCTCACACCTGAAACTTCTCTTCTTATGCTGTCCATGTTGCTGTAAACTTTGTGACTGTGTCACATTGTTTGGCTGAGCAATTTCCCTGTGTTAGGAAATGTCAGGTGGTACTTAGGGACTCAATGCTGGCCTTTGCCTCTTGGTTTTTTTCTTAGAGAATGTTTTTACCTTGTAAAGTTACCGTTGGGCAAATCTTCTATCGTGACTGCCTGGTTCTTCCAATGAGAAGTCTTCACTCAGTGCCAGAGCAGCAGGTAGCCAAGATTAGGGGCCTGTTTGGGGCAGCATAAATTCTCTTGTGTGATTATTGTAGGAGATGGTGTGCCTCTTAGATGAAATGAATTCCAGCCCTGTGTCCCAAGGGCTCCTTTTTAAAAAGCTATTTGTGTGTGTGTGTGTGTGTGTGTGTGTGTGTGTGTGTGTGTGTACACGCCATGGGGCTAGAATCAGCTTGTGGGATTTGGTTCTTTCCTTCATCTCATGGGTCCCATTGATCTCAGGTCATTGGGGTTGGTGGCAGGTGCCTTTTCCTGCTGAGCCCTTCCTGGACCCCAATGACTCATTTTTTGAACCCCTTCTTGGGGAAACTCTGTATGTTTGGGAACCTGGATGAGAATTTGACTCATTTCTATTTGTTCCCAATTTCCTGGGAGTCCCTAACCAGCAGATCCCTAGAAAGTGGCAAAGAAGAGTTCAGACATTGGATGGGACATTCAGGGTGCAGTTCCTATCTGCCACCTCGTTGTTCCCTTTTTCTATCTCTGATTTCAGTCTGACAGGTTCCACATTGCATATGCTTCTTCCCCAGCCGTGATGGTCTGCATCCTCATCTCTATTCTTTGTGTTCTTGGCACTAGTTTAGGATGCAGAGAGACGGGATGTGCTCTTTCCTGGTGCATGGTGGGTATATAGCTGCAGATCTAGGAGACTGTCTGGACTCAGGTACTTCTTCCGAGTGGCCTCTGGAGCGTTAAGCTACGTGGTGATGGGTCTGGATATAACAGGCAAGAAGGGTAGCTGTAAGCTGGCCGCACAGACAAACTGGCTAGATCAGATCTTGAGGCATGCCCAGTGCAGGTCCCAGGAGAATGCCTGTGACTTGGAAAGGAGCCTGCAGTCCCCTTCCCATCTGCATCGCCAAGGTCAGTCTGTGTTCCTGGAGCCCCCGTCCTGGTCCCTCCTCGGGTTCCCGTGTGTCATTGGAGGACTAGAGACACTGTCCGGGTGGCACTCTCCTGCCACAGGTGGGAATTATTTTTAATTGAACAATTTTAAAGCTTACTCCTGCCCAGGTACCAGGCTTCCCTGCCAGACAACAGTTATCACAACCCTTATCACAAAAATCTCCATGGGATATGTTGGGCCAGGGCCACAGCCATTTCATTCTCTAGCACTGAGAGGTATCTGTTTTAGGTCTCACCATACCCTGTTATGTGAGCCACTGAAGATTTAAACATGAGTTGTGTATGTGTGTGTGTTGCTATAGAAAGAATTCAGGTAAAGTATTCTACTTCTGAGCTACACACCCAGCCCCCCCTTTAAAGCAAAACAAAACTTTGAGACAGGGTCTCACAAAATGCCAAGTTATCTTTGAATTTGTTCTGTAACCAGAGTGGGGGCCTTGGACTTCTGGTCATCTTGTTCAGCCTACTAAGTAGCTGGTATTACAGGTCAGCACAATGAGGCCCAGCTCAAGTGTGGGTCCTGAAGGCTTGTTTTTCTCTCAGAGAATTTGAAGGACTCTGCTCCCACAAGGCTAGTGATTCGGGGTGGGGGGAGAGGGGGCACATTATGCATCTGGTGACAGGGCTGACCCTGTGGTAGTCACAAGGATACCACATTTGCCCAGATTCCTCATCTGTAAAATGGGATGAACTTGGTCAGTGTGTGTGAAACTGAAGACAGTGCCTAGAATACATGTGCTCATGAGTCTGGGCATCTCTGTCCTTGTCATCATCACCTAGGGATCAGGCCTTACTCAGCTGCAGTAGCTAACCCTTCTGTCTTGTGTCTTGCAGCTACAGTCACCCCTGAGCCCAGTGTCCCCGCAGAACCTGAGCGTGGCCAGTGGGTGTGTAAGGTGTGTTCCAACACCTTCCTGGAGCTTCAGCTCCTTAATGGTAAGGAGAAAGTGGCAAATAGGGGTTACCCAAGGTGGGCAGACTGTTGTGTTGAGCTCGCTCATTTTTTCTTTCTTCTTTCTCTTTCTTTATTTCTTTTTGTTGTTGTTTGTTTATTTTTTGGTTTCTCTTTTTCTTGTTTTTGTTTTTTTAAATTGTCTTTATTATATGTACATTGGGATTTTTGCCTGTGTGTATGAAAGTGTCAGATCCCCTGGAACGATAGTTACAGACAGTTGTGAGCTGTAATGTGGATGCTGGGAATTGAACCTGGGTCCTCTGGGAAAGTAGTCAATGCTCTTAATTGCTGAGCTATCTCTCCAGCCCATGTGTTGGTTCATGCCCATGGTTGTCAGGATGTCCCAGGCTTTGTATTGTCTGTCCCCATGGCCCACAATGGTTGGAGCTGCTACTCAGAGCTCCTCCCCTTGGCCTGACCCTTTCTACTGTCCTACTGACCAAGCTCTGGCTATGGTGAACACAGCAAGGGCCAGAAACCATGATGACTTGCCTCTTTTAGTCATGCCGGCTCCTGCCCCGTGTGGTGACAGGGCTGACCCTGTGGTAGTCACAGGGTCACCACATCTACTCATCTTCCTCATCTGTAAAATGAGATGAACTTGGTCAGTGTGTGTGAAACTGAGGACAGTTTCAGGGCATCCCATTACCTCAGGCTCCCTTACTAATTGAAGGTGGCCAGGAAAAAATTGACTCCATCCCCGAGTTACCTAGTTATACTGTATCCTGGGAGCCTCTCTGATGGGCAGTAGAGAAAGATGCCAGTCACGGAAGCTACAAGGAAGCTTGGTATGAATGCTGTGACTTTTATCACATACAGAACATGCTTGAGAGCCAAACCTCAAGGGGGCACTGCTTTGCAAGTCTGTGATTGGAATGTTCTGGAATCTATGAGAACATTCTTTCTAGGCAGATTTTAGCAACAGAAAGGCTAATGGAAGCATTTCTGGAAAATATCTTGGGCAGTCCTTGTTCTTCTAAGGAGTGTGGCTGTCTGTTCCTGTGTTCCTGGGCCATCCTTTTAATCTTGTCCTTAACACTTTTGCCCTCTGCCTGGGGAAAGTCACCTGTGTTCATCACAGATAGGAGCAGAGAGCACCTGCCAGTTTCTTCTTCCTTCTCCTCTTCTTCTTTGTATTTATTTTTTTTTGTGTAGTATTGTTTTGGTTGCATGCATGTCTGTGCACCACATGTGTGCAGTGCCCATAGAGACCAGAAGAGGGCATTAGAGCCCCTGGAACTGGAGATGCAGAGGGTTGTGAATGAACATGTAGGTGCTGAGACATGAACCGTGGTCTCTGGAAGAGCAGCAAGAACTCCTGGCCAGTGAGGCATCTCTCTAGCCCCATCTGCTGCTGCCGCCAGGTTTCTTGGAGTGCCAGGTTTGTGAAAAACATGGCCCTTAGATGAGGGCAAGGCCCATCTGTGGAAACCAGAGGATGGGGACATCACACCCTCACTCAGCCCCAGTCAAGAAAGGCTTGATTGCTGTTTGGTTTGCTGGGTCATTTTCTGTGGTGGCTAGTTTTAGTTGAGAGAAAAGCTTCCCCTCACTTTGGTAGTAGAGCTAGCTCAGTGTTCCCAGAGGGTCAAGGAACTCTTCTTTCTGCTGCAACCCCTGTGTGGGTGTCTGGTGGGTAACTTGATAGTTACACTAGGTACAAAACTGATTTGAGAGAGAGAGAGAGAGAGAGAGAGAGAGAGAGAGAGAGAGAGAGAGAGAGAGAGAGAGAGAGAGAGAGAGAGAGAGAGAGAGAGAGAGGCAGAGAGAGAACCAAGCTGGGTCTCTGTGAAAGTAGGCTACAGGGCAGGGGTGCCTTTGGTCGCCCCCCACATACACACAGACTGGCTTTGAGGGCATTTCAGGGCCACATGACATGGCTGCGATCCACAGATCTATGGAGAACAGGTTTCATTGGGTGATACATTGTCCAGTAGGAGAATGTTAATCAGTGACCATTGGAAGTAATGCACAGAATACTATACCCGGTCATTTTATTTCTGGTATCTGCTGGCGTGGGGTGTACCGAATGCCTCTAGCAGATACTAGTAATAAAATGACCAAGGATAGTAATCTGTGTGTTACTTCCACTGGCAGTAACATGATTGAGAGGGTGTCTGGCCTGACTGGTTGGCTGACTTCCAATCAGATGAGTCCTTTGAACTTGAACTTACTTCATGCATTTATTTGTGACTGAGCATAGAACATAATATAAACTGTGGCCAGGTAAGAGTCAACATGTACCCTTTAAAGTCAGGCTCACCACTCAGGGCACCAGGAGACAGCTGAGGTTGTTGTTGGATAGCAGGGGAAGCATAGGTTGTTCTTCTTGACCTTTGACCTGATGCTGTCACTTCCTGTGTCCCCTTAGGGAACCCTGCTTCTGTCTCAGAAGGCCACTTAGGAGTGTCTGATTAAACATGAGGCAACAGTGAATGTCCTGGCCTTGGTGCCCTCCTGGAATTCTGCTCCACGTAAATGCAAAGACAGAGGGAAAAGTGGGGAGCATTGACAAGGTTAAAAAGATGCCAGGATGTGTCTGCAGCGGCATTAACCCAAGCATGCCAGAGAAGCTGAAGCCAGCAGTGGGATACCCAGGAAACTTAGAAAGTACAGGGAAGCACAAACTGGTGGCCTGCTCAGAGCCCTGGTCTCTTGGTCTGCCCCAGCCCTGCCCGGGCCCCACCCACCTACATTTCTGCTCCATCAGCAGAATGTTGGGTCCCTTGGGAGAGACTTGAGACTGAGGACAGGGACTCAAGAGTCAGGTGTTGGAATCTGGGCAACTTCAGACTTCTTCATTTCTTCTTAGAGTGGTGGAACTGGCTCAGGCCCCAGATAGGGAGGACGGATTTCTCTGTAGCAACTGACCAGGGAGAGAGAGCAAGGACCCACCAGAGGGACTGCTCAGCCCTTACCATCCTGTAGAGTGAGGCTCCAGACGCTGGGAGAAAACTGAATGTGAGCAAGAGCCCAAACAAACTTGTCTGAGGAATTTGAAAACAACCCCTCCCCCTAAAAACCCCTCCAGGCTGAAGTCTCACTTAGGTGAGAGGTGGCAGCAGAGCACTGTGCCCTTCAGTCAGAGCAGGTCATCGTTGAAGACACCAGAGGACAGTAACTAAAAATGAAAGCTGGTAGCAGACATAAAGTTACTGAGAGAATTTCCCATACAGAGGAGCATATGGAGGACACAAACAGAAGAGATACGGGAACTGGAGGATGGTCTGAGACTCTGCAGGTGTCTAGGAGTATTCTGTAGGGAAAAGGGCTCAGTTGATAGGATGATTGCCTAGTGTCACAAGCTCTGAGGTCAATTCCCACCGTCCCTAAAACAGACATGGTAGCACATGCCTGTCATCCCAGTCTTCAAGAGGCAGAGGCAGGAGGACCAGGAGTTCAGAGTTATCCTCAACTACATAGCAAGTTTGGGTGTACCTTGGGTAACACAAAATCCTATCTCAAAAACAAACCAGATAGATAAATAGCAAGGAAATACTAAAGGATGCAGGTTTACAACCAAGAAGGACCCAACAGGCCATCAGTATGACAAATCCACAGATGCACCTGTACCATTATGAGACCTAATCACAAGAATTACAGGAAAGAAAAAAAACTGTTGGAGAATAAGCCAATAGGGCATTGTTATGACAGGAAGGCAGACTTAGCCATCAGATTTTTCACTGTCAGTAACCTGGTAAAGATATTTAACAAATCCAGAAATTTCCAAGCAGGATCAAAAAATGTAGTGAGGAGAACCCTGGAGTATGCAGGCTGTCCCCATCAGGCCACTTGACGAAGACATTGCCAACCACACAACACTGGACTCCAAATGCGTGGCTTCTGAGATCCCAGCACCTCTACTGAGTTTTACAGCGTTGCCCTGCCCAAAGCAATGTGCATGTTCTCTACACATAGGGAACGGGAAGAGGGTCCTTCGTCGAAAATGAAAGAAGATTACGCAGGTCACCAGCCCAAAGTAGTGAGAGCAAAGAGCAGTGGGAAGAACAGGTGTCAAAGGAGAGAAACCAGAAGGTAACTGAGAGGAGCGAGGCAGCAGTGTACAAACTAGTAGCAGGCATGGGACAACGACTAATGGAAGGAAAGGCTGTCATTAGCTCCAGGAGAAAAAATGCTAGCCACAACTGCTGTGTGGCACAGCTGCGTGTGGATAGATCTTCATGGCCAAGATCTTGCAAATATCAGTTGGCTTACACCAAAATGTGACCTGGGTCTGTTGGTGGGATTGAGAGGAGTGAGGTCTAGAAAGGAAGCAGCATGTATAAGAAAGTAGAACCCCTTCGTTTCATTTTAAGTCGTCAGTAGGCACTGTCTTATATAGTCAGACCTTTTTATCCATGGCACCCTCATGCCAGCTTTAAACAGCTGCGTACCAAAAAGAGTTTGGAAATCATGAGTCTTTATTGAATATGTACAGTATTTTTTTCTTGCTGTTATTCCCTGAATATAGAGCAGTAACCTCTTGCATAGCATTTTTACTGCTTTTTTTTAAAATTTTGAGTGATAATACATATGGTATGTGTGTTGGCTTTTGCAAATACTGTGCCATTTTTTGTAAGGGGCTTGGGTGTCTGTAGGTATAGCCTTGGCTCCCTGGAATTATCCTCTGTAGTTGTGGATGGGTGATTGGAGAATACAGAGGATTAGATAGGCAGAGTGGGGCAAGAGACTGCTGTTTTCTGTTGTGAGCCAATTACGAAGTTATTTGTACCTTTCTCCTTGGACTTTTTTTTAAACAATATTGTGAGTCTTTTTCAAGGCAGCAACTTTGGGCTTCACTTATTTCATACTGCATTTTTATTTTGAAAAATAAACTTCTGCTTATTTATCATCTCTTTCTGGGCTTTGGAACAGGGTTCCATGTAGCCAGGCTGGTTCTGCACTTGCTCTGTAGCTGAGGACGACCTTGACTTCTGCTTCACTTCCTAAGTGGTCTCCATGCCTGGCCCCTTTTTATGCTTTGCTTGTTTTGTTCTTTTCTCAGCTTGAGTTGAAGGCTTCACTCAGTCATTATTAAGTATTTTTTTTTAATGGAAGCATTGACTTTTTCCTGCAGAGCTGTGCTAGCTTTCTTCCGTGTTTTATTCTGCATTGCATCTAAATTCATATGCACACCATAACATAGTCTAGAAATTCATAAAGCAAAGACTGACAGCTGTATGAGGAGAGATCGTGCCACCTCCTCTGACAGTAGAAGACTTCTGCCATAAGCAGTTAGTAAATAAATCAAGAACAGATTTGAGGAGCGTGCTGGGCAGACTTAGGCCTGTGTGAGTGTAGCATCAGAGTTGGTGTGCTTCTCTCGTGCAGCTTCTAAATGATATATTTATTTTTATTTTATGTTTGTTGGTGTTTTGCCTACATGTATTTCTATGTGACGGTATCATGAACTGGAATTAGTTGTCATCTGTCGTGTGAATATTGGGAATTAAACTCTGGTACTCTAGAAGAGCAGCCAGTGCTCTTAACCGCTGGGCATTAATTTACTGATTTCTGAGACAGGGTCTCACCTTGCACCCGAACTCTTGTCCGTCTGCTTTACCCTTCTGAGTTCTGGGATTATACATGTGACATCGCATTGTTTGTGCTGGGCATCAGATCAGACGCAGGGCTTCACGTGATCCAGGCACACTCTCAGCGGCTGCACTTACTCCCAGCTCTTGCTCTCCTTTTATTTACTCTCCTTATTTGGACTTTGGACCTGAGGAGTCACAGCTTCCATCTGCTGTGGGTGACTCTGACTGTGTCTAACACATTGCTTCCCTCTGCTTTCTGTTCTCCCTGAGAGAACTCTGGAAACCTCCTTTAGACCACATTCTAGTGTTACGCCCACATCTCCTGCCCTCCCTCTCCTGTTTTTAGGTCCTTGTCACTTGTCCATTTTGGGGGTTTCTGCTTAAAAGATTCCTTTTTCAATAGTGTCTAAGTCATGTTTTTAATTTGTATCTATGAGTCTTAGTCTTATAAAAGATTTTTTGCTTACTTTTCTTACTTGTTTGCTATTTTTCAGTCATCTTAGTCTTTTTCCCAAACTTTTTTATTCTTTACTTGGTTATATCTGTCCCCTTCACTCCAGTTTGCCCTTGGCTTGTGCTGTGATTTTGGAATTCCAGTCATCTGGTTTTTATGTCAGCTGATACCCTAACATGATACCCTAACAGTTGTTTTCTTGCTAAGCTTTCTGGGGTGTGGTGGGTCACTACTTTGGGTTCTGTTGCTTTGATGATGTGCTCAGCAAGAATTCTTCCCTTTTTCCTCTCCATTGTGTGCTTTCCCCATTGCCTGGGAAAGTGTTAGTACAGAGTACAGGGTGCTTTTATTATTTTATTTATTTTTTCTTTTCTGAACTTCATAGTTGAGGTTTTATTTCTTACTAGGACGTGACGTGAAGGGGTATGGCTTTGGCTTCAAGGGGTTTGGTTTGTTTTATCTTGTTTAGCTTGACTGATATATATATTTGTGTTATATGCCGCTACTAGGGCTTTGGTTCTTTATGAGAGTCATTTTATACCACCTGCCCTTCCTCTCTAACACCTTAAGGTGACAATAGTTGGCTTAGCAGGTAAAGTTGCTTGCTTCCAAGCCTGACCTCCTGAGTTCAATCCCTGGGACCCATGTGGTAGAGAGAACCAATTCCCACAGTTGTCCTCTGATCTCCGCTTGCGTGCCATGACCCAAGCACATCTGCACACACAATAAATAAATAAGCATGAAAGTAAATAAATGGATGATGATACCATTGCAGAGAACAGCTTTCTTTCTGTTTCCCTGGGTCACTTAAGCCCAGAGGAATCTTGATGAAAACAAGGCTTTATTGACTGTCTCAGAACCTAAGCCATATGTAACATTCGATCTCTGTTGTGCCAATACATGAGCCTAGTGTAGAATGAATCCATGTCTCCTATCCAGACTCCATGTAAATTCTATGTTGCTCTGTGCCTGGATTTAGAGTAGACCCAAGTCTGTCTCTCAGTCCCCAGACCCTGTGATGACTTTGTGATCCTGTCTTTACAACCAATGACCTGAGAGACCCCAGGCTCTCAAATTTCCCTCTTGTATGTCCTTCCCTTCCGTTTTAAGTTCCCTTTGTGTAGTTGGCAGAGTCTTGTTTGCTTTCTTTTAATACTGCTCAGCTTGTATTTTCCAGGTGTGTGTTCTGTTTTGTCTCACCTTCCCCCATTCATTTTTAGTCATTGGGCTTGGTGTAATCTTGTTCTGCTAGGTACCAGATCATGTCAGCCTTGAGGCCACCCACCTAGCATAGAGTCTCTGAGGAAGGACAAGTCAGGAATAATGGCTTCTTGGCTTGATACTGGTGCTGAATCAACCTACATTTGCAGAGGAAGGAACCACCAACTCCAGGCACAGTGGTACTTTTGTCATGTGTGTGCTTAGTTACCTGCTTTCCCTGCCACTTCCTCTTCCTGTCACCTGGTACCTGTGACCTAGCCATATTTGTCCACTATCTCCCAAACTTGCCATTCCATGTGGTACCTGCCTGTCTGTTCCCCCAACATCTGTCTCCATTACTTTTTCCTGGGTGGTCTTGGAGACTTTCTGTTACCTATAAATAAGCAAAGCATTTTTGCTTTATTGTAGGGTTTATAAAGAAATATTTAGCTGTGCAGTGGTGGTGTACACCTTTAATCACAATACTTGGGAGGCAGAAGCAGGTGGATCAAGACCAGTCTGGTCTACAGAGAGAGTTCTAAGACAGCCAGGGCTACACAGAGAAACCCTGTCTAAAGGAAAGAAGTCAGTTTACCGTGAGTGCTCTGGAGGTGCTTCTGTCTTAGTGTGTCACATCCTGTGGGAAAGTTAGAAAATACACACTATCAAGCACTGCACCAGCGTGTGGACATTGCCCCATGCACTGCCTCATAGTAACACCATATCCTGCCTGTGTCTCATTTACTTCTAAGCAGAGTTCCAGGATGGGGGATGTGGCCCAGGTGGCAAGAGGAAGGTTGGTATGCAGGATGCCCTGGGTTTGAGCTGTAGCACTGCGTAAAACTGGGCATGGTGGCTTTGCTTAGTTTTAACACTTGAAGGTGGAAGCAGAAGGATCAGAAGTTGAGGACTGTTGAAATAAGAAGCGGCGGGGCTGCGTCCCCAACACCCCAGCCGCTTGGCTAGCTCATGCCCGAAATAACAACACACAAACTGTATTCATTTAAGAACTGCTTGGCCCATGAACTCTAGCCCTTACAGGCTAATTCTCGCACCTGGACTATCCCATTTCTAATGATGTGTGTAAGCACCCCAAGGTGCGCTTACCGGGAAGATTCTAGCCTAAGTCCATCCTGGGAGAGTTGAGCATGGCGTCTCTGCTCCAGCAGAGCTGTCGGGTCTCTTCGGAAGCAGAGCAGAGTCTGACCTCACTTCCTCTTCCGCCCAGAATTCTATTCTGTTTACTTCTCCCATCTATGTTCCAAGCCATGAGGCCAAGCAGCTGGTTTATTATAACTTAACCAATGAAATCAACAGATTGATATATGACACTCCCACATCAGAGGACGGTCAGCCAACACGGTTTAAGCTGACAGCTCAGGGGGCTGGAGAGATGGCTTAGTGGTTAGGAGCATTGCCTGCTCTTCCAAAGGTCCTGAGTTCAATTCCTGGCAACCACATGGTGGCTCACAACCATCTGTAATGAGGTCTGGTGCCCTCTTCTGGCCTGAAGATATACACACAGGCAGAATATTGTATGCATAATAAATAAATATTTTTTTTAAAAAAAAAAGCTGATAGCCCAATTTGAAAGTTCAAAATCTGGCCAGGCAATGGTGGCAAACAACTGTAATCCCAGGAGGCAGAGGCAGGCGAATCTCTGTGAGTTCAAGGCCAGCCTGGTCTACAGGGTGAGTTCCAGGATATCTGGAGATACACAGAGAAACCTTGTCAGATGAGAAAAACTCCTTCTAAGGCTCTATGCATGTGGTAGAGCCATTTCTCTTTTAAAACAGTGAAGATAAAGTTTTTTACCTGTGCAGAGGCCGCACTCAGCAAATACAACAAAGAAAACCAACACTGGGGAAGGTGGTGAGCAAGCAGGTGCATGACTCCTACTCTGTCATCAACAGCCCTTCTCCTCTTGCAGAGCATCTCCTGAGCCACCTGGAGCAAACCAAAAGCCTTCCTGCAGGAGGCCAGCAGCATGAGGCAGCTTCTGAGAAGGAGCCTGATACACCCAGAAGGGAGCCTCCCACCGCAGCTGAGAGCAAGAGCATCCAGAGTGTCGTGGCCATCAACGAGCCAAAGAAAAGGCCTCGAAGAGGGAGGAAATCAAAAGCATCCAAGGTTGAGCAGCCTCTGATCATTATCAAAGACAAGGAGCCTACAGGTGAGAAGCTGATGAGCTGTGTGCCAGGGTGGGAGGTATGTACCTCATCATCTCTTAGTTTTCTGGGTGGCCATGTTGGCAGGGAGGGCTCATGAGGTAAGGTCTTGTCTCCTCCACAGTCCCTCAGCCAGCTGTTAAGAGTGTGATTATCTTGCAGAATATTCCACACTAGAGTGTTCAGAACACAGATTTTAAAAATAGACATCTGACTAGGCTTTGCCGTATCAGTCTGTTTTTGTTTGTTTTGTTTTGTTTTTCTTTCTTTTGTTATTTTTGGGGGGGAGGGGGAAAGCTTTGTTTCCTAACAGTCTTGCTAAGGCTGACTTCAAGCTCAGTATGTAACCCAGGCTGACTTTGAACTCTTGATCCTGCCCACTTAGCCTCTTGAGCTGGGATGGCATGCCTGTGCTACCACACATGGCTTGTGTCTGTGTGCTTCACTGTCTCAGGGGTACGCCTTGTCCATGCCATGCTTGTCTTGCCAGCTCTTCTGTTTGTCCAGCAAGACTTAGTCCTTCATGTGAGTTCCCAGTATTTGTTGCCGTGTATGTATGGGTGGACATGTTGCTGGTCATGGCCCTGGCTATTTCTGTTTTGTGTGTGTGTGTGTGTCATATACAAAAGCCAGAGGATAATTTTGTAGTTCTCTTTCACCTCTGTAAGGGCTCCAGGGATGGAACTCAGGGTTCTGGCTTGTAGTTATCTTTACCACTAAAAATTCAGTCTCTTTTAAAATCCAAAGTGTCTGTAAAACTCCAAAATCCCTTTAAAAATTCTCTGAACTGTGGGATCCTATAAAATTAAAATTAAGTTAAATACTTCCTTACTTTGAAAGGGAAGAGCCAGGGCACAATCATAATATGAGCAAAGCAAAACTAAACTCCAACAGTATGAATAGTTCAATGTCCAATATCTGGGGTTCACTCACAGTCTTTTGGTCTCCTCCAAAGGGCTTGAGTAATTTCTCTGGCTCTATCCTCTGCAGCACACATAGCCTGTCTTCCTGCTTCCTGCAGGTTTCACTCTATGGCTGTTGTTCTTGCATCTCCAGTTTGCTGGGTCTCTTGCTGCAACTGGGCCACACTTTCACCAATAATCTCTCCCTGATACATTTTTAAGGAACTTTCAAACTTCCTCCAGGAACTCTCAAGCCAGTCGTCCATCCTCTGCTTCTCTCTCAACATTCTTCCAAGTTCCCACAGAAAAGCTCACCAATCTTTGAACACTCAATGACTTTTCTAGCCCAACGTTCCAAGGTCCACCAGCCCAGGAATAGCACCACCTACAGTGTGCTGGGCCCTCCCTCATCAGTCATGACTTAAGAAAGTACTCTACAACAGGATCTTATGGAGGCATTTTCTCAAATGAGTGTTCCCTCCTTTCAGACTACGCTAGCTTGTGTCAAGTTGACATGAAACTAGCTAGCTGCCACTTTGAACCATTTTATGAGCCTGAACTTGTTCTTTGATTGTGCAGAACCCTTGGGATCCACTCCGTAGCATGAACATGTCTCTGGAAAACCATTGTCTCTGTGGTCCTCATGTAGCTCCCTGTCCCAGCTGCCCGCTTCTCTGCTGCTAGGTCCACCTCACATTCAGGATAAGGTGTAGTGCTCAGATGTCTCCCCCTCCTGCCTGCGTTACTGGCACTGGATGCTCTTGTCATTGTGGAAATGAAAAGCAAGCTTGAAATGAAAGGGCATAGAAGAGCAGTTTCCGTGGAACATTCTCCACTGTTCCTGTTTCCTAGTCTCTGGCCAGTGCCTGTTCTCTAAGCCTTGTGGGAAATACTTGCACATGAGCAGGAGTGGTTTGAGCTCCTTCTGGGACTTCCCTGCATCTACAGACAGAAAGGGACAGGAGGAACTACTTCCTGGCTATCACAATTGATGGTAGTAGGTGAAACAATAGAAACCAGTGGCTCCAGTTATCACAGAGAGGCTCCTGCCAGCAACTGATGGGAGCAGATGCAGAGACCCGCAAGCTAAACATTATAGTGGGTGGAGAGAGAGCCCGGATTGGAGAACTCCATTGGGTCCCTCCCCTTGGTACTAGGGGAACCCCGAAGAAGAGGAGGAGGAAGAACTATAGGAGCCAGAGGGGTCAAGGATACCAGGAAAACACAGCCCACAGGATCATGGCTAGAATTATAGCTCTTGGGAGGGAGAAGGATTAAATATCTTACATAGTAAGTTCAAGGGCAGGCCTGGTTACATGAGAGTCTATTTCAAACAACAACAACAAAACTCAGAATGGCTGAAATTTTCTTCTGTATGATCTTCCTGTTTGCGAATTTTTATCCCATTTCCGGCATGGCCCTGAATGGAATGTTTACTCACCTTTGAATATCCTCAAGTCAAGGCATAAGTCACAAACAATGCCACACCAGTTTGGAATTATGATTAATAGGGTGGTATTTATTTAAAGAGGAAAAAACTTACAGATCACCGTCCCAGACAACAGCCCTCTGCACAATCAGGGAGTCTAGTCGCTGGTGGAGCAGGAAATGAAGAGAGAGAGTGCGGGGAGGGAAGTAGCCGCTTTTTTAAAGGGAGAGAGACCACACCCCAATGGGCTGGTATCTCAGCAGCTATTGGTTGGAGGAGCGGAAGGACCTCCCGCAACACTCAAGATGACTTGTAAATCTCTGCCAGAGCTTATTTAGTAAGCTTCATGGTCTGGCTGCATACCCATCTGCTGTATGTCGGTAGTGTCCCGGGCAGGGTCAGGAGACGCTTGGGCTTTGCAGGTGTGGCCTGTAACTTTGGCTTCCATTAAAAACATACTTTCTTTGTACATAGATAAACACTTAAATTCTGAAATGTCTGCTTTTATCCCTGTTGCACCCACACTCAGGATGTGCGGCGGGGGCAGTGCTTCTCCTGATTTGTCACAATCTGTCCCTGTGCTGGTGGTGACCCTTTTGTCATACCCTTCACAGAGCACGTGGCAGAGATCATTACCGAAATACCCCCAGATGAACCTGAGAGTGCAACGCCAGACGAACGGATAATGGAGTTAGTCTTGGGGAAGCTGGCCACCCCCACAAATGAAGTCAGCTCAGTGCCAAAGTAAGTCCTGCTTGTGTGTGGCTGGTGCTTGGGGACGGAGCACAGGGAACAACTAATTGGTACTGCAGGGAGAGCGCCTCCCACCTCTAATCCCCACAGATGCTGCGCTTCATCTTTTCAGGCCAGCAGTGTGTGTTCTGGAGCCCAAGGGTTTCATAGTTCATTCACTGTGAAAGCTTTTGTCTTAAAACACACATGACAGAGAATTTGCCGTCACAACTCTTTTTAAGGGCATGGTACAGAGACATCCCCCAAGCCTTTATCTACCCAAACTGGAACTGCCCCCAGTGCCCACCATTCTGCCTGCATTCATTCCTAGTCTGTGCCCCCCATGTCAGTAGGGCACACAGTGCTTGCCTTCTGTGAATGGCAGATTTTATTCAGCACATGCCCCTCTGTGTCAGTGCGTATCCAGATCTCCTCTGTCAGGCTGACTGATGCTACACTGATGCACGCACCTGCTTTGTCTGCTCCCCCATGGGAGCTCCTGGCGGCTTTGCCCCAGCAGTGTGAGCGGTGCTCCTATGGTTCAGCAGTGGCTTGTGTTTGAATTTTAGTCAGTTTCACACCTTGCTCTACTTTCTTTTTTGTGAGCAAGGGAAAGAAATGTTTATGCCGCAGTTAGGATTCCCTGGTGAGTTTTTACCCTGAAGTTGACTCAGCTGTTTTCTATGCCCTTTGGAGTTGGCAGAATTCACCTGATGAACCTGTGAAAATGTGGACATGTTTATTATTTCTTTTCTGTGTTACTGCCCAGAGGATTTCAAGCACTTAACAGAAAAAGCACACTTTTTTTCTGTGGGACGAAGAAATGGTTAGAAATCAGGTTCAGAGTCAGCGTAAAACAGAGTAGAGTTAAGACCAAGTGAGGGCGAGAGCCACAGTCAGGGCTGCCTTGTTCGGGACAAATGGAGCTCAGGCTTCCTGGCTGAGGCAGATGACCTGCACAGCTGTTAGATGGCACTGATGCTTCATGTGCTCAGAGTGTCTGTGCTACCCGGGAGCGGGTGACGTCAGGTTCTGCCTTCCTTCTCCTTTTCCTCATGGACCAAGTGTAGCTGGGAAATGACCAAGGAACTTCCCAGGTGACTGTGATCAGAAACTTTCACTCTGAGACCTCAGCCACCACTCTCCTTGACCCTCTGTCTGTCTCCTGGACAGGTTCACACATCATCCAAGCAGCGCCATTGCCCTCAAGAGGGGCTTGGTTCTGTCCAGCAGACACGGCGTCAGGCGGAAGCTCGTACGGCAGCTGGGTGAGCATAAACGAATCCATCAGTGTGGCACCTGCAGCAAGGTCTTCCAGAACAGCAGCAACCTGAGCCGGCACGTGCGCTCGCACGGTGAGTGCGTGCACGGTGAGTGCCTGCCCAGCCCATGGGGCAGGGCCAGGAGAGAGCGTGGCCACTGCTGGGTCCTTGCTGCAGAGCTGCCGCAAGGGGTAGCCCTGTGGCTGCTGGTGCTCTTCAGCATTGGGGGCTCCCAGCCCAGGCAGAGGACTTATGTTTCAAAGATGGGTGCAGCTTTCTGAGAGGCCAAAGCAGTGAATCTGCCTTCTGCTGGCTGATTCCTTAGGTGACAAGCTGTTTAAATGTGAGGAATGTTCGAAGCTGTTCAGCCGTAAGGAAAGTCTAAAGCAACATGTCTCCTACAAGCACAGCCGGAATGAGGTAAGTGGGCACCTAGACAGCTGGCTGCTTCCTAGAGGAGGCGCCATGGAGGACGTCCTGTCGTGCCCCCCAATGCATTCTGAGCCCAGCTTAGGCCAATGCTTACAGAAGCAGTTGGGAGAACATAGGTGACTGGCATTTGGGGTGCACTTACCTGAGTGTGGGGTTCACTTTCTTAGGCAGTTGGACAGCAAGAATTGTCCTACTAGAACAGGGGAGGAAAACTGTGGTGCAGCTACCTCTAGAAGTTACTAGAACAGCACACACAAGGGGGGAACCTATGATGAACTCACGCAGTCTTCCTTGCTGACAGTGTGCCCCTTTGAGCAGGTGGATGGTGAGTACCGCTATCGCTGTGGCAGCTGTGGGAAGACCTTCCGCATGGAGAGTGCCTTGGAGTTCCACAACTGTAGGACAGGTGAGGCCCCACCCCCAGCCACCTGCCCTGCATGTTGGGTGGAAGGGTCCCATTGAGCAGACAGCTGCCTTGGCTGGCATCTCCCTGATCCTCTTGCCTCCAGGACTGTGAAGAATAAAATTGTTCAGCTGTTAGAGAAGACTTAAGCAAGTTTTCGTTAGTCAGGAAGGGATGGGTTGTCTCCTGTCCGTTATGCATTCTCAGACCCTGCCTGAGGTCACCTTGATGTGGGACCTTCATCCTTGCTGACAGGGTGAGCAGCAATGTTGGGTTTGTTCTAGAAGCGTGTGAGAGAAAAATGCAGCAGCATGGCTTAAGATGGGAAAACCTTTCCTTCCACATCAGCATCCTGCAAGTGTGTCCCCTGTGGGCACCCAGACAGGGATTGTTAGCACCTGGCCCAGGTTATTACAGCCTGAGCCTGCTTCCATCTGCCACTCTCCAAAAGCAAAGTGGAAACCATCTTTGTACGAGGCCAGAAGCTGCTGTGTTTTGAGCTGTCCCTGTTGGCGAGACAGCTGTAGTTGTAGAGCCCAGGGTGCTCTCAGACACTGTCTCTTGTGCAGTTTATAGTTGGCAAGTGTAAGTGAGCAAGCAGCAAGTCAGCCAAGGGGTGGAAGCTCCCTGAGGCCTGGATGCCCTGTGCTCCAGAGAAGGGGTCCTAGGTCCACTAGTTCCCATGCAGCCAAATCACCAGAGGAGGGTAGAGGGAAGATCACCAGTGCCTTCGTGTTCTCCCTCTTACCAGGACTTAATAAATCAAGCAGTAGAGACCTACAGAGTCAGCCTGTGACACTCTCCACTCCTGCGGTCGTGTGTCTGTTCATGCTTTTGATCACTTGTGGATATCAGAGTCTCTAATCAAAATTGGTTCCATGTCTGGCTGGTTTCTTCTGTCTTCAGCGTGATGCCTTGCTTACTATGACAAGGCTGTTGTGAAGGGCAGGCCAGGCAGGTTTCTGGAGGACACTTGTCAGTGACATGTACCACCTAGCCAGTTCCTAAGCAGCATCGGTAGTCTGCCTGTGAGAATCTGGGCAGACTCCTAGCTGTTTCCACTGGGTGCAGCCTCGGGCATACTCTTCGTTAACTGGGATTAGCGCCACCTTCCTGTTGTTCCTCAAGGAGATGCAGAGTGGGCTGAGAGTTAGACCAGCTTGATATTAGGTTGCATTAGAAACCAAAAAGCACTTGTTACATCTAAGTTAATGATTCTTTTTTCTAAACGAGTAGAACAGAAAATGAAGAAGCACTTGCTGTTGGTTAGAACTGTCACATCAGACACTTGTCTCTGCTAGGTGGTCGTGGCACTGATGAACCGCAAGCAGCTTCTCTCCTGAGCCTGATTTCAGGGCTGAGAGACCCCATGGAGGCCTATTTACATTTGCTCATGCCTTTTGTGGTATGAAGTTAGTAGAACATTCATCCTCGAAGGATTTATACAGTCAGGGCTGGGTGCTCCAAGTGTGCAGTGGGCAGACATTTCTCCAGCCCACTCTGTCAAGCCTGTTTCTGTGCCTCCAGTGCATTGGTATCACTCTCGTTCACACGTTTGCTGTGCTACCATTGAACCTAAAGAGGATCCCAGCAGCTTGGCTCCCTCACAGTCTACTCCTGTCCTCTCAGTACATGAGCCCATTGTTTTCTTTAACAAAATCGCAATTGTTCGATTTTCCAGTAAAGACTCGTGAGACAAGTTTTCCTGGGGTGAAAACTTGCTAGCTCAGAGAGACAGAGAAAGCACCCACCTGACCCTCTTCACTGACATCCCAGAAGCTCTGTTTCTACTCCATCTCCAACCAACCTTCTTAAACTGAATGTCCCTCCCTTTTACTTCCTATGGGTCTCTATCTGTCCTCCCGATTCCCTCTTAATCTCTGTTTTGTTTTGTTTTTTTTCTTAATAATCTTATGTTGACTTCCTGACAGCTGGTTGCTCCACCACTTGACCTTTAATTAACTTTAAGCTCTTGGACTAAAGGTCTGTGCTAGGGCTGAGCAACACCACAACTAGAAACAGGTTTTTCCAGTAAATAATGCAATCTCAGGGTTCACAGTGTGGTCAAGTATTCCGCAACATTAGTCCCTCGTCCTTTACCAGATTCCGAAGCACTACCTTCAGGCCTTTGGTGTCACTACATACCTCCATAGTGACTGGATTACTGGGGGGAAGAGGGGAAGTCATTCGGAGACTAGATGTCTGGGTTCTTGCACCTCAGAATGTTATTGAGGTATATGTGATGGATCATCTTAGCTGACTGTGTAGATCAGCACAGAAAATGATTGGAAGCAGGGTGTGGAGGGGCTTATAGGGAGGACATGAGAGCCCAAGCCAGCAGCGCTGCTTTCCATGGTGATAAGTGTTGTTCAGAATCTATAAGAAAGAAGACTCACCTGTGATGTTCAGAGACTCAATTGTACTGTGAGCACCTTCCCGGAAGGGAGGCTCATCTCACCTGTGCTGCAGACCTAACTACTCTGTAATTCAGCCAAACAAATGAGAAAGAGGGTTGGATCTTAGGAATAACATTTCACCTTGGGAAATTGAGCTGTATAGTAGGATTGCCAGAAGCAGGTCCAGGTCTCCTGAGACTTACATGGGACTTCTGGTCCATGTCTTTACAAGAGAACCAGTGTGCTGTGGAGAAAGCTATAGGTAGGCCACTGCGTCCTGGGCTGTGCTGCCCTGTCCCCACTAAGGCCTTGATCCCTTCTCTCACCTCTCCCTGCTCAGAGGCCAGCACATAGCCCTGCCTATGTCTTTCTTACCCTGGTAGGAAGAGATAAAGACGGCTGATTTTCTTCAGATTTAGGTGGGGTGACCTCTAGCTAGCTACACATGGAATATCCTGAGTGGGGCTAGAGACTTGCTGCAGCTGTAGAGATTCACTTCAGTAATCCTACCAGTGGACCTCAGCTTCAAGGGGCATTGGCTTCTCTCGGCCACATCTTGGTTATCACAACTGACTGGAGGTCAAGGGTAGACTCTAGGAGAATATATGGAGTCCTGGGATATAACCCCCCTGGGTCTAGGCAGCTCCTAAGCAGAGTGACTTGCTCAGATGTCAACAACAAATGCTTGATAAGTGAGGTCCCAAGGTATCTGTAGGGACTTCTTTCCACAGACAGGTGGATGTGTGGTGGGCAGTGGCTATGTAGACTAAGGGCTTTATAGGAAAATATTTGCTGGGTCTAGAGGCATTCTGCTCCTGAGAGAAGTAATGACACATTTGTCATCTGCTATCATACACGTCTACATTCATGATTCAGGAAAGAGCAGGTGCTTTTAAAAGGCAAGGTACCCGGTGGTGTGGAGCAGGGGCTGCAGACACCACGCAGAGGGGACGGGGCAGATGGTAGAGTAAACTTTCAGAGGCAAGAACTGCAGCTTGCCTGGTACCTTCCAGAGGTACTTGAAGTGGGGGCTGGGATGCAGGGATGCTGACTTCTTGCAATGTGAGCGTGTGTGTGTGTGTGTGTGTGTGTGTGTGTGTTGAATAGGGTGGAAATGGGTGTGAATGCAGTGTGTGTACATGTGTATGCATACATATGCATGTATATTTGTGGGGTATGTGTTGAATGAATGGCGAGCATATGCTTGTGTTGTTGAGTGAGGCCTAGGCCCAAGACAGTTCTTCTGGAATAGTGAAGCTGGGAGTGTTGCTGTAGAGGATGCTCTCGGAGGTAACTGGGCAGAGAAGAGGGGGCAGCAGTGACACTGTGCTGGAGGAGCAGGTGAGCATGCTGAGGACACCAGGAGGAAGCTTGTAGAGCCAGTGAGGAACTGGCACACCAGTGTACACATATGTCTAGCAGAGCACACAGCGGATGAGCTCTGGGCCACGGTGCCCTGCTGGTCTCCTGCCTTGACTCCACTTTTGACTCTGCTGAGGCACACATGCTGGAGGCTGGTCAGGGGTGATTTACCACACATTGTGTATTTGTTTACTCTCTGGACAGATGACAAGACGTTCCAATGTGAGATGTGTTTCAGATTCTTCTCCACCAACAGCAACCTCTCCAAGCACAAGAAGAAACACGGGGACAAGAAGTTTGCCTGTGAGGTCTGCAGTAAGATGTTCTACCGCAAGGATGTCATGCTGGACCACCAGAGGCGACACCTGGATGGTGAGCCTGAGATGCCTTCCTTCTGACCTGGTGATGTTCTTCCCAATCCCGGGGGTTCTGGGGTGCTGTTAACAGTGCCACGAGCAGCAGGAAGTAGTAGGAACAGTGGGGAACAAAAAAGCACAGCTAGACTGCTCTTGAGTGCCGACTGTTAGGAAGTTATTTGAAGTGTTTCTTTAGAGGACTTTTGAATCCTGTGAAGAATGATTTTAGTGTGATGGAGTGTAAGAAAGGCAATGTGTTGTCATGTATGCCGCAGGCTCAGTCATGTAAACAGTGGAGTGTGCTGGTATGTACTGTGGGTGGGGGCCATCCGTCTACACAGTCTGTGAGGTCAGCTCTCTCCACACAGGTGAGGCAGCAGCCAGGGCAGAATGAGAAGTGGAACAGGGGTTAAAATCAGCATTCTGACTGAGGCTGTCCTTGTTTTCCCCACTAAGAGTCAGTAGCACTCACGGATGCAAACACTCTTTGGTAGTGTTTGAAAACACCATTTACAGAACAAATTCAGGCTGTGTGGAAAGCTTTACTGCTAGATACATGCACATGAGTTTGTGGAAACAAGACCCGTCACATCTCTTCTAAGTTCCTGCACTTTGCTTCCCCCTGCCCTTTGGTTCGTAAAGACCCACAACATGGTCCCATGAGATTCTTAGGTGGGTACTCTGGGCCCCACCTAGCCTCTGAGAACCATGGACAAATCACTACACCTTGGTTCTCCTGCTTGTATAGTGGTGGTGATAATTGTTTCTTTTGAAGTCAGTGTCATAGTTGGACCTGAACTTGCCATGAGGTTCCTTCAGGCCCAACACAGAGCAGTTGCTCAGAACCAAGGATGCTCACGGCTCTGCTTAAAAGTCACTGCTTTCTGTGATGCACCTACCTGGACTAGGTGTACCTTTCACACTTGTTGTTTATTTATTTGTTTGTTTGTTGTTTGGGGGAGTTTTTTTTGACTTTGGTTTTTGGTTTTTCAAGATAGGGTTTCTCTGTGTAATAGCTCTGACTATCCTGAAACTCACTTTGTAGGCCAGGCTCAGGATTAGATCACCACCACCTGGCCAAATGAGCCTTGCTCATTTGCAATGAGCTCAAACAATCCACCAGCCTCCTGCATATCTGGTACCACAATACTTTCAGCATAATTCCCAAGCAGTTCTAGGATCTGATCCGTACCATGTGACCTCACACTTCCTGTTTGATCTGGGATTTCAGGTGTGCGGCGTGTGAAGAGAGAAGACCTGGAAGCCAGCGGGGAAAACCTGGTTCGTTATAAAAAAGAGCCTTCTGGATGCCCAGTGTGTGGCAAGGTAATGTTCCACAGTTACTGTTGGTGTTGCATGGCAGATACCCACTCTCTAAGCTCGAGCTCAGAGCTACAGACAGGGAACTTGTAGGCATATCCAGCCTACAGCCCACAGTCCCCTTGCACTCCCAGATAGCTATAAATGTAGCCCAGTACAAAATTATACATTTAAGGCATAACACATGTCCTAGTTAGGTTTCTGTTGCTGTGGTAAACTGTGACCAAAAGCAGTTGAAGGGGAGAGAGCTGCTTAGAGTCCATCATGAAGGGAGATCAGGGCAGGAACTCAGTCAAGAACTGGAGGCAGGAACTGAGGCAGAGGCCATGAATGAGTGTTGCTTATTGGCTTGCCCTCCATGTCTTGCCCAGCTTGCTTTCTTGTAGCACCCAAAACCACCAACCATCAGTAATTATGAAGAAAATGCCCCACAGCCTTGCTTACGAGTCAGTCTGATGGAGGTATTTCTCAGCTGTCCCTCCTCAGAGTTGGCTCTCACTTATGTCAAATTGACCAGAAAACTAGCCAACACAAAAAGATTTGTTTTTTTGGCTTTCATTTCTTCTATACAGTTCTTAAGTGTGAACTTTGTAGACAATAACCATGTTTCTGTGTCAGAAGGTTAGATACACCTGCTAGGGCAACAGTGTTAAGGTACATAAGACAGGTTATGTACCATCTGTCTTTAACCAAGTGTCCCTCAGGGTGCACATTTGGAGTTTTGCTCTCTGGCATGGGTTTCCAATAAATCTGTGGAGAGTTTTTTGTTTTTGTTTTTTGGCCCTTCCACTCTGTGGGACATGCTTTCTCTTGAGTGTCTGGACCTTGTCTTCATATCCATATTGAAGAGGCAGGATGCCCTGGGAACTTTATGCTGTCCCTTCTGGCCACCCCTGCTCAGTGTACAGGTAGTATTTTCTAAGTTAGGGGTAGCCCATCCCATGATGGCCGAGGTTAGTTTGTAGATGCTAAGTATTCCTGCCCGGGCAGCCTGTGCTGTGTGCAGGTGCCTGGACATGATGTACCCTGGCCTTGGCCATGTCTCTAGTGTAGGCATCTAAGACTCCCAGCCCTGTCCTGGCTGCCATATGCACATTGCCCCGTTCTTTACACGTGAACACCTGCTCCTAACTGGAAACGCCATCGCTGGTTCATCAGACTCAACTCTGACAACTCAGGTAACAGGAGGTACAAACTGTATCCCTTACTGCATAGAGCACATTCTGGGGATACAGGTTCTTGAGAGGCTCCTGTGCATGTGACCTAAGCAGCCTCTGGTGTTGCTTAGAGGAGGGGCTGCTGGTGAGCCTGGCACAGCTACACAGGGAGCTACTGGCATAGCGTAGCACTGGCTCCTGGGCACCACCACACTGGGAACCCAGCTCCACATGGCTGGCCACTCCTGACTGAGCGTGTGGCAACACTGCCAGATCCAAAGATGCCTTCAAGAGGAAATGAAAATCTCTGCTTTCATGATATTTCCTGGTTTCTTTGAACCCACAGAGCCAGCCAAAGCCTGTGGATCAGTGAAGCCATGTGCGGCCATTGACCTTAAACTGTAGGTTTGGAGGCAAGATGGTGCAGGGACAGGGAGGTGTGCAACCCATGGGAATAGACAAGTAGTCCCAGGGCACCTCATCTGCAGAAAGTCCTGCCTTTGGATGCTCCATGATCAGTGGGGCTTCTGGGACACTGGTGATTGTTGCTTATCTGCCTTGTAGACCCTATGTTCCTAGCCCCAGCTCAGGGCTAACTGTTAAGTGGTTCTTGGAAGACTAGTGTGGATGCTTGAGTGAATCTACATCCATCCCTCCAGGCTGGAAATAGAAAGCAGCATGAAACGGTGCTCAGACTGGATTGGGTGTCTTCTTTGGTATTTACTTTGAGAAAAACTGCAGGTATATCTGCATGGTTTCCCAGTAGGCTCTGTGCCAGTGAGCTGTTTAACTCAGCGTAAGGACTCTGCTGTACTCTCATTGCAACAGAGACTGGAAATAGTGTCCTGTGTTGTGGTGTGAGTGGGTGTCTAAATCACCATAAGTTTAGCCAGGTGGTGGTGGTGCACACCTTTAATCCCAGTACTTGGAAGGCAGAGGCAGGTGGATCTTTATGAGTTTGAGGCCATCCTGGTCTACAGATCAAGATCCAGAACAGCCACTGCAGTTACAAAGAGAAACCCTGTCTCAAAAATTAAAGAAGGAGGCTGGGCAGTGGTGGCTTAGCCTTTAGTCCCAGCACATGGGAGGCAGAGTCAGCTGGATTTCTGTGAGTTTGAGCCAGCCTGGTTTACAGGAACTAGTTCGAGGACAGGCTCCAAAGCTACAGAGAAACCCTGTTTTGAAAAACCAAAAAAGAAAAAAAATTAAAGAAGAAAGAGAAGGAAGGAAAGAGAGAGGGAGGGAGGGAGGGAGGGAGGGAGGGAGGGAGGGAGGGAGAGAGAGAGAGAGAGAAGAAAGGGAGGGAGGGAGGGAGGGAGGGAGGGAGGGAGGGAGGGAGGGAGGGAGGGAGGGACAGAACGAGGGAAAGTGGAGACTGCACTTTTGCTTTCCGGCCATCCAGACCCTGAAGCACGATTAATAAAAACTCAGGGTCAGAAATTGGGGTTCAACCTGAAGATTTGAAAAGCAAAACAGCCCCACTGGCTCTTACCTCAACCTCAGTCTGAAATGGCAATCTGCCTCCAGGAATCTGAAAATGAGACTGTGAGTCTGAGAGTTGTTTCTTCCCATTTTATAATTCTGTCTAGGGCTGGGATTAAAGGCATGCCCTGCTTAGTTTCTATGGCAGCTAATCTGGCTGGCTACTGGGATTAAAGGTGTGTGACATTAGAGCTAGTGAGATCAAAGGTGTGTGTCATTATGGCTATTGAGATTAAAGGTGTGTGTTACCATAATCTGGTCTGTAAGGCTAACGAGTGGGACTGTTTTACTCTCAGATCTTAAGGCAGTCTTTATTTATTAAAATACAGTTGAAATGCCACTACAAGACCCAAATAATCATTCAAAATTACAACACTGTTTGGCCAACGGCTCAGGCATATTCCTAGCTAACTCTTACCACGAGGCTTTTGGTTTGTTACCTCACATCTTGCTTCTTGGGTGGCTATATGGCAACACCTGGCATCTCCCAGACTGCCCTTTTTCTTCCTGAATCTCTGCTTGGATTTCCTGCCTGGCTATTGGCCAAATCAGCTTCTTTATTAACCAATGGTTGTAGGCAGAGACCTCTCGTTTGTTCCTGGCTGCCTAAACCTAAAATAATCACATAGAAACTATATTAATTAAAACACTGCTTGGCCTATTAGCTTAGGCTTCTTATTACCTAACTCTTACATATTAAATTAATGCATTCCTATTATTTTTATGTTTTACCACGAGGCTCATGGTTTATTGATGAGGTTCCCGTCATCTGTCTTCATTGGCAGCTACATGGTGTCTCCCTGATTCTGCCTTCCTTCTCCCAGCATTCAGTTTAGTTTTTCTGCCGTGCCACAGGCCAAAGTGCTTCTTAATTAACTAAGGATAATAAAACATATTCACAGCATATAGGGAGATATCCACACCAAGGAAGGGAGGAGGAAGGCAAGCACCATAAGTCTAGAAGAACAAGTGCTAGATATTTAGGCTTGGTGGTAGCTTGTCCTGTAGGCCACAGGATTTGGCTCCCTGTATGCCCTAGCCCTCACTGCACTGGCTCCCTGTCCCCAGGTGTTCTCTTGCCGGAGCAACATGAACAAACACCTGCTGACCCATGGTGACAAGAAGTACACCTGCGAGATCTGCGGGCGCAAGTTCTTCCGAGTGGACGTACTCAGGGACCACATCCACGTCCACTTCAAGGTGCAGGCCCCACGTGGGTGACACTTAGTGACCTGGCCCACCCAGTGTCTGTGTAGATGAGGCACTCACCAACAGTAGACTAGATTTCACAGTTCTGGTACTAGAAGGTTCCAAGTCTGTTGAGGGCTTCCTCATTCATACATCTTTTTGCTGTGTGCTCACATGGGGGAAAGATGAGGAAGTTTCTGGGGTCTGTCCTTTAAAGACTGTAATCCTACTCATGGCACCGCACTATCGGACCTTGTCATTCCCCAGAGGCGCTCCTTCCTCACGCTGTCGTCTTAGGTGAAGTTCTAACACATGGGCACTGGTATTCAGATTGCTGTCAGCATGGTCACTGGCCAGCTTTTCATGCAGACTCCCACTGACACGCCTGCTGCAGGGCCCAAACAGAGAATCTCCCTGTGTGGGGTTGAGGGTGGCATTCTGCTGTCTCCCTGCCTTTAGGGAAAGAAGAGAAAACTGGGTATGAGGGCAGGTAGGAGAAGCGCCTGTCTGAGTCAGAGGCCCAGAACAGTGCTGCAGCAGCGGCATGTCCTCCAGGACTCTGCCTGAGCATCGGTGGGATTGCTTATACCACAGAATAGCCAAACCCAGTGCCATCCAAAGGGACATAGGTATAGCTCGCTAGGCAGACAAATGATTCCCCAATATACTGCAGTAAAGGTGGGGTTTGTGACCGTCCTGCAGGACATCGCACTGATGGACGACCACCAACGGGAGGAGTTCATTGGCAAGATTGGGATCTCCTCAGAGGAGAACGATGACAACTCTGATGAGAGTGCAGACTCCGAGCCGCACAAGTACAGCTGCAAGAGGTGCCAGGTACTCAGCACTGCCCGTAAGCATGGCCGAGGGCGGAATTAGTGACCATGGGGCTGAGGGGAGCCCACAGCGCTGTGTTGTCAATCTCCTTCACTAAGGAAGCTTGTCCTGTATCACTTGGGCTTAGGGATGGTAACCGTGGGACTCACCCATCAGAACCCACTCATGACTTGGTGTGCACATAAGCAGGACAGCTGATGGTGGTGGGGCCTATGTCCTGGAAACTGGCCTAAGACTGGGATGCTTGGCCCCAGCCAGCCTGAAGCTGGCCCATACTACACAAGGCAGGGTGCATGCTTTCCATGCAGCTTATGGCCTGCGTTTCCAGCAGCCTCTCCTATAAGTCACCACTCCCCCATGAGTAACTGGTCCTCCCGTGGTGTCTGGTGATAGAAGTGTAACAGAGATGCCCAGAGATGCAGTGAGTCATCAGCTTCCACCCTGTGTGTCTATAGCTCACCTTCGGCCGTGGGAAGGAATACCTGAAGCACATCATGGAGGTCCACAAGGAGAAAGGCCATGGCTGCAGCATCTGCCACCGACGCTTTGCGCTCAAGGCCACCTACCATGCCCACATGGTCATCCACCGAGAGAATCTGCCTGACCCCAATGTGCAGAAGTAAGAATCCGGGGTTGTGAGGAAGAGGAGGACTCTGCAAAGCCACAGTGCTTTTTTTTAGCAAGTCAATATTTGAGGCACCTAGCCTCTAGGCATTTCTCACTGTTAATTTTTTTCTCTACAGGATTCTAAAGTATGTTGGCCTACTTGACAAGCCAACACAACCTTTCTGCTATAGCTAGGTTTTTGTTAATGCTGCCCATGTCAAAGGTCAGCCCATAACCAGAGCTATGTTGTGAGCAACTAGATGACTGAATTCATCTTCCAGAGCTGTTGTGACCAAATACCTCATACCTCATAGTCCTAGAGCCTGGGATCCCATATCATATCGATCAGGGTTGGCTCCTTCTAAATCCTCCTTGACTAGCCATGGCATCTTCAGTGCCCTCAAAGGCTCAGTCTTCTCTACATGTTTAACTCTTCTTTCATCTTCTTAAGGATTGGGGTCACCACAATGACCTCATTTTACCTTGATCTGCTCTGTAAATGCCTGTCTTCATAGACAGCTGCATTCTGGGCTAAGACTCCAATAACAGTTTGAGAGACACAGTCAACCTATTACAGAAGCTGAGATACGTAACATCTTCTTGCCTCACCTCCGTTGATAAAGGAGCTCTCACACATGCCCTTCACAGCTGAACAGACCCTCACAGCAGATGAAGCCTTCTCCGTGGATGAGCCCCTCAGATGGTAAAACCCCTAGAGTGGGCTCCTGAAGAGTTGTCTCTACTTTCAGGTATATTCATCCCTGTGAGATCTGTGGGAGGATCTTCAACAGCATTGGGAACTTGGAGCGCCACAAACTTATCCACACAGGTAGCATGCTCCTGCTTGCATCTCCCCACCCACCCAGCAGCAGGAATCCCTCTCCCTGGCTCCGTGTACAGACAGCCATGCCTTGACTCCTCACACTGCATCCCTGCTTCTCCACCTTCCCTCCAGGCCTCCCCTGCCACCGCACATCCCTTCCCATACCTATGTCCAGCTCAGGTTCTCAGGGCCTTCTCATGCCAAAGACTCCCATGGAACATACTGGAAAAGCAGCCCACGGTATCACTGTGCTTCTAGCTGAGACCCTTGCTGGCTGGGGCTTTCAAGCACTGCTGTGTTTGTTTGCAGGTGTGAAAAGCCATGCTTGTGAGCAGTGTGGAAAGTCCTTTGCCAGGAAAGATATGCTGAAGGAGCACATGCGTGTGCATGACAACATCCGAGAATACCTGTGTGCCGAGTGTGGGAAAGGTGAGTGTGTGTCTGGAGCCCCAGGGGGTCTCTCGTAGCCACAGGGTATTCTGGAGCCATGGGACATCCTGGGCCATCCGAGCATGTTAAGCCAGGCATCCAGCTTGCCTATGATCACAAAAATGTAGACCTGAACCTAGACATAGTCTGTGCCCGTGACAGTGGGTGGCTGCTAGGAATCATGAGTCTTGGCAAATGGGGGCCAAAATCACATCATGTACACAAAATTATCCTTTAAGACTTCTCTATAGCCTACAAAAAAAAGCTGGACGTTTCAAGTTCTGTTATTTGAGACAGGGTCCATGTAGCCTAGGCTGGCCTCCTGCTCAGTGTGTAACCAAGGGTGACCTTACATACAACCTCTCTCCCCAAGCCCCTTCCTGCCAGGTTCTGCCTAACTATGTTCTCTTTCCACACACTATGTAGGTTCTCTTACTCCCCCAGTCTCACTTAGAACAGAAGTCCTATGAAGCCAAGGGCTCTGTCTAGCATACCACCTCGTCTCTAATGCCTGGCACTTAAATAGTCAAAGCATAGCAGTTATGAGAGTGAACGAAAGAGACGATGAATAGGTGTTGGAACTGCAAGGGTGAGGTTTGTACAACCTTTGCAAGAAAGACAAGCAGGAGCAGACAGCAGTACTGGGTAACACTGTTTTGAGTAGAGCCTAGATGTGATAAGCCAGAAGAGGGATCAAGAACAGGCCAATTACCTAAAGAATACTCTGCTGGGTGGCCAAGCTTTGACTGGATCTCTTATTGCCTGTGGCTTTTGTCCCTGGATGGTGGGGGGTATACAACATTTTTATTGGAGGGTTGGGAAGAGAGGGAAATTAAGGTAAAATTGTTCTTCCATAATCAGAAAGGCCTGGCACTTTGCTCAGCCAGTCACTGACAGCCGAGAGACTCGAGGTGGAACTTGTGTGCCCTCTGCTGTCTGACTTGATGGGCCCTATGGCCCAGCTGGGTTGTCACTGAGATGGTGAAGATGGGTAGTGACAAGGTGGGACCAGGGGAGCTGTTGTCCAGCTGAGGTTAGAGCTCTGAGCCCACTGAACTCGCTCAACATGGCACCACTGCTGGTTTGTCCACTGGGGGCTGCGGGAGGGTGGGAGGGTGGCCCAAGGACTGCAGTCTGCCTGCACTGGTGTGTGAGCACTCTGGGTATATGCTGCTGCCGCTGCCACCCACCCAGCTGGGCCTTGGCTGGTGGGGATGCTTCACCACTTCCCTCATCTTGAGTCCTAAGTCAGTACCTAAGATTGGCAGCAGTAAGTTAAAACTTGTGGTCTGACAAGGTGGCGTGGCAAGTAGAGGTGTTTGCACATGGTTGTAATGACCTGAGTATGATCCCTGCATCCTGCAGTGTGGCAGGAACTGACTCTGGGGAGTTGTCCTCTGATTGTACATGCTCCTGCACTCACTTTCCCTGTCTCTCTCTGTCTCTGTCTCTGTCTCTGTCTCTCTCTCTTTCACACACACACAATATTTTTTAAAGAATGGCTTTTTTTGTTTGTTTTTTTTTTTGTTTTCATTTTTGTTTTTCGAGACAGGGTTTCTTCATGCAACTCTAGCTGTCCTGGAACTAGCTCTTTAGACCAGGATAGCCTCAGACTCACAGAAATCCACCTGCCTCTGCCTCCGTAGTGCTAGGAGGTGTGTGCCATCCCCACCCGGCAAGAGTGGCTTTTTTTAAAAAAAAATAAGCATAGATCTGGTGTCCTCATCTTAGTTACCGTCATCAAGACAGACAAGAAGCCCTAGTCATCCTGTCCATCTCACTGCATCATCTCAGATGCTGTTGTTGACACACCGTCATCTGAACGTCACAGTAAATTTCTAGTGGCCTCCTGAGGTGTTAATTTTGTGGGCCCTTCACCCTCTGAGGTGAGGCCCTAGCCTCTCTCTCCCAAAGACATTCTGTGTCTGTACCCACTGGGTTCAGAAGGGCGCTTCAGGGGAGTGGATGGGACACAAATGCCTGGGCAAGTTCTGGTGAGTCTGGCACTCATGTGGATCTGCCTCCTCTAGGCATGAAGACGAAGCATGCTCTGCGCCACCACATGAAGCTGCACAAGGGTATCAAGGAGTACGAGTGCAAAGAGTGCCACCGCAAGTTCGCCCAGAAGGTCAACATGCTGAAGCACTACAAGCGGCACACAGGTGTGTCAAGTCCCCGTTCTGCCAGGTCTGCGAAACCAAATGGTCCTAGAGTGGGTGGTGAAGATGGGTGCCGGGCACCTTCTTATGAGTTTGTCTTTGACTGAGTACCCTGTGTCTGCCAAGGATCACAAGTCCATCCCACCACCAGTGTGAGATCTTTGTTTTCCATATCTCTCTAGTGTTTTGTTTTTGTTGTTTTGGTTTGGTTTTAGTTTTTGAGACATGATTGCACTGTGTAGCCCTTGCTGTCCTAGAAGTCACTCTATCCAGGTTGGCCTCAAACTCACAGAGATCCACCTGCGTCTCCAGTGCTGGGATTAAAGGCAGGAGCGACCACTGCCCAGTATGTTTTTTGTTTTTAATAATAGTCATGGGCTGGAGAGATGGCTCAGCGGTTAAGAGCATTGCCTGCTCTTCCAAAGGTCTTGAGTTCAATTCCCAGCAACCACATGGTGGCTCACAACCACCTGTAATGAGGTCTGGTGCTCTCTTCTGGCCTGCAGACATACACAGACAAAATATTGTGTACATAATAAATAAATAAATATTTGGCCGGGAGGTGGTGGCTCACGCCTTTAATCCCAGCACTTGGGAGGCAGAGGCAGGCGGATATCTGTGAGTTCGAGACCAGCCTGGTCTACAAGAGCTAGTTCCAGGACAGGCTCCAAAACCACAGAGAAACCCTGTCTTAAAAAACTAAAAAAAAAAAAAAAAAAAAAAAAAAATAATAGTCATAACTAGGGTGAGATGGCTCCTTATTACTGTTGGGTTTTCAGGTCCATGGTGGCTGATGATAGTGATCATTTTTTCATTTATTTGTGTCTATTCTGATCATTTCTGGTTTTAGCTGTGTTGTTTATTTCTAAATAAAGTTTTGGTTCATTATACATTGTATTAACCTTCCGTCTCATGATTGACTGACGGATGTCTCTGTCATTGTATCTCTTGTCTCTTTGCTCTGTGCACTGTTTCCTTTGTTCTGGAGAAGTCTCATCGTTTGATGTGTAGTTTTTTTGTTTTGTTTGTTTCCTGGACTTCAAGGATCATCTCAAAGCCATTGCTGTAGTGTGTCTCCTAAGTTTTCTTTTAGTACCAAGGTCTTATATTTAATCTTTGACCCGTTCTAAGTTGGTTTTTGTAGAGATAAAGGTCAAGTTTGAAACTTCTGGATGTAGATATGCATTTTTCCTGGCACTTTGTTGAGATTCAGTTGACTGTACATGCATGTTTTTATTTTAGGATCTGTTCTGTGGATGTGTGAGTTTGTTTCTCATGCCAGTACCGTTGTGGTTTTGTGCCTGTGACTCTGGTACCTGCAGCTCTGTGTTCTGTTCTGGGTCACTTCTGCTGCCCTTCAGGATTGTTTTCCTGGCTCTGTGATGAAGTCATTGGTGTGCTGTACTGAATCTGTAACTCACTTTGTGTCGACATTTTAACATTCTTAGAGTCCATGAATATGGAACATCTCTCCTCTATTTGGTGTCTTCAGTGGCTTTATGATTTTCATTGTAGGAACATTTCCCAGCTTTTATTATATCTATTCGAGGTTTGGTTTTTTTTTTTTTTTTTTTTTTTTTTTTTTTTTTTTTTTTTTTTTTTTTTGTAGTTATTGTGACTGGAATAGCTTTCGTGATTCTTAAAATATACTTTAAGCCAGTCAGCAGTGGCGCTCACCTTTAATCCCAGCACTTGGGAGGCTGAGCAGTTGGATCTCTGTGAGTTTGAGGCCAGCCTGGTCTACAGAGTGAGTTCTAGGATATTCAGGGCTACACAGAGAAACCCTGTCTCAAAAACCAAAAAATAAAATAGACTTTAAAGACTTCCTTTTAAATAAAAATGACTTGTATTTTGTAATCTGAGGCTGTGGTGTCTTCAATCTTCCCAGCGTGTTTCACAGGCCTCAGCAGCCAATGCTTTAACACTCCAGGGCCCCTGGGGCACGTGATGGATGACTGACTCTCTGTTTGAAGTCCCTGCAGCAGCTCCAGGGCCTGGGCTCTATCAGGTGTTTGACTACTTTCAATTTAGTATTACCTGAAGGGATGTTCTTGTGAATTTGAGGGCTATGTCCTTCCAGTAGTCCCAGCATCTTGACTGTATATTTTCCCCAGTGTTGATACATTTTTTGTACTAATTATCCTGGTAACAGTGTGTAGCTTATGTGGGCACCAGGGATCCCCACCATATTTTTCATATCTTCAGGTGATTTAGAAGTCTTAATTTGGTAAATTTATGGTGAATGCAGTGTGTGCCAATGAGAGATTGCACGCCATTCATCTTGATCTGTTGTATATCTGAAGACTGAACTACTGAGCACAGAATCCCTGTCCTGAACATGGAAATTCTTAGTTTTAGAAGCGCCAGCTAAAAGTCTGACCTGAACTTCCGACTCACTCTCGGGATTTGTTTTTTAACTTTACAAAATGACAGGCTTCATAACGTTTTCCTACATGTAGGCGATGTATATTTTCACGATTTTCTCCCCAACAGATAAATATTATTGGTGTGTGTGTGTTTCTCCCCTCCTCCTCCAGAGGCTGGTCTTGAACTTGTTATGTAGCTAAAGGTGACCTGGAACTCTTGGATCCTCCTGTCTCTGCTGAGTGCTAGATTACAGGTGTACACTGCCACACCTGGTTCATGCAGTACACAGGTCATACCTGGGTCTTTGTGCATGCCAGGTGAGCACTCTGCTCACTGAAACATCCTTACCTTCAGTTCTTTGTGCATTTTTGTGTGTTGGGTGTCTGTGTGTTATGTAATTCTAATTCTTACCAGTTCAGATTTTGGTGGCGTCTTCTTGCTTCCCCACATGAAGTTATGCTTTGTACGAATAGGGATGATTTGACTTCCACTCTTCCTGCATGCTTGTGTTTTGTTTCTCTCTTGCCTGATGGCCATGCTAAAACTTGAGGTGCTATCTTGACTACCAGCATGGGAACTGACACCTTGTCTCCTTTCAGACTGTAGTAGAGACTGCTTTAGTGTCTCCCTTTTGGTACAGTTGCTGGCTCTGGGTTTGCCATGCACAGCCTCGTGCTGAGGTATGATTCTTCTGCACCTGGTTTGTTAACATTTTATTTTGAAGGAACATTTGTTTATCAAATGCTTTCTCTGCGTCTATTTGAAATGATTGTGAGATTCTATATCTGCTGATACTTTGCCCCTTTTTTTCTATTGATGTGCCATATCACATGTGCCAATGTATACAGAATGAACCATCCTTGCTTCCTAGGATGGATTCTGATTTATCTTGTTCATCCTGTGGATAGAGAAAAAAAAAAATCCCTGGTGTTTGTGTGACCACAGCTGCTCTACTGTCTCTCCTTGTCCTGACTTTCTCTTGCTGTTTAATCTCTTACTCCATGTCTCAGGAGCTAGCCTTTTGAGGCTAAGAAGGGATTTAGGTGAATAACCCTGCTTTGAGAAACTGTTGCTTTCTCGACCCGTGGGTCTCTTTTCTACATCTGTGTTTTCAGGCCTTCCCAATCTCTTCATTTTTTAAAAATATGAAATGTCATATAATGGACTAAATTTTTGAGGCCATAGTTTTCTAGGTAAATCTGAGAATAAATACAAATTTTCTTCTATTTACCATTCCCCTTAGGTGCTACAAATCCTGAAGCATGAGACATCCTCTGTATATACTTAAACTGAAAACCCACTAAGTATGTGACACTGAACTTGACTTTTCCTGCAGGAATTAAAGACTTCATGTGCGAGTTGTGTGGGAAGACATTCAGCGAGAGGAACACCATGGAGACCCACAAGCTCATCCACACAGGTAACTGCGGCCCAAGGATGGTTCAGGCTGTCCGAGTGTGTAGGGATGAGAGCACCAGCCCAGTCATAAACACTTGCAGAATAAAACTCCCTGGTTTAATGCAGCCCGTTGGCCTCTAAACCCCACTGTACCTTTCCAGTGTGTATTCTTCAAGGACGAAGGCCAGTTGTTCCTGCTAGTCTTAGGCGTTGGTGACCGACTGGTCTGCCCAGGTGATGGCTCTCTAGAGGAGCAGAGGGAATGGCAGGTGCTTGGCTTGGGAGATGACTTAAGTATTAATGGCTGTCTGCTGACTTGCATTTCTCTTTTCTACCCCACTTATGTGTGTGCGAAGTGGGCAAGCAGTGGACTTGTTCCGTGTGTGACAAGAAGTACGTCACAGAGTACATGCTGCAGAAACATGTCCAGCTCACCCACGACAAGGTGGAAGCACAGAGCTGCCAGCTGTGTGGCACCAAGGTGTCCACCCGGGCCTCCATGAGCAGACATATGCGGCGCAAGCACCCTGAGGTCAGCCTGGGACTCATTCCCCTCTCTCCATAGCATAGCCTGGCCCCACCGTGGGATGGGAGTACCTGTTCTGCTCTGAGACCCTTTGTCCTGGTGCAGTGTGAGTTGAAGGTCGAGCCCTGGTCTTATGTCGAAACTGTATCATCTTTTTTTTTTTTTTTTTTGTCCTTCCTAAGGCAGGATCATGTGTAGCCCAGTCTGGCCTAGAACTCACTATGTATCCGAGTAACGTTTTGAACTTGGGGTCCTTCTACCACTTCTCTGAGTGCTGGGATTGCAGACATGCTTCACCACATGCAGGTTTATGTGGTTCTGAACCTTGAACCCAGGGCTTCAGAATGCTAGGCAGGTACTCAGTCAACTGAGCCCCAGCCCAACCATCTTCTTCTCACGACAACAAAACTAGACAAAGTTAAAGTTACTAGACCCCTAAGAAGAGAGACTTTCTGAGCACAAGGGTCACAAAATATTACTAGGTCTGAGCAGGGAAGCTCTTGGGATTTCTGTAGGTTTATAAAGTGTGGGGGGGGTGTAAACTGAACACCTTTGTGAGCAGTATTTTCTTTAATCGATACAGACTTAGTGTCAGCTGTAACGACCATTCAGTGGGAAAACCCAGTGTGTAGGGAAAGAGAGTTCATGGGAGAAGAAATGTATACAAGTATAAGAAACACCAGGAAGACTTCTACTTTCCTCTGGGTCCCTGAAGTGCTGATGTGAGCAGGAGACACAGTCCTCAGAGCCCATTTGTGTTCTGCTGGCTCAAGCATGGTTCAGAAAAGGGCACAGAATGGGCTTTTGTCTAGAGGTCCAAAGATGGAGCTCCCTGACACCCCCACGAACCCCTACAACGAATAGTGTACATTTTTCCACTCAGATTTAAGGGCCATTGGGGTGAGGTTAGATGTGAGCCTTCCCCAGGCCTACAGTTTCTCTACACCTTGTTTCTTTGGCAGCTCACCTTTCTCACACCTTCCCAGTGCATTCATTTCTTCCCTGTGTTTATGTCTATTGCCTTACGTAGGACTTAGTCACCAGTTACGTGAGTGTAAGCGGCTGACTAGTGTTGCTCGCCATGGTGGGGAGGCTGTTTGGGCTCATAGGACAGGTCATGGAGTGAGTGTTGCGTGCTAAGGACCCTTGTGAGTGGGGCTGAGAAAAGGCAGGACTAGGCAGACATGCACATAGCTGCATGCCTTAGGCTAAAGGGTACAATGTTAGACCCACAAAACCCTCCATTGGTGGTTCCTGTAGGACAGGCTTATTGCTCTGTCTTAGCTCCCTGAGCTCCCTGTGATGACAGAGGGCGCACTGATAGCTCACTGAGAGCACATGTCATGTAGGCTACAGAAGGAGGATGTAGCCGCCTCCATCTAAGGACAGGAGCCAGAAGATAACAGACAGGTACCAGGTGTTCCCACCAGGCCAGACAGCAGTGTAGAGACTTGAGATGGGGGTCAGAACACAGGGTTCAGGCATATTCTGGAGAGCATTTTAGAAATAGTTTCAAAGTCAGACCTGACCCTAGGAGTCAGAAGCAGAGGTGAGTTTGTCAGTTAGCTGCAGTCTCTGACAGCAATGGCCCTTGCATAGTGAATTTGGGCAGCCATTGGGTGGCCACAGCAACCCTGTACACTGCCCTCTGCCCCTTTCAGGTCCTCGCTGTGCGGATTGACGATCTGGACCACCTCCCTGAGACCACCACCATTGATGCCACCTCCATTGGCATTGTCCAGGTGAGCAGCACAGAACGTACCCGCAGGGCTTGGGGTATGAGGGGCGCAGACCTCCACATGTAGGAACAGACTCCAGACACGCACCGTTGACCACACCTTACACATCAGCACAGTCTCACTGGGATTTGGTTGGCATTTATTATGATTAAATTATCTTAAGCAAAATTAACAATGTTAGGCAAACATAGAATTTTTTTTTTCCTTTTTAGACAGGACCTTGCTATGTGTACCTGGCTATCCTGGAGCTCTATGTAGACCACACTGGCCTTGAATTCACAGAGCTCCATCTGCCTCTGCTTCGCCGGTGCTGGGATTAAAATGTGTACCACCATACCAGGCCAAATCTAGATTTTAAAGGAACTTTTACTCAGTTCTTTTTTTTTTTTTTTTTTTTTTTGAGATAGGATCTCATACAGTCTAGGTTGATCTTGAGCCTGCTGTATAGCAAAGACTAGCCTTGAACTCCTGACCCTTCTGCCTCTGCCTCTCAAATGCTAAAATCCCAGGCATGCACCATCATGTCTGGATATACTGAATAATTTTATAGCACTTTTTTTATTTTTAGTCACAGAGTATGTTACGCTGTGTTTAGGACGTCTGTACCCAAGTGCTTTGACTTGAGTGTAAGTTCAGGTGGCCATGTCTTATGGAATGGATAGAATTCACATCTAGCCCCTCTATGAGCCGTTTATGTGCTTGGCAATTCACATGTGAGGGTGGGAAAAAGTCTCTCCATCACCATACTCTGACCAGTTCCTGGTCGGTCTGTCTGCCCCAGGACCACACAAGGGCACTGAGTACCAGTGACAGGACACAGGCCCTACAGCCACTGTGCCCCTGACCTTCAGCCATGCTGGCCACTCTCAGAGCTGCATAAGGGAAAGCATAAGCCTGAACAGAAAGGAGCAGAAAATGCCTGCATAGTTTTAATCAAGTGTTTACGTCCAGTGTTGTTCCTGCTGTGGATAGTGGCTCACAAGCCCTTTCTTTGAGCCTAAAACTCCCCTCAAGGGAAATACTTCTCCTCTAACGATGTTTCTATTCAAACACAAAATAGCCACTTCCTGTGACAGCTTGATGCCCGTGGGTTGTAAAGGAGTGAATGATCCATCCAGCTGTAGCCCACTGCCCTGGTGGTTACTAACGCCAATCTCCTTACAGCCTGCACTGGGCCTGGAGCAGGAGGATCTGGCAGAAGGGAAACATGGGAAGGCTGCCAAGCGCAGCCACAAGAGAAAGCAGAAACCAGATGAGGAGCCCGGGGCTCCAGTGCCCGAGGACACCACCTTCAGCGAATACCCCGAAAAGGAGCCAGAGTTCACAGGCAGTGTGGGTGATGAGACAAATTCTGCTGTGCAGAGTATCCAACAGGTTGGTTGGTGTCTTTGTGTATCAGGTGACAGCCACTTCTGCAGGGGCAGCTCCTCTGGGTATGTGGGTGTGCACCATGGTAGGCAATGTCTCGTGAAGCTGTGCCACCTGTGACCTCCAGACCACGCATGCCATGTCAATAACAGTGTGACATGTTAGCAGTGAGAGACTGAGACTTGGTTCCCAATTGGGTGCCCCAGGGGGCCTGTCTCGGAGCAGGAACTGGACAGCCATGAGCCACTGAGCTGGCCTCTCTGTGCAGTCTCTGCTTTGCTTATCTTCTGTCCCTTTGTCTGCTGAGACCCCACTTCTGCCTCGTATTTGTGGGTGGTGAGTCTGCAGTAAGCCGGCTTGCGTCCGTCTCGCTTTTCAGCACTAGGTATGAGGAAACCACAGCTGTGGCGCCTCCATAGCTACACAGGCTTTACTGGGCCACAAGACAGGCAGGTCAGAGGGTAGATGAAGGTAAAGTGTTGGCTTCCTGGATTTTCGGACTTGCTTTCCTCGCTGTATTGTGATCTGACTCTTGCCTCTGCTGCTGCACCTGGCTTTCATGTTGGTACTGGGTAGCATGCAGGTCCTCGTGAATCAGCAGCCAGCACTTTGTCAGCTGAACCGTCCTCCTCAACTCTGGGCACACTTCACTCTTTGTTCTGGCCAGTGACATTCATTTGATTTTCCCATCCCAGCGTTGCCTCTGAGAACTGTCCATATTTCCTTTCTCTTTTCCACTGGTATAATTCTCCTAGGATGCTGTGTTCTGCTTTTCCCAGTGGAGGCCTTGCTCTAGTTCTTTTGCCTGAGCATGCAATTCCATCACAGACCGTGGCCTCCAGCAGGAAGGTACTGTGGGGGTGTTCTGCCTTTCTCCTTTTTGCAGAAATAATTCATTGTCTCTTTTTCTATGTGATTCTTGCAGGTGGTGGTGACCCTAGGGGACCCCAATGTGACTACTCCATCAAGCTCTGTTGGCCTGACCAACATCACCGTGACCCCTATCACCACTACAGCTGGGACTCAGTTTACCAGTCTACAGCCAGTGGCTGTTGGACACCTTACCAACCCTGAACGCCAGCTACAGCTGGACAACTCCATCCTGACTGTGACCTTTGACACAGTCAGTGGCTCCGCCATGTTGCACAACCGCCAAAATGATGTCCAGATCCACCCACAGCCAGAAGCCTCAAACCCTCAGTCAGTGGCCCACTTCATCAACCTTACCACACTGGTGAACTCCATCACACCCCTGGGGAGCCAACTTAGTGAGCAGCATCCACTCACATGGCGGGCCGTGCCCCAGACGGACGTGTTGCAGCCACCACAGGCTCCTGCAGCCCCGCCACAGGCAGTGCAACCCCAGGTACAAAATGAACAGCAACAGATGTACAGCTACTGATCATGCAGCTGCAGAGCTGGCTGAGCTTCAGGGAGGGCTCTGCAGCCTAGAGGTTTATTTGCTGGGTACCAAACAGGAAGAGTATGCACATGACAGAATCACTGAGGTTGGGCTAGCATTGCAAAGTTACCACCTCAGCTGGTGCCATGGCCTTTGGCCAGCAGGAGCTTAAAGCACTCTGGAGTTACACCATGTGCTTCCCCTAGGTGGTGCTGTCTGGCCAGACCACAGTGTCACCCTCAGAGGTCTGCAGTTGTCATGGGGCTCAGGGACACAGATAGCAGGGTCCTAGAAGTAGGTGTGATATCCCGAGGACCAGGGAGATTCGATCTGTTTTCTTTAGCACTCCAGTGATTATACAGAAACATGGGTAGCCTTCTCAGGCAGCACACAGAAGTAAACCCAGGTTTCTCCTTGCTCCTGAATTCACAAGCAGGGACAAAGAAGTCAAGTAGTTCTTCCTCTGAAGTCTCAATTTGTTTGTCATAGGGCTGTGACCTGAGGCCTTGTATGAGAAGTTTCATGACCTTCATGGGAGGCCCCTAGGTCAGGCACAAAAAGCATCTTGGGAACAGTCTGTTCATTTTATTTCATAACCACTTTATGTATTATGGCCCTCTTGTGGCCAATATTGATTTATTTTAATATGATAAAGTCGTTTGCACTGTAGGGTGTTGGTCCCTGTCTTGTGCACAGGTGCCTTGTGTGAGGGCACACACAGTTGTGTGCAAAGTGAACCCTCATGCTCAAATCCTAATGCTCCTCAGAGCCATCTCAGGACTCTGCCATCCAAACATACGTATTACATTGCAGCTTAGCCACACCCCTGAATGGAGGATGGGGAGTGAACTCACATTTTCTTTCTGTGTAAGCCTTAATTCCAAAGGTGTTTGTGTCTGACAACCAATTTCCTATGAAATGGAGGAGTTCAGCTCTACAGGAGAGAAGTGTAGCTAGTGATTTAAGAAACCCAGTGAAGGTAAGCTGGCCACACCCAGCTCTGGGAGACATGGCAGCACCTGTACTATCCCGGGCAGTAGGACAGGCTGTCATCATGGTGGCCACAGTCCCAGCACAGGGACGCAAAGAGACAAGGTGAGAGGAGAGGAGTCTGGTCTTGCTCTTCTTACCAATTTTTAATATCACACAAAAGAAGAGGTTGAAGACAAACTTGCCTTACTTTGTCCTTGGTCCTGTGTTTCCTGGTTATAGCCGGATGTGGGCAGCTGCCCTGCTGAGACCCTGGCAGCTAACCAGCAGGGCAAAGGAAGCTGCAGTCAGCCTGGTGTCAGACGAGATGCTACTTTCTCAGCATCTCCTTCCAGAGAGCAAGCTTTGAGGATAGGGCTAGAGCTTGTGTTATACAGTTGGAGCCTAAGGAAGAGATGGCACTCAGACGGGTCCTGCTGGTCTGTGGATTACTTGGCCCACACCCTCTCCATCCACACAGGCCAGTCTCACCTCTCAGTTGTTGGTGTGGTGGGAGATTCTTGGACAGCTTAACTTATGACAGTTATTTTTATGTTATTTATGTGTGTAATTAACTGCTTTGTATACAGTACCCTTAGCAGATGAACTTGGGCGAGGGGTAAACTGTTTTCTAAAACATTGCCTTCATTTTCCAAATAAATATAACTAGTGTAGGAAGCTACGGAAGCAGTGGGCAGTCCACAGTTCCTCTTTGCCTTTACAGCCTCTCAAAGATGAACAAGCTGAGCCCAAACGACCATTGAGCTTAGTCAGACACTTACTAACATTTGGCTTTTATTCTCTTCCTATGAAATAAACACTTTTGAAATCACATTTTTATTTTATAAAGATGTGCTTTTGTGCCTCCAGTCAGGCTGTCAAATCTTGTTGAAAGCCAGAGCTTGGGTTGTGTAGTCTCCCCTGCTGCCACTGTTTAAACACACGGAGGCATCTGCTTCTGCTGTTGTAGCAGGAGCTCAGATAAAACCAGCCTTGTGACACATGGTCTTACCAGAGTCACTGAGTGGGGCAAGCAGGTTGTCTTAGCATAGTTACAGCTACTCTGCAGACTGAGCTGTAAAACAAAGGCGTCTCCACACTCCAGCTGCCCCACATACATCATAAACATTGTTGATTGGTGAGAAGTCTTTTTTTTTTTTTTAACTGGTCTAAGGTGGGCAGGCGCATAGTTATGTGTTCAACAAGCCCTGTGACTGTCTGGGTTCACATAAATAAATGTATAATGGGAATTTGCTTAAACCTTGTGAATGGTAATGTTGTAGGGTCACATGTCATGACAGGATAAAACTCACAGTTGGAGCACAGGGCTCCACCCTCTAGGATGGTGTTAGCAAGTGGATATGGTCTCAGGAAAAGGGTCTGTACCGTGAAAGCCCTCTGCAGAATGCCCCCTCGTGGAAGGCAGATCTTTTGTCCTTCACACCATTCTCATTCAGTATACAGAGTCAGAGGCAGCACCTGGGGCTCCCATAGGTTTTGAGGGCTGTGAAGACCATTCTGCAACTCGACGGGTGTTTCATGTCACATCTGTTTGTATGATGGTGAATAAAGGTGCTGTGACCTGTGTTTTTCAATTGCTGGCCCTCTGCTCTCCTGCCCGTGAAGAAGCTGTGCCTGGTAACCGTTGAGAATGGCTCTAATTCCTGTTGGAGGTGATGAGAATATGTTTGGACCATTTGAAATACTCTGAGATACTGAGTGTTGGAAACTTCCCCAAGAGTGACAGATGGCAACAGAGAAAGTACATATGAGCTTCTTTGTAAAGTTGAGATCAGAAGATGGGCACCAGGCAGTACTTGGCAAAGCTTTTCCATGGGCCTATGGTCTCAGATGCTCCCTTACTGATACTGATCAAATATTAGATGGTGTGTTCTAATTTGTCCCTGTGGGTTTTATCTTTGTTTTGAGGCAGAGTCTCATGTAGCCCAGGCTGGCTTTAAACTCTGAACCTTCAGTCCCCCTGTGTGTACCTCCATATACTATAATTTATAGGCATGCACCACCATATCGAGTTCTTTTAAAGCCGTGAAATGCCTTTATTTTCAGTCCTCTAAGGAGCTGAACCGTCAGGACTACATTTCACATATCTTAGCATCTGGTAGCAGCTAGCTCCCCTGCTGGTAAGACTTGTGGATCCGAGCAGACTTTGGATATACCAGTAGGAGAGATAAGGAAGCCTTTATTATTTCCACAGCTGACCCACTAGCACCATGAGGTACCACATGGTGCATCTGAAGACACCTGACAGAACTTAAAGGAGGGCTTACCTGAGCTCCCGGTTTCACATGACACAGCCCCTCTTGTCAGAGAAGGTTGGGTGGCCGGAGCAGCTCCATCTGTAGTGTTAGGAACTTACGATAGTAGTTTTTCCCATGAGTCTGTGGGAGACTGCAGATTTGAACCGTAGCATTTGTGTTCCTAGTCCCCTTCCACTCTTGACTACCTCATAAATGCAACTACATTCAACTATCAGAGTCCCAGATCTTCACAACTTCACTGTTGCAAAGTGTCTACTGAGATTCGAGGCAACCTCTTTGATATGAAAGAGTAACAGGTCTTTCTCTGTCCCCCAACCAGCTCCCAATAACAACACAGATCCGTCATTAATTATAAAAGCTTGGCCTTAGCTTGGACCGAATTACCTGGGAGATAGCAAGGACATACCAGACCAGAGGGTAAATGTTAACCCCTGTAGCCCCATATCTAGCATCTGGGGCTTACGAGGACATCACCTGTGTGCCAGTGGCTGGAACAGCTCCTGCTTTATTTGCAGCTTCACCCAGCCAGGACCTGTGGCTCTTCTGGGAGGATATCTTGTTTTCTTGGAATCTCCAACATCCAGGTCTCTCCATTGGAATTGAGATTTCATCTTCACAGATTTCTTGCTTGGGAACTCCCTGAAGGAAACACAGTCCTGCTATGCATTGCCTGACTCCCTTGCTTTCCTTTTTATTATTATTTTTTTTTTTTTACCAATTTAAAACCAGTAGCACGAGTTGTGTTCCCTTGAACTATGGCTACAGAAACCTCGAGTACTGTGTGGCCAGACCTTAGCTGTTGGGGGGCTGTGGATACTTAATACACAAATCTTTACATGCATATCTATTAATTCTCATTCCACATACAATAAAAACTAGACCCCAAAGAAAAAGAATGAACTGGGTCATTGGCTTCTCTCACCTGTTTCTGTATGAGTTGAGAACATCAGGCACCCCAGATCTGCAATGACAGGTTAAAATGAACATGCTGGTCTGGCTGAAACCAGCCTTCCACCTAAGCCTGCATCCCATTCCCATTTCAGGGACTGATTCTCCTGAGACTGAACCCTGGAAACATGGGAGTGCATAAGGTGCCTCAGACCCCAGCAACTTGCTCCTCCCTGCTGACATGCTCACTCTCTCACTTCCACAAACACATGGGTGAGAGTACCCTTTGCCGCAACACAGACCCCCCGTGTCTCCAGAGGCTCCTTGAAGAAAACAGGCTTTGAAACCCAAGAACTGCTTGTTTAGGCATAGCTTCTTTCACGCAGGTGGGATCTGAATCCATCTTAACACTGGTAGTTGTTCACTTGTATGAAGCCTGGAGTTTAGCTCGCAGATAAACCCTTCCTTTCAGAAGGAAATGGAGCTGCTGGCCAGGCTAGGAGCTACTTCTAATATACCATGGGTAGAATATTATGAAATAGATCCACCTTGGGTATTGCAGTCACAGGAAACTCGATACAGTGGCATTTCAAATGTATTTTAATAAATACTGCCTGAAGATCTGAGTAAAACAGTCCCACTGGTCAGCCTTACAGACCAGATTATGGTAACACACACTTTTAATCTCAGTAGCCACCCTAGTTGCCATAGAGATTGGGTGACACATGCCTTTAATTGATCCCAGCCCTAGAGAGGGATATAAGATGGGGTAACACAGCTCTCAGAGACAGTCTCGTTCTGAGATTCTGGAAGGCAGGATCACCATTTCAGACTGAGGTCAAGGTAAGAGCCAGTGGCTGTTTTGCTTTTCAGATCTTCATATCGAACCCCAGTTTCTGACCCTGAGTTTTTATTGTGTTTTGCTGTTCTTCATTGGATTAAAGACTGATCTATCCCCACACAGACCTTGCCCTCTAGCCATTGTCCTCACACTCAGACAGCAGTGGTGGCCCTTTATTCATTCAATGTACAGTTTAGCTCCTAGCATCATCTTAGACCAAGACCTTATTTCCTACATGACAACTTGAGTGGTGTACATGGAGACTGCTTGTTCATTACTAACCACCCAAGACGTAACTAATCATGCAGAAACTATATTAATTACAACACTGTTTGGCCAATGACTCTAGCTTATTCCTAGCTAGCTCTTATATCTTAAACTAACCCATTTCTATTCATCTGTGTATTGGCACAAGGCTGTGGCTTACTAGTAAGGGTCTGGCATCTTTCTCCTTGAGCAGCTACATGGCATCATCTTTGACTCTGCCTACTTTCTCTATTTCTGTTTGGATTTCCTGACTGGCTTTACTCTATTAAACCATTGGCCAAAACAATTTCTTTAATAACCAGTGGTAATAAAAAACATATTCATAGCATATAGAGGGGAATCCCAAATCATCTCCCCTTTTATGTCTATAGAAAAAAGAAAGTTTTAACTTTAACATAGTAAAATTATATAACAAAACAGAGCCAGTTACCTAGGCCAGAGCAGGGCTGAGGCAGTGAACTCCACAGGAGCAGGACTGAACCAATGAATCATAAACACTTTCAATAATGTAGCAGAATACAAGATTAACTCAAAAAAAGTCAGTAGCCCTCCTGTACACAGATGATAAATGGGTTGAGAAAGAAATCAAAGAAACATCACTCTTCACAATAGCCACAAATAGAATAAATTATCTCAACGTAACTCTAATCAAACAAGTGGCAGAACTGTATGACAAGAACTTTAAATCTTTGAAGAAAGAAATTGAAGAAGACACTAGAAAGTAGAAAGATCTCCCATGCTCTTGGGTAGGTAGAATTAACATAGTAAAAATGGCAATCTTAACAAAAGCCGTCTATAGATTCAATGCAGTGCCCATCGAAATCACAGCAAAATTCTTCACAGACCTCAAAAGAATGGTACTCAACTTCATATGGAAAAGCAAAAAAAAAAAAAAAAAAAAAAAAAAAA